>NW_006262022.1:22975504-23325707 GCF_000493195.1 Citrus x clementina
CACTCTTAGTTTATATACCTTTTTGCCTGAGTGTGAACATAACTTTTGGTATTACCATTAATGCATGACAGTATAAATTCAATTTTTTTTAATGAATCATTTTTAAAAAATAAATGAACCTATCTCTTTCTCTCTCTCTCTCTCCCCCCCCCCCCCCTTTTCTTCCATTGCTTTGGTCAATATACTCGGTATTCATTTTCATACGAGATATATAAAATCAATATGTACACTCTTTTATTCCCCCTTATTTGTAGAAATGAAAAATAAAAAGACCATTTATCACATTTATGAAAGGACGAGAAATGTGGATCCATTAACTAACCGTGTACTAACCAATTGTGGTCAAATATAGTTTTATGAGCTCCCTTAATTTATTGCCACAGATTTTTGGGTTACAAAATTTTGACCCAACGTATGAAAAGACTAAACTGCCTTTTACCTTATTGCAAGTTGTTTAATTTAGTCTCTTCATATATTTCGTCAAAATTTTTAACCCAATTTTTTTTTAAGTAATAGTATTGTTTTTTTTTCCAATTTTTTTATTTAATAAGATCATTGGACCACTTGTAGAGGAGCTTTAATTAGAGAAGAAAAAAATAACTTTTCTTTCACAAGCTTTATTAAATTTATATTGGGTAGAAAATGATTATAATATAAAAATAATATTAATTAACAAGGTCGGTATCATCGGTCTTGTAATTACTAGAGGATACGTCAATATTGGTGGACATAATTTTTGTTATGTTATTAGCTAGCTGTAATACAATTTACACAAATGAATTCGTTTTTGCTTCCTTTTTTTTAAAAAAAATTATTTTTTCCTTTTTTTTAAATTTATATAATGATTGTCATGGTGCCTCTTAGTGGCTGAAGCAGCAGGTAGCTCGCTAGAATCGTCTTTTATATGTATTGGACAAGTTCTCTATTCGGAATAATAATAAAATTCATTAACAGAATTCTCTATTCGCCTTTTATATATATATATTTGTTCTGTTGTTACCCAAGTTACCCTATCAAAATCGAATTGGGTAAGATTACATATCTTAATGTCGCAATCAAATATAAAGGAAGCACCAGGCTGATATTGAAGAATGATTAAAGTTTCTTTGACCATCTATAGTTATCAACCTTGTGAAGAAAAAGCAAGTGATTCTTTTCATGCATGAACTTGCCCCAGTCACTCAATCTTTGAGGAATCTGGCACTTTTTCTTCATGGCCATTGAACTTCCATAATCCATGACGTTAATTTGTCTCATATCACATGTGGCTACTCAGTAGTTTCTACAGAAAGCACATAGCTGACTTAGTTTTGGAAATTGATATGGAAATATCATTCGGAATTCGGGTAATTAAATATGAAGTTTATTATCTCTTGGCAGCGATCGGCCGATGTAGTTATGTTATGCACACTCCAAATATTACTCTCAGAATATATCCAACTAATTAAATACCTCAACGCGGCAACTACCTCACTTTATTTTATTCTTTTATCAATGCCTACGAGAACTATTAGTCTTTTAATCCAGTGACTCATTCCACTTCTCAAACATGCCGAAATTATTATTATTATTATTATTATCATCTTCTTCTTCTTCATTTGATCGACACACATGTACAAATTGACTAATTTATAATTAGTATAATTAAGTTTAAAGCCACAAAATATGTGACCATTAAGCCACATGCATTCAACTTCAATTAAATGAAATCCATCATATATTTATATGATCTTAATCGAATATATTCTCACATACGTATTTGAATGCTAAGATATTGCGATTACAATGAGATTTGCTATATTATTGAATCAAATTAAGTATTGATACGCTATGTGCTGTCTCATTGATGAATTGGAAAGTTTTGCTTGTCGTTTACGGTTGGATTTATTTGATTAACTAATTAATCAAAGGACGGGCCAACATTGGGCGAAACACCACGTACATATGGGCATTTGACAATTAAAAAATTCACAATTCCCTTACTTTTTCTAATAATTTTTCATTTAATTTTTTAATTAATTAAAATTAAAGATATTTATATCCTTAAAATCAAACAACTACAAGGGTAAAACGACAAGGTCAGCAAAAAAGTAAATTTCTTCTTTTATTTGTTTTGAACTTGCCGTAAACACAAATAAACGGCAAGTTCAAAATCCAAAATTCTTACATTCAAGCAAGAGAAGCAGCACAACCAGTTGGCACCCACAAAAAAAAAAAATTAAAAAAAAAAACAATAAATTTCTTCTTTAATGATTTATCCCCTTTAACTAGTTAAAGTTTAACATTTTGCTTCCATATTTTACATGTTATTTTTAGACTCAAGTGTACAGAGTTTGCTTCTATAATATATGCCCATAAGTTACAAGATGCTGAAGAAATAAGGAATGTATAATTTTCATTATTGTTACTCAATCATGACCTATTTTTCTTTTATGTGAACACAACTTTTGGACCGGCATTGATGAATGACACTCAGCATAGGATTCTTTCTTTCTTTCTTTCTTTCTTTTAATGAAAGTATCCTTCATAAATAATAAATCCATCTTCTTCTTTTTCGTCCCTTTTCTTTTGTCAATGCAGTCGTTATGAAAATCTTTTATCTTTCTAGAGAAAAAGTTTGAAAAGGTAAATTCATCACATTTATACAACTATACAAGTACGAGAACTCGATCCACGAACCCAATTATGGCGTACTTGCAAATTATGTCAAATACAGTTGATGAGCTGCCTTAAATTACTGCCACTCAACCACTGGTTTTCTTTGAATTAATGAGACCGCTACTTAGACCTCTTCTAGAGAAGATTTAATCAAAGAATACATTCAATTTTCCTTTCACGCGCTTTATATAAAATATTATTGGGTATAAATTAAGGTTACAAAATAACATTAACAAAGTCAATTTGGTCTTGTAATTATTAGAGTATCGGACAAGATTGGTGGTGGGTATAATAATATTGAGTACGTAACAGTTAGTTAGTTCAATCATACGAATGTACAGTTATAAAAATGAATTTCGTTTTTTGCTTTCATCTTCTGTGCTGCATGCGATACAACTACTATCTTCGTGTCACTAATTAGTGGGCATAAGAGTCAAGTTCGATCTCATTCTCATGTGTCGTCAAGAATCAATACAAAAATTTGTTAATCGACAACTGTCATTTCCAATATTATGTTGTTGAATCATCACAAGCTTTCAAAAAAACAGGAGGCAAGTGGTCATTCCTCGTTAAAAATGATTAAAAGTTTTGCGTCACAGTTAAAATCATCGTATCATTTGAGAAAAAACAAGCGAAGTTTTTCCAAAACCATGCATCAATACTGCCCTGGTCACTCAGTATTTGGAAGAATCGGTCCGGTGCTTTTTGTTCATGGCCAACTGGTCATATATACCAGCTTCCATAATCAAGGACGTTACTTTAATCTTAATATGACTTCAAAAAGTGAGTTTGTTGTGGCCTTTGTGGTGGGCGACCGACATTGTCAGAAGCACAAGTACTTGAAATTTTAAACAAAAGTGCCGTGCAATTGACGTATGTTTTTCCAAAAAAAAATGGTGGCCGAGATTTTCCAGTTCTGTGGGTTCTAAATCAAATTAGTCTTGTGTGCATAAACAACAAACTCACCGCGGTAGATTTTTGGTCTCTCACATTTTTAATCATCCGTGTCTGCCTGCCATTCAAATTGTGGTCTTAATTAAGAAGCTACATGCGATGACCTTGAAATTATGGCCTTTATAGATCATTGGATGAGAAAGCAATACCATCACCAGTTCTGTGAAACAACAACAGCAAAGTGACCGCATAGCGCAGTGGATTAGCGCGTTTGACTTCGGATCAAAAGGTCGTGGGTTCGACTCCCACTGTGGTCGATGCCTTTTTCGTTTACGCTTACGCATGCTATTGGGGCATCGGGGGGATACACATACGAAAATGATAATGACCTACTGAAAAAGTGGGTACTGCACTCCTCACCCTCAAGTCTGATTCAGTTTGCATTTTTTACAAGTGTGATTAAATTCTTGCTGCTTGGTTTCGGGCCATGGATTCAGAAATAGAACGAAAGCAATTTGATGTGCTTAACTCCTCTTAAGAATTGCGATTTCATTCAACAAAACACAAGGGAAGTGAATGGCTCACCACACTGAAATCTCACTCTCAGTGTTTTCCGGGTGATACAATCGAAAGATGATAGGCAACAACTATTAAATATGATTGTTGGAGCAAGTTTCGTCGGTTACCAGCAACAAGAGCTGAAAATTTCTCACGTAAAGCAACCTATATAATTTGATCAAATATAGACACCAAATGAAGGACCATGTTAAGTTACATTATGAATCCAGGTTGAACACACAGCAAACGCATGTACGTCGTACGCAAAACTAATTTATGGATCATTCCATATCGTTGCCCCATATGAGGCCTCTAATGAGCTTCCAAAGCAATTCATTGAGTTGCTTGCTTTGAATACTAAGTGCAGAGTAAGTAATCCGCCCAATCAATTGACAAGCTGAAATATCAATTGGTTAGCAACTTAGCATGATTATTAATCGCATTTTGGCGTCAGCAGGTAGCACACAAATGTTAACGACATTTCTTTATGTCTTTATGCAGAAGGTAACAAGATGTGGTTTCATGACATGCTGAGCAAGGATGGAACAGAAAACCGCTTGAACCATGCTTTGATGAAATGAGACCAAACCTTCAAGTATATAGAATTAAAACCTGAATACTCTCATCGAAGTCCAAAATCCATACTAGTAACACAAATGGAAGATAAGAAAAACTAAACTTAAAATTCAACAGAACAAAAAAATCTTTGATAGCATTTGACAAGTTTAAAATCATTGTCTCCTTCCCAATTCAATTTGATCTCACACCTTAATGGCGTATTTCCTCATTGGAAAGTACATTTCCCTCTTCTTCTCACGTTCAGTCTTCAAAGATGCCTATACAAAACAAAACGAAAAAGGGGAATTAATCATAAGTTAAGAGAACAACAAGAAATATGCATAAAAAAGTAAGCAGAACAATAACCATCAAAAGAGAACACGTCAATGCCAATTGTTCAATGTGTTCTATTCCCTTAAAACCGAATTCTTCACATTATATCAAATAACATATAATGAAAGTAGGCAGCATTAACATAGTCCATTGAGTCCAAAAATGTAGAACACTAACAAGTTCAAACAAAATAATAAACCAAGGCAAAAACAAGCTGTTCATCATAGATAACATTAACAATTCTGCCTCTTCTTCCCAACATCCACATTGCGTCCCCTGTTTCTTCCCCCATTGAGATTTGAACTTATGTTCTTCAACCAATCCTGCCTTCCAGCACTTCAGCCCAAGGACTTAACCATTTAAATATGACAGATACAGATTTCAATGTTAACTTTTTGACATAGATCTTAAATTTGGTTCAGAAATAATTGATACAGCATATGTTCTTACATTTCAATATTTAAAAACTCAACTAAAAAAAATAATAGACAACCAAATCTCAATTCTCGAAGCCATGCAGCAAAATCAGTAGTAAAATTTTCAATACAATGCTTAAAAAGTTGCCATCTTATCAAATATATAAGCAGAAAGCAAGAACAAACTAAACTGCTACAAACATAAACTGTTAATACAAGAAATTCTTTTCACTCACATTTTCAACGACATTGTAAATATCAAACAGGGAATCCCAAGTCATGCATCACACAAAACCATAATACAATCCAGAACAAAATGCCCAAATATTAAACATAACTAAAATATAACAAAATCCCAGAACAGGAAATCATTGCAAAGAACCAAATAGTAAGTACCTGATGCTTGGTGAGGCGCCTTCGGATAGCTCTGGTCTTCTTGGGACGAAGATCAAGTGGCAAAAACTTCTTGTTCTTGTATGCTTCTCTCAAAGCCGCCTTCTGCTTCTGCGATATCACAGTCAACACTTGGGCAATCGATAGCCTCACCACTTTACTGCAAATGCATCACATATCCCAAACCCATTAAGAAAAACCCCATTTGCTTTAATAAAATAACAAAATTTTATACATTTAAATATATGTATAGCATACGAAGAGATTAAAAAGAATTACATTTTGGAAAGCTTATTTGGCGCGCCACCGGTGACTTTGGCGACCCGCAGAAGAGCGAGCTCCGCCTTCAGATCTTTTAACTGGCTCAATAAATCCGTCTTGGATTTGGTCCGCAGTTCATGAACCTTGACTCTTGCTAATTCGGTTTACAAGGAGGAAAAAAAAGGAAGAAAAAAATTAGATAAAGATGACAAATTTGAAATGCAATACAATACTGTTATACAGTTAATTTTTTTAATTAATTTCTTACCCATGGCTGCTGGTTATTCGACTCTTTCTGTCAGTGTGTGAAGAAGAAGAAGACTTATGTCATCGAAACCCTAGCCCAGTTGTGTGCGGTTTTTAAGTTAGTTTTGCAAAACCCTAGTTTGAGGCACACGAGTGTTGCTCACGTGTGCAATAAATAAGTCTTGGTTGCTTATTGTTGTGAACTAGCCCAGTCAGATCAGATTGATTGGGGGGCAACTTTGGGCCAGCCTGTTGATCTAGAGTGGAGCTATTGGCACCCTTTCGAACTCTTATCAAACCCCTTTCTTAATAAATTTTAGATTTTAACCTTAATTTGATTTATTTTATATAAAATTTAATTAAACCCACCCATCTTCCTCAATAATATCGTCAACAATCAGGGTTGTTGTTTATGACCCAAATATAGAATTTCAATTACAAACTATTCATTAACTAGTATCAAACGGATTCTTCAAAGGAACCATTTTCAATAAAAGACAGAGACTAATGTAAAAAAAAAAAAAACTCCAAAAACATACAATTGTTTGTGAGAGGAAAAAAAAGATCTTACTCTTATTTAAAGCATAAAATATAGACCTAATAAGTGTGAAATGAAATCACTCTAAAACTGAATTTGATCAATTTAAGTATTGTACTTACAATGTTGAATAGTACGAAAGCACAATCATTAAAAATTTAAAATGAAACAAAAATTTCACGTTGACCGTGGTAGAGTTTTATAAAAAGAGAAATGAGGTTTACTGGGGTTTGTTGAGAAAAATAATTAGAAAGTGATTTCATGGAATTAAATAAAAGCGATGTGTAAAAAGTATTTCATGAGGACATTGGAGGGGTGCCAATAGTTCAAGTCTTGGATCTAACTCTTCTACCAGTTTGTTCAATGGGCTATATGTATGGGGCTTGATAGTGTGGTGGGCTATTTTAGTTAAATGTGCTTGGTTGGTAACTTTTGTTCAAGCCTTCATTGATGTAGTGTAAGCAAATCCTTTGTGTGGGTAAAGTAAGAAAAACCAAATGCATATTAGGAATAGTGATACGCTTATGGTTGGCTGGAATAGAAAATAACTATTATGTGTTTGATAATTGTTGATATATCAGCCACGACATATACACTTAAAAATTCTCTACAAGCTGTTGCCTTTTAGAATAGAAGATAGACTTGATATGAAAATTAGAAACATGGATTTTAATAAGAGTTTGATAGTTGGACAAATTTTAATCATTTGAAATTGGACTTGAGTGCTAATAACAATGTAAGTGATATATCACATTATGTTATAAAAAATTGTTAGTGTTAAGTGATTACTTATTTTATCATTTCATTGACATATGATGAATTTTACGAGGACAACATTAATGTAATATCAAAATATAAACTTTATATCATAACTTTAACATTAACTGATCTTATAAATTAATAATTTGTCAATGGTCATGGTTGTTTTCTTTCTTGTATTGACAAATTATGTACTTAGTTTTGATGGAAAATAAATGATCTATTATTTCTGTCTTCGACTCTTAATGCGTCTGCATTTGCAAAAAAAGCACCATAACAGGATCTTGGTAGTGACTCTTTGGTATCAGAAGGACAAACAGACGTATCGTTCAGTACAACTTTCACTATACCAAAAAGAAAAGAAACATGGCAAATTGGAATCATACACATTGAATGTTCTTTACTCTATAGCAAGAAAAGCAAAAGGGTTCAATCCACTACTGCAAATTAACCTTTCGGCTCCGCTTGTCTCCGCGATGTATGCTTCCTCCTTAATTTGTATCATTTGGTTGTAATTGAGTGCCATCTTATATCATCCAAGAGTGTACTAAATTCATTGTCTAGCTAGAATCCCAAAGATTTCATATGCATATATCTCTTGCGGATAAATCCAACATTGACATGCCTTTTTTTATTTCTCTTTTTACTTTTATACAACATGGATATATTGGAGAATCTGAGGCATACTGTAGCTTTTAACTTGTTAATGAAATTAGTAGTTGGCAAGTACATATAAATAGCTGTTAAATGAAAACGGTTCAAAAATAAATTCCAAGTTCAATAATTACAAAACATATTGAAAGTTTATGATCAATTACTAGCCCGTGTAAATTAGCTGAACGCAGAGAAATCCTTTCGAAGACTGATGCCTAGATTCATAGGAACTCTCAATGTATTGCACTACCCATATTACATTTTCTCTGGCAAGTATTAAGTGTATATTAATTTTTTCTTTTTACAATTAGTTAAAGATATACATAACAAAAATCTAGTGAGATATGCAATACGTCTAAATATCTAATTAAGAATTTTCCTTCCTGGAAAAGCTCACTAAAGAAAGTAACACGAAAAATCTTAACTACATTATCGTTAAAAAGAAATAAAAATCTGGCTGGTCAGTATGGTGAAAGCATATATCTAGCAAACTATTCATCAGATTATTAAGTAGAAAACAGATCAAAAGAAAAGTAGGTAACTAAATTCTTTTGCTGTGTGACTGTGGGACAAAATCGCAACAAGGACGCCGGGGAACGTGTAGAGACTTGAAAAAGATATTTAAAGAAGATGAAGAGAGAATTAGAAACTAAATAAACAAAGGAAAAGTTACCAAAAGAAAAGAGCAAAAGAGAAATTAGAATGAGTGAAAAACCCCACATCTTTAAACGCGTGATTATAAAACAAATGGCTTGATTCAGACTTCACCCACCCGACCATCAGAGATATTATCATATTATATACAAGAACCAGAGAATTGGATAAAGCCGTAAAATAGAAGGGATCATGGATAATAATAAAGAAGCATCAGGAAAAATGAAAGGAAAAAAGAGACCATACATGGGATATAATAAAAGTATATAACTATACGTAAATGGATAAATTAGCAGAAATGTCTGTCATATTTATTCTTACATGAATACTAGGCTTAAGCTTATGATACTGATAAACAAGGTAAGATTACTAGCTCAACAAAATTAACACGTTTCACATCAATCATCCTTTCTCTTACCGACACCTCTACCATTAAAATGTAAATATGAAGTATGTGACTGCACAATGATAATTCTTCATAAGAAATATGATTAGAATATTCATAATCTATTGAAGCATTGAACAGTTGAATTTGACCTTAAAAAACAAAAACAACAACGAATTTGTAATCTTGTGGGGTTGATAGATCGAATGTGTCAGAAAGGGGGGCCTTTCCATCGAACAATCAACGGCAATTAAAGGGTTTAGTTAGTTAAATCAATCGTGGATGTGCTTATGCTTCCTAGAACACACAGACAATTAATCCATGTTTCATGTGATCAAGTTGATATTAAAAAGTTAAATGTTAATCAGTGGGCAATCGATGATGATTTGTACTTTGTGGCTTTAAATTTCAACACCCATTCAAAATGTTAGGACCCATCTGATGGATCACACCTCAACCATTTTCTAGGTATAATCATTACACCCATTTGTTTGAAGATCATCCATTGCAATAAAGTCGACATTATTAATATGAAATGTTAAAAAGAAAAATTAGTCCAGTAAAAAGGAGATTAATTATTTGGAGCTAGCAGGTAAGTAATGGCAAAAATCATCATTATGCAATCTTGTCTACTTTTCGCATATCAATTAAAAACAATATTCAATTCATAGTCTTTTTATCTCTATCTTGTTGATTGAATCTCATATCCTTCTTTTGACAAGATCACAAGAAGATTTAAGTTTTTTTCTTGCCAGCTTCATAGGATAATGCATGAATATTACTTTCAAATCAAAGAAACAGTAGTATCAGCTTAGTTGTGATATATCCATTCCACAGGGACCTGATCTGGTCGCTATATATATATATAGGGTAATTTTAGAAGTAAAGAATATATTTATGGATGCTGACAGATTGAACTGCTAAAATATTTATCAAACAATAAAAGAAATTTTGAGTTTTGAACCCAACTTGTTTGTATGAAAAAATATTATGTTAACGGATTCAATTGATAAAATATTTTATCAAATGATAAAAAGAGATTTTGAGTTTTGAACTTGCTTGATATATGTGCAAAAAAAAAAATATTTTTGTTAATGCAATGCCTAAAAGAACATGCAAATGACCTATAATTTGCGTATATTGTAACTAATAAAATATTAAAATCCAAGGTACCTAATAATTGAGTTTACTACTGTTTATTTACATGTGCACCGGCCTTGGATCATCTTTATTTTGTCTTATAATGCACGATTATTTTCGGAAAATTGTTGTCTTTATATTGGATTAAATATAGCAGACAAGACCATTACTAGCTCTTGACTGTTCTTTGTCTTGTATATAATCGAAATCCCGGAATTTTGGTTCAATTTTTCAACAAGAAAACAACTTTCTCCATACCTAATTCATTTGTGATGTTAGATTAAAGTTTGTAGTCATATATGCTTTTAACTCAAAAAGCCAAAAATATAAGTTTTTTTAACGAAATTATCAATGTCTTATCATAAATTGTTTAGAGGAAGATGACAATCAAATTAAACAAGAAAATAAATGTATATAGCGGGCCTCTTAGTTAACCAATATATGCCTATAAGCCGAGTAACTTCCGGAATATATAGGAGTATAAATGTATGATCTGCGATTATGCTTGTGCTCCGCCGATCCCATCTTTATTATACTCATGAGTATTCAAATCAGAGGGAATTATTATTATATTAAGGAAAGATTATAGGCTACTTTCTAATTACCATAATATAGTACATTCATGACCGTTTACAGTTTAATTACAAGACCTCATCTTATATACACTTTCAGAATAATATGCATCAGAGCCTAAGGGAGTGAGAAGTGAGAGCAGGCACTTTCATAAGAAAAAGCAGTTCTTGGAGGCACTTCTGGGTTTGCAAGGTTTGATATTTCTGAGCCACTAGTTGTATTTTAAACTAGGCCGAGAATTTAGGCTGCCCCATAATAAAATTGGTATATTAGAAATTTAATAGATTTTTAATTGTAAAAATAAGTTGATAATTATAAAAAAAAAAATTAGACCGTTGATGGAGATTAACATAAATTTAGGAATCTATTGAAACTAACTTAAATTAGTTTTATTGCGGCACAACTTAAATTTATATACCCTACTACTACTTTGGGTAGTTGACTTCACTTAGTATGTAAACAAATAAACCTATATTTCAATAGTGCAAGTATGTAGTAAATCATTGATTTAATATAACTTCATTTGCAATTTTGCATGATACTATAGAAAGAGAGTCCATGATTAGGAAATTATAGATTTCGAGATACTACAGCTATAGATATTAGGCGAAATACTACACTAAAATCCACAAATATAGCTAATTTATATACTTATGAACGCTTATTAACATAATTATGTCTTAATTATGAGCGAATAGCTACTTTCCCAACCTGGCCCCAGTGGTAGTAGTATTATTAATTCATTCGTGTCACAGAAATGTTTAATTAATTATATGAACTTGTTAACCCCGCAATTAATTTTTAAAAATAAAGTTAAATAAAAGTTAATGACAACTTTGAAGGTCCACAATCCAGATTAATCACACATCATACATGGTGTATAATTATTCAAAAACTTCTAGTGGGTCCTCTCCTCCTAGCTAGCTTTTTGCTGCTTTAAATGCAGATTAGTTGGCCTCATTAGCAAGATCTTTCAGCATTACTACTCCTCCTTGTTAATTTTTCTTAAGCCAAAAGCAGCTTCATATTTTCATAAACTATTCAATATGAAACGGATGGATCTTTTATGTGCTTCTCCAGCATCAACAGCCATTTGCTCAAGCATAGACCACCGTTCGATGGTCCGTCACAATGGCCATAGACCCATTGATCATCATCATCACCATCGCCATAACCGTAAACCTTATGCACCTTGCTCATCACAATTGCCCATTATCCCAAAGCCTTACAGTATTAGTAATCATGATCATCATCAAAAGAGTAGTAGAAAAATTTCCGCTAAGCAAACTGATCATTTACGCCGAAAAAGCTCAGCCGACATAACTGATCTCAATGGAGATAGCTCTTATGGTTCCTCTAGATACCTTCTAAGTGACAAACCCTTCACTGATTGGAAGTCAGAATCCGATCATCATGCCACGGCATTGGCTCGTTCTCAAAGTGCCAAGCCTAAGCTTGTAACCTCATCAAATGACTCTCCTTCTTTAAAGTCCTTTTCTACTAATAAGTCGCGTGACAAGGTTTGTTTCATGTCCTAGTAATTTCTCTGTCCTCCAAATTCATTTCTCTCATTTATTATTTTTATATCTTTTTGAGTTTAAGGGTCTTGCTTCTCCCCCCACCCCTTCTTTCTGTCTGTTTTGGCAGGTTGTAGTTTTGAGGGTGTCAATCCACTGCAAGGGCTGTGAAGGAAAAGTGAGAAAACATATCTCAAAAATGGAAGGTGAGTTTTACAAGAAAACAATATTTTGTAAGGAGTTTGTCCTTTTAATTTTTGTAATTAAAAAAGAAAAGGGCTCAAAAGTTTTAATGTTAATGAGATATAACGATAACGGAAAGGATTAACTGGTAAAAGTATATTGAAAATTTTAGGGGAAAATTGACGATCTTCCATTGGAATCCTTTTCAGCAAAGCATATTTGAACAATGACTGGCTATATTTTATTGTACGTAAAGCATTCATATTTCACAATTTAATCAAGGATTGGGTTTAATTAATTTTGCATAATTTTATGTATAGGAGTGACATCATTCAGTATAGATTTGGCGACAAAGAAGGTGACGATCATCGGAGACGTGACCCCATCAGGGGTGCTAGCAAGTGTGTCTAGTGTTAAGAAGGCACAGTTTTGGCCATCTTCAACATCAGCATCTTCATCGCCATCTTCACCAGTCGTTGATATGACCAGTTACCGACAAAACTAGGGTTTCTTAATTTCTTTAATTAATAAGCTAGTTTTTGAAGTACCTGCAGAGAGAGTGTGCCGTTGTGTTGTTGTATTATGCTTAGAGATGCTTAAACAACTAATTAATCATGGACTGTCTGATATGTCATTGTTGTTTATGTAAATGTAAACTGTTTTTAATGGAATTGGAATCTCAAATATCTGTTTTTTATTGCTTAAAGTAAAAGATGTATTTTGGAATCATCGTCATCATCATCGTATTTCTTGGAGCAAACAACGATCATGTGTCTTTATAAATATTCTTTCCATTTGATTATACTTAAACTCCTGCAAAATAAGCTGGCATCTCTGAATTCCCTTACTGCTTCCCGTGTGACACCAACCTGCTTGTGGGGGCGTAAGAGGAATTTGCACTGTCACCCACTATTCATTAATATGCATTCATGGCCGATAAATATACAGATCTGTGACTGTAAATCAACATTAATTATATTGCCTAAAATCTGCATTAATTTAAAATTGCCAACAATAATCTATATTCCAAGTTAATTAATCCCCAGTATATTAGATGAGTAATTGGAATTCCAACGTTTTAGCGATGATGACAACCCGTGGCAACGTGCATGCGGTGTTAATGTTCGGCACTCAAGTACTCGGGATTCAAATTTGTGTTGATTCTGAAAGGAAATGGGACAGAGACGACATCCACGACTTTTTCTTTTCATTATTTTTCGTAAGGTCACTATATATGGTGGGTGGTTTAATTTGTTCTTTTCGTAAGGTCAGAAATTTCGGAATCCTCTTTTTTATTTAATTCATAAGAATTTGGAGATCATCATATCCTCACATATACTAGTGAATATGTACACAAGTCAGTTATACTAAGTGTACAATCAATGGCCATTAGTAGTCCACTCCAAATTGATTAAAAATGACCCCTTAAAGCATACAGTGATTGTTGTTGGATCTAAGGTAAATTAAGCTTAGCATAGTCTCTAAAGTTACGGGCAATTACGTACTAAAACAAGTTCTTGAATCTTTGGTGGTGATTCCTTTTTCGTTGTGTGCAAATATGCCTTCCCCACAATGAACCAAATGATGACACTAAGCCTACACTTTTGGTAGCAAGTCCATTTCAGAATTTACCAATTGTGGGTCTACCTTCCACCTCTTTCTTTCTGTTTCTTGTGTTTTTGCTTTTGGAAGCTTTCTGGACCAAATAATTATGAGACTGCTGGGAAAAAAAGGGGAAAAAATAAAACAAAAATAAAGGGGAATTGGAATATCACTAGGTGAAGTTAACCAAGGAAAATTCCAAACCTCATCCACATTTATAAGAATTTCAATTAATGATTTTATTCTTTGGTCCAGATGTTTGGTTATATAACTTTTAGTTTCTTTGACCAAAAGGGTCCACTTATCAAAAGATTATTATATGATTAAGCGAAAATTATAAAAGACAATTTAATTTGGTGATCTCGGTCGGCGCATATAGGTAGTGACATTTTTTTTTTAATATTGTTTATACAGGACTGTAGGTATTAAAATTAATATTTACAAATAGATTCTACAATTGGAATCTTCTTCGTGGCATGTATTCCTCTGAAGCGCTGCCCAAATTCTTCAAACTCTCTCAAATATTCGAGGGCTGTCCACTCTACTCACATTTCGTGAGGAATAGACTGGCTCTACTCAATTATTTGATAATTGAGGAAGGATTGTAAATAAGCCCCATAAATACTTTTATGAAGGCTCGAACCCTTGCACTCATTATTCTAAGTGCAAGAATTCTCCTACTGGACCAAAGACCCATTGGTCACATAGGTAGCGACATTAATTGGCCTTAACTGAAAATTCTTTTTCTCTTTTTGTGAGAAGGCTCCTGTTGCAATATTTTATTAATGTGTGATAAAAAAAAGTTGCTTTACTAAGTATGTATGTACTCCTATAATTATCGATAAATTATACACGCATTGTTTTAAATTCGTGTGTGTTCAAAACGAATCTGAATGTTGAATTTTATATATAATATGTGTTGTTGTGGGTGCCTCCGCAAAACCGCATGGATCATTCTTACAAAATATTTAAATTAGGTCTGAGAATTCAATTCTAAGAGGAAATAGGACACGCAAATTCATCACTTAAATTGTTGATTTATTCTAAATTCGTTAAAGTAAAAAGGCACAATTCGCATCGGATTAAGTGGTGTGATGCCTATAAATTGATCACAAATATTGAGATGATAATATATATATTTACATCACGCAACATTTTTATAAAAAAAAAATTATTATATGAGAATTTTTTTAATATTCAAACATTGATTCAAGTGTCGAAGTACTTTTTTGTAAGTATACGATCAAACATTTTAGACCAAGACGATTGTAGATCGGGAGAGAGTGACCGATGATTCAAAGCTAAACTTCCGTTAACGATTGAGCTCCTTCAATCATCTTTTCAAAATTACAAGTTCCAACTTTTTTTTTTCTTTCTTTTAAAGACGTACCAACTTGTTCTTAGTGACCATAAAAGATACAAAAAATATACATATACACCATCAACTACAAATAATATATAAGAACAGAATCAATTGAATGAGTTCCAAACCATGTGACCATATGAAGGAAAAATTTTGAGAAGAAAAAAAATGAAAATGATGGCTAACATGTTGGGATTAATCATATCCTTATGCATTTAGCATAAATACGACAAAGAAACATATTTGTTTGTTTTCTCTCCTTTTCCAGACATGAAATCATATTCTAACATTTCGCGACGTTGAAAGAATGGTGTATGCTTGGTTTCCCTTTTAAACAATTTTACAGGAGCTCTGAAACTGTTCATCAACATGCCGCACAAAATCTGTTGTTTATTCTTACCCCACTAATAAGTGCTTTAATAACTAATTTATATTTTATGGAGATGAGAATCTCTATTGTCTAAATTGGATTTTGATGAAGACTGGTGCAGCAGTGCATGCTCTTTGAGTCTAAATTGAGTGTCATTTGAATTTTTGAGCTGGTGTTTCAATCGGTGAAAGTCTATATCATGGGCCACATTGAAGTCCATTAGTCTTTATATGTCTCCTTACCTAGAAACCCATTAGCCCAATCTTGTCTTTCCAATCTTGTGATAAAATATTAGTTCACATGCAATGAGGCAAGGGGCTCCGGTTTCCAACCAAACCTAGATAAGATGCCGATGTCCATTTGCAACAACTCCAATAGCATCTACTCCAATATTTCGGTTATGGACTCACCGTTACTATGTATATACACTAACAAATTCATCTTCTTTTTAATCCCATGCGACAACAATCTTCAAAGTTTCCTTTGATTCAGTCAAAATCAATTTGCTATTCACATATCCAAATGACCAAAAAGTTCTCACTTAGCTCTAATTGTAAATCACTCAGAGCCATTCTTCAACTCTCGCTACTAGCCATCACTTTAAGATGTGGCAATGCAGCAAGAATTTTCACTGAGGATGACGACACTGACACTCCAACTCCCCCACCTGTCCCACCACCGGAAGCACATCCCCCATTGTCATTCTTCATTCATGACATCCTTGGTGGATCAGCTCCCTCAGAGAGAGTTGTAGCTGGGATCACAGCCAGCACTCAAATCAACGGTCTGCCTTTCTCGAAACCCAATAATCGGGTCTTCCCAATCAAAGGCGGGGTCCCTCTTGTCACTGCTAACAATGGCATCAATATTAACAATGGGTTTGTAAACAACAACAACCTCCCATTCCTGGGTGGCCCAAATGGTGCAACGGTCAGTACAGTTATTAGCAACAATGGTAACAACAATCTTGTCACCAATGGCAACGCACTCCTATTTGTCACTGCTGGCCTGCTCCCACAGGGAGCTGCATTGCAAAACCCGATCTTTGGGGCAATAACAGTTATTGATGATGAATTAACTGAAGGGCATGAGCTAGGAGCTTCTGTTATTGGCAAAGCACAGGGGTTTTAGTTAGCTAGCTCACTGGATGGCAGTAGCCAAACCATGGCATTTTCTGCTATTTTTGGTGATCATGAAGAGGATACGATCAGTTTCTTTGGAGTGCACCGCACGGCTTCACATGAATCAGGGATAGCTGTGGTTGGTGGAACTGGCAAGTATGAGAATGCAGAAGGGTATGCCACCATTGAGACGCTTCACCTCACCAATCAACACACTACTGATGGTGTTGAAGCAGTTCTTGAGTTTACTGTCTATCTCACTTAATAATAACTATTTCTTGTCTTGTAATTTGCTTGGAAGTTTATCTATTTTAACTTTCACATTTTGCAATAGTCTCTTTGTTTGAATCAAAACTCTTTTATCAAAGATTGTTGAATTATCTTCAGGTTCATGCTATAGTTATATGCAACTGTTTTTATTATTATTATTATTATTATTATTTGGGATGAGTATACAACAGTTCTTCTTTACAAGAAGAGACACAATTTTAGTGGTCAAATTTTACATATTTCTGATATATGCGTTCGGTGTGACAGGCAACTGATCTTTCTCTTGAAAAATATCTTCCAATTCCTTTCTTGCCCTTTTCTTCATCTTGGCTTCCAATTCGAGGCTTTTCTGCATTCACAATTTGGAGGTTACAGAACCGTTGATGATAGGCTATATCTGTAAAAGTAACATAAATTTGATCAACATAATTACTAAAGTTGGGAGAAAGAAAAGAGGCGCCAATAATAATTTGATCACCTTGAACTTCATAATGTTTAATTCGATAGTCTAAAATGGTTTTCATGATCCATGTTAGGTGAAGCTCCTTCTGCAGTCTTTCTTCAGGAGAGAGCTCAATATGAGCTTCAATCCTCTCCAATTAAAATATTGGAAACTGACATTGAAGTATGCAACGACAACATCCAAACATTATCAGCCTGCTGAAGGCACATAAAAGTTTTTCTAATATTAGTTCCAAGGCATGCGAGTGATTAACTTAAACTCCTAAATTCTTGCTTAGGTTCAAGAAAGAACACAGTGGAATTAAACACTTTCTGCATTGAGACGAGATAAATGAACTTGTGAACAAGGTTTGGCATGTGGTATCTTATTTACATTGAGCTACAGCATCGTTTAATCTAGTTCCAGAGAAAGAAAATTCTATCTGGACTGTTCTTCTAAATTTAATCATATCAGGGAATTCATATAACATGGGAAAAATTTTGCATTTGATATCGAAACAAGGAACAAAATAGATAGTATTAAATTTCTAACACAAAGTTAATAACATGCATAAAACGACCTCCTCTAAATCAAAACACATCAGTAACTAGTAAGTAAGAAACACAGTGAGCTGCAGCAGAGTCTCAACTCCATCAATGTTATGCTGATTGGTAGCTGGAAAGGTCTTAACAGTGGCATAACCCTTAGCATTGACATACTTACCAGTGCCACCAATGATTGCAAGCTGAGACTCTGAAACAGCGGTTCTGTGGACTCCAAAGAAGCTGATGCTATCAGCATAACCACCACTCTCAAACATGGCTGTAAAAGCCATGGTCTGGCTTGTCCCATCTTCAGAACTTGCCACATAAAACCCTTGTACCTTACCAACCAGACCGGACCCTAGCTCATGATCTTCAGTTAGTTCATCATCAATCACAGTCAATGTCCCAAACATTAGCTTCTGAAAGGTACTTCCAGCAGGAACTTGACCTCCATTCAGGACTGGTATATTGGCAAACCCACCATTGGGAAAGTTGTTTCCATTGTTTTGGGCTACACCAGCTGTGGTTCCACTAAGGCCGGTAAGGAAAGGAACATTGTTATTGTTAACAAGTCCATTGTTGTTGTTGTTGAGAGGAACACCATTGTTTAGTGGGAGGTTTGCACCGTTGGGTTTGGCAAAGGCAACTTGACCAGTGACTGCTGGGTTGGCAGCAATCCCAGTGACAGCTCTAGCCGAGGGGTTTGAGCCACCAAGTATGTCATGCATGAAGAAAATTAACGGATGGTGGGTGTATGCATTGGTCACAGCAGCAGCACTGGTGGCTGCAGACGGGCCAGCAGGTGTTACAACTGAACCGGGTGTCACCGGTGCAGTGGTGGGAACAGGTGTTTCATCCTCATCAAGGATTCGCGCAGAGGAAGTGCAGGTTAGTGCAAGAGATAATAGCAGTAGGAAGAACAGAGGCTTCAATGGAGCACAGAGTGACTTGCGGTTTGTCATGATGCTGTGAGATTCTATAAGATTATGCGAAGATTTTGAGGCTTCTTCTGGAACGGTGACGACAAGTTTAGATAGTTTGTTTGTGTATACATACAGTGAACAGCAGGCGTGGAGTTGGAGTGTAAGATGGAGTTGATGAAATGGAGTAGGTGGGTGCGATTCACTGTATTGGTGTGTTGGTTAGAACTTATAAGCTGAAATAAACAGGCCTGGTCTTTGAGATATGTTTTATAATAGGACAGCAAAGCATATATCAAAATGGTAATTGGAAAATATAGGACTTGGATACCGGATCAGAAGTTGTATCCTCGTTTGGTCCCATATCACAGCCTTGAGTCCATATGACTATAGGAGTGGGACTAAGAAAATTTGCTGGTGCTTTTTAACTCCTATTTATTTTCCCATCAAATTGACCAATACATATTTTTAACTCAAAGATTAACAAATAATACAAGATTCAATTCAAAGCTAGAAATTCAACTTCCCTGAACAATATTAAGTCAAGGATTACATGGAGTTGAACCCTGTTAATTTCAAGTACTCTTCAGTCTCCATGAATGATGGCTTCTTAGAAGGCAAACTATTAATCCCATGAGTTGATTGTAGCCTCTATGCCTGAGCACCAATGAATCACCGATTCAACATCCCATTTCCCTCTTCTGGAACAAATCAATCACCACGCAAGTTCCCATACCCAAATAGGTCCACAGCAAATCTACTACATTCATGACACTACTTATGGCCATTGAATAATCCCTCATATCTCTGATTTCCACCTGGGCAGAGAAGTCCAACCAGTACATCCAATCGAAGATCATAGTTCTATAAAGAGAAGCTGCAGTGTCATTATTGTTTTCTCTCTCTATGATCCTTAATGGGTAGAGATAAGTTCACTCACAAGCCCACCTGCATTTCCATCACCAATGCAAGCATCTGTAACTAGACCTTCCCAAGCCTTTAAATCAAATCTCATCTTTCTCTTCTCCATTTCTTCCAGAACAAAACAAGCATCATCAACCTTTCCACCCTTCAAAAGTCCCACAAGCAAACAAGAAAATGTTTCTAAACGAGGACAATGCCGACTTGTCAGCATTGCGTTCAAAACCTTCAAACTGCCCTCAAAATCCTCAACTCTAAGAAACCCATCAACCATCGTCCTATATGTGGCAGCATTCGGCTTACAACCTCCAATCTGCATCTCCGTCAAAACCTTATAAGCCCCAGCTGCTCTATCCTCCTTGCAAAGATAATTAATCAATATATTATAAGTCACAACATCAGGCTTATACTGCCGTTTCTTCATCTCACTAAGTAATGATTTGGCCTCCTCAATCTTCCCTCTCTTTCCAAGATCACTCATCAAAACACCAAAATTAACAAGCTGTGGTTTGCACCCTCGATACGCCATATCAAACATCATCTTTTTAGCTTCATTATACTCACCTTTAAAGCACAAACCTTCCATCAACAATGCATATGTCACAGCATTCGGATATGTACCTTTCTTAATCATATCCTCAAATAAGCCCTTGGCTTTCTCCATTTCACCTTTCCTACACAAAAACCCAACAAGACTGTTATAAGTGACAACGGTAGGTGGAACTTCTCTCTCAAGCATTTCGTCAAACACTCTAGACGCTTCTTCCCACTCCCCCTTCTTTAGCCGCCCTTTGATCATTACATTAAAAGAAATCAAATTTGGACGAAATCCCATTTTATAAGCATCATCAAACATTCTTTTTGCATCATCAACCCTATCATTATCAACAAGAATATCGAGTAATGAATTGAAAGACTGCAACGTACGGACACAATCAAAAGAAGTCATTCTATTGAAAACTTCAATGGCCTTATCAACCAAATGGGCTTTTCCATAATGCTGAATCAAAGAAATGAAAAGGGTTTCTTTGCAACGAATATTAAAATCTTGAATGTACCCTAGAACCGTTTCAACGGCGTCAAAATCGCGGGCACGAGCTAGCTTGTAAATTAGGGAAGCGTATGAAGGGTAAGAATGCTTAGAGCCCATTTGGTGGTGCCGGTGAAAGAGTGACAATGCCTCATCTGGGTCGCGTATTTCTTTCAAATCATTCACAAATGGTATGGGCTCTTTTGTCTTTCGGATTGTTTTATGATTCTGAGGGTTTTGCTTTCTTCTGGGTTTTGTGCTGGGTTTGGGTTTGGGTTTTTTGGGAGTGAAAGTGTGTTTTTGTTGAGAGGGTATGTAATTGATACATTGCCGTTGGTGAAGGAGCACCAATTTCGTTTGATTGATGACTTTTGATCTAGAATGAATCATCGACATTGCAGCAGAAATTGTTTATTTCTTTGGTTCTTTCTCGTCAAAACTAAATAACACGAAAAAAAACTAAACTGAACCGAAATAATGGCATCATGCATGTGGCAACACCCGCCAACCCCAAGCAAAATTACCAATATCAACGTAATCATTAAACTGATTGAGTTCGGATCAGCTGATTCTTTTACTCGTTTATGACTTAATTTGCTGGTAAGCCCACCTAGGTGTCTATACTAAAAGGACTAAATTTCCGATTAGATGTTTATTATACTTGAAAATCCAAGTGCTCCTTGCACCACAAGCTGAGGAGATACATGTTATTAGTGTCATACATAATGAAAGTAGAGGAGATACATGTTACTAGTGTCACACATAATGAAACTAGTAGATAACGAGTGTGTAAATGTACAAGCCATCGAAGGACTAAATTTTTAAATTTATTAATGATGATGGGTCTACGAAGCTTGTATCAGAATTTGATTATGGTAGAATGCAGCATCAAAAACACAGGTTTTTTATGTTGCATATAACTTCAATGGCACTTTCCTTGCCTCCTAATTTACAGGAAAACTGTTTATGTTTCATGTGTATTGCATAAATTAGTTGGTTGCTTGCATATTAAGCACACAAGTACTGCTGCTTATAATTGATTTGGAAAAAAAAAAGCTTTCTATAGAGAGGCAGCAATTCTTGCAAAAGGCAATTTTATAAGAGAACCATAGAACAATTCAGTTTTATATCCAACAGAAAAACTTAAAAAACTACAAAAGAAAACTTAAAACGGGCACCACACCTAACAACATCCACTACTACGAACAAGAACCCTAAACACTTCTTTGTTTTTTCCTTTTAATTTCTCTTATTGAAACAGATAGAGAGAAAATGCAAGGGTGCTGGCTGCTGCTTCGCTTAGTTCGGCGGTGGGAAGAAAATAGCCTCATTGGCCCTCTTTGATCGGAACTGCTTTTCTACATCGGAAGGAACATTGAAAGCTGCCTCCAACACTGAAGGAGATAATGACTTCCACGTTCCAATGCTGCCAGCCAAGTGTGTGAATATAGGACTGCAATTGTACAAACACAGATTAGCTACAATGTTTTTCTTGGCACATTAGCACAAATGAGAATGCAAATTTTACTTACTTGGGAGTGGTGATGATTGAGAACCAAGCCAAGCCATCAGGGTCAGCAATCTTAGAAACAACATAGAACCTTGGAACTATGAACAGATTACCAGCCTTTACAGTTGTTTCCAAGACTCTTTTGCCATCAGGACCAACAATTTGGGCACGGCCGCTGCCCCGAACAATGTAAGTCACTTGCAGGGCTGAATCACAAGAGAAACCAGGAGAACACATGGCTTTGCCATCCAACCTAACAAGATCAGCACCACATCCAACCTCACCAACAAGAGGAAGGTTCTTAGTATTCAAAAGCACAACCCTTCCACCATTCTTAATGTCGACATCTAGTGGAGCTTCCTCACAATTAAAGGCCATACCATCGCGGTGTTCCTTCTTTGGCTCAGGCAGCTTGGCATTAGCATCGAGTTTGACAATTCCCTTTCCAGTTTGATTCCCAACAAGGGTTTTGACAGTATTCACATCCAAGTCCCATGCTCGACTGACAAACTCAGTTGAGAAGCCAGTGAAGATGCCATTGGCACCAGTCAAAAAGAAGTTAGTGAATTCACCAGCTTTGTGGCCTTTTGAGGTATCACCCAAGAACAAAACTACCAGTTCAGTGTCCTCCTTGTTGTACCACCAAGTAACAACACCAAAGGGAAGAGCAATGCCATCACCCTTCTTGATTGCCACAACCTTCTCTTCCTTCTCAGGAAGGACAATTCCAGCCACACCACTTCCTGAAGAGAGACAACATCAAATAAAAGCTAATTACAATTAAAGATCAACAACGAAACCATGGAGACAAGTTCAGTGGTACCACAATTCTAACAAGTTCTCTAAGTAAAAACTGATCTCCTTTTAATTGACCCAGGATTTGTTGATTAAACTTGACCAAACGAAACAAAAGATAATTTTTTTAATTTTTTACTGGATTAACCAAATTTCCTTTTCTTGAGGAAAATTTCAATACACGCAGCATGACATAAAGTCTCGTAAAAAGGTCACCTTTATACATATGAAAACAAACACAACAAAAAAAGATCACAAAAATCTGCAGGGTAAGCGATCAAAAATCAAAACAAGTATCAATATCGAAAAACACTCGTACATCAACTCTACTTTCATGAAACAGTCCCATCAAGAACACAAAACAACAAACAAAAGTAACCAAACAAAACCCAGATGGCTATTCTAAAACTGATTAAAAACCAAATTAAAAAAAAAAAAAAGTATACCTTGAAGGACATAAGCGACTCTAGCGGAATCACAGTAATGAGGGAGAGCAAAGCCATTCTTTTCAAGAGCAAGCTTAGCAGCACCTATGTTACCCTGACGCAACATGGGCAACTCATTGGGGCACCAAGCATGATAGGAACCTCCATTGCCACCATAAACTTGCTTTGCCAACTTTGGTGTCAAATCAATCTCCATATTTTTCTTTCGCTAAAGAAATACTAACAAACAAGAAGAAGATTATATATTGTTTTTCTTCTTTTTTGGTTTCAATGCAAAACAGAGGTGACTGATGTGGGTTTAAATAGGAGTTACTGAGTGAAAAGATAAGCACGAGCAACAGAAAAATATTACGGAGGATTAAAGAGAATCAAGTGCAGTACAATTTGGATTGCAAAGGAATTATGTTTAATTTCGGATTACTTTGAATTTGTTATATATCTGAATTTAAATGTTATTATTATTAGGAAATGAGACGTGTTAGCAGCAAACTGGAAATTGTACCTTGGACCAATAGGATATAAAAGGAAGAATCATATTACTCGTTGTGTTTGGATTTTTATTGCCTTAAAAATAGCGAATTTATCTTTAACTAGATTTGCATAATGAGTAAAAGCATTTATGCTGCGTGCTGCATAAACAACATGAAATGCGTTGTGGGGTTGTCACAATGAAAATGCGTTGTGGGTTGTCATAATTTTAGATGGTATCTTTTTTATCTCCCTTCTTTATCTGGATGAACTTGGCAAATGGCAATGGCATAATGAATGTGTATTGTTTCATGTCATTTCTTAAGTCAACTTAATAATAAATGAAATTTTAGAAAACGGGACTTCGCAGGAATCACGAGATACATCTCGCCGACTGATTTCGGTTGGAATAGGGCAGAGGCTAGTAGTACAAAATGAAAGCACTTATTTCTTTTGTGGCTGCTGGGATTCGAGCCCAGGTCTCTACGGCCACAACGTAGAATTCTAACCACTAAACTACAGCCACATAGTTGCAAATATATCGAGACGTTACCTTAAGAGGTAGGATTGAATGATTCATGAGATCGTTTCAGCCTGCATTATACATCCACTAAAATACGATAACCAATCACTTTTTTTTTTTTTTTTTTGATGAAACCATACAATAAACAATCACTTGAATCGTTTATTTTATTATTATCAAATATAAGTTCCAATAAAAAGAGTACATCAAGTAACCTACAATCTCCATATACAAAGTTGATGGAGTAAATTTAGGTCTCTATTACTGTAAGATTTTTAATCCTACCTCATTATTGAAGAGGGAAGAGGTAAAAAGATCCTTTCCTGATCCAATCTCTTCGGAACTTTTCAAGATCTTCTGTCATGTATCTTTTAGTGGTAGTGTATAGGTAAAATTTAACTTCTTTTATTTTTTTATTTATTAACTACCAATCAGCAATTGAGTTATTTACTCAGGACATAATCAAACCATGAGAAAATATTGATCCATTGAAGAGAGAAATTCTCTTTCACAAATATGAATACAGTGTAATACATACCTCTCAAAAATTAATGAGAATAAAATTTTGAGTTGTTGCATAATAATAAGATTGATTTATATTAGTCTAAAATGGACTCGTGGTTGGCGGCTATCAACAAAGCGAATAGACGAGACGTGGTGAGGAAGCATAGTCGTATCAATCTAGCATTTAAGAAAAAATTAACAATAAAAAAAAAATATTTACAGTCTCCTCTTTCGTATGACAAAACAAGCAGAAACAAAGACATCAGAATGGGTAAATGTATTGCACGTCTTTAAAATCCCTTGTACGAAACTAAATGAAAAATGAAATGGGAAAAAGAAATTTTTTTGGTGACTCTGGTTAACCTATAATTAGCCTACAGAAAAATTGAGGGGCCATTATATCTCCTCAACTCTTTCCCAGTTGAAGCCATTTCCTATAATGCGTTCGGATGTAAAAAGATTAAATTGGATCCGAGCTCTCGTCCAAAATCTCCAAAATGCATCATGCGTGAAACCAATGCTCTCCCTCTATCGCCTGAAAAATTAGAGGCAGTGCCCACAGCAATCATAATGCCCGAACTTTTGTATTAAGGTTCTCCTCCTCTGGGACTTGAACCTTTCATAAGACTAGATGCTCCATTATGCATATTTTCCATAGGATGTTCAGAAGGTCGGAGCTTCTCAGACACTTTCTTGAAGAAGCTCCTTGTGTACAGGGCCCCAAAAACAATAACCTGAACAATGTGGAAAAATAGTGTTATTGAGTTTCAAATCGAGATTTGGTGAATGAGACTGATTCTGAGGCTTACAGATCCGATGCACTGTTCCCAGCTAAGGGGGTGCCGAAACCACACACATGACAGCACAATGCTCACCAACTTGAATGATATAGAGAACACAAGAAGAAACCCATAATTAGAAGAATAGCTTTGAGAAGCAAATGAGAGGATATTGATTTTGTTGTGGAAGCATATACTAACCTGTCTTGTGGTCATAATGGTGGCAAACGTGAGGGCACCAAATGTACGAATTGTGTAAGAAATGAAGAACTGACTGGTGGTTGCTACCTGCAAGGAATAATTCCTACATTATTCACTAACTCAGGGCATGTCTTTGTCCCCAAGTCAGAGATGAGAGAAGGGCAGGAAGCTAAAATTTAGCAATAGTTATGCAGGGCGAATGAATAGGGATAAGAAAACGGAAAAGTCACTGAGGCAAGTAAAAAATATATAATCAGTAGTATATCATGAAGCTATGATGATAAAACATAAATCACTTACAGTAGAAAGCAATGCAACGTCAAAGAAGCAATCAAGGTGATGATAAACAAAATCTATTGCCAGAAATAGATGTCCTTCTAGTATAAGGCCTAAACCAAAAAGAAGTCAAATACAGTCAGTAACGAACAACTAATACACAACAAAGCTCAAATGTAAATAAAGAAATACCCCATGATATTTCTCAGGCAGAAAGAAACACAAACAAAGAAAGTAGACAGAAGGGCAATCACTCGGAGTAACAACATACTCCGAACAACAATTAGCCATATGTAAACCACAATGGATTTTCAAGTCTCAAGATTGAGACTTACCACTCAAGCTAAGAACACAAGAACACAATGTTGTGTAGAATATCTGATTGTGTATTTCCATATCATAGCCTTTAAATAGCTTATCTTGGAATGTACTAGTGAAGCCGTCAAACCTGTTAAGAAATACAAAGGATTTAAGTGTGAGGAGTAGAACAGAAGGACAAATTTCTCTACAAACACATTTAAACATGAACTTGCTGCAGAATGAAATCGTGATTAGCATTTAACAGCCAATGGCAAACAAATTATCACTAAAACATGTGAACATTTTTAGAAAGGAGGAATGATTTCAAGTTCATACCCTAGATAGCCAACCATCAAGGAAACACCCCAAACAGTGTTTTCCCTCCCTTTGCTGTATGGACTGAGATCTGCTCCTGACTACAATCAGAAACAACACAGAAACAGTTGAACTTTTCTCAGAATCCAGAACAATCAAATTTCAATTATCGTACATAACAGATAACAACATCAATCAAACGATTCATGAATCAAGAACAATAGAATCCATTCAACAAGGTAGACAAACAAGCATTATTTCAAAGACAGAAATTCCAACCCCTCATCAACTGTGAACAGTATCTTTCAAGAAGAAGAAGAAGAAGCCTTGTCTAAAACATACATGAAGACAACCACACTGAGAATTGTAGGAGTATAAAATCACCAAAAGTAGTGAAATCTAACAAACTATCAGAGAAGGACCACAAACCATTACCGGAAATAGAATAAATATTGAACAACCGAGGGTCACAAGCAAAGCCAAAAAATAGTCATAGCCTTTGTATCTCTTTTGCATGATGAGAGTGCCCCAAATCTGTTTAAACAAAACAAGAATTATGTTAGCATTCATCTGATAACAGAAAAAGAAAGTAATAAACTTAACTTATTTTAGAACAAGGATCGAAATCAAAGAGAGCATCTATCAATAGAGAGCAATACTACATTTGTAAAATGAAATAATCCATGTATAGGAAAGTTTGGAACCAACTTTAATAAAAAATGGATTATAAAGACCTCAAAAAGAGTGATTTAGAAAAGCCTTCATCTTGTTAACTTCAAATATAGAAAGACATTTCTCAGACAATTCTTTAACGAGGGTAAATAAAAAATAGATGGCTATTAGAAAAAGCAAATAGCAGGCATGCCCGAACGTGAGCATGTAGCTCAGTACCAATGAGGAGCCGCAGTTTTGCCTGAGGAAGAACAGCAATAATTTTACAAATAGGATATTAAACAATGAAGGTTGAAAAATACAATATAAGACTACTAAAAACAGTTGAAACACAAGAACAAAATTTCCATGCAAAAATTTTGAAGTGGCTGCATTAATTGACTATCCCAAATAAACATGCATACTCAACTCACCATAACAGGTATCATTTTAGCACATTTTGCAAGCGTCTGAACTGGAAAGCTAACATACTTCAAGGCCTGGACAAGCGTATTGGTCAATTGAAGTTTCATCTACAACATATTTCATTTAAACTTCCATCTAAAAGACACAGCAAGCAGATAATATTGAAGAACAGACATTCTATATAGAGTGGCAGTGGAGTGTGACCGGAAGTGCAAAGGCCGCCTGTGCGGGGACACGTGGGGGCGAGCTTGAGCTGAGGGCGCGAGTGAAGGGGGTGGTGGTGTTTGCAGAGTTCAACGGAGTGTCGTTTACGCCGGCGACTTCTCCTCGTTCTCTTTTTTGCGGGGTTGAGCTAATAGAATCTGGCCACGTCAGCTGGTGCTTTTGCGTGGGTGGGGGCGCATGATTGTGTTTAATGAATGATCAGGCGTTTCGCGCGTTTGACACAAACGAATCTGGACCGTCTAGTTTAGGTCACGACCTTTTTTTTTTTGATGATGTTGACGACTCCACTTACCGCGCGAAACGATCCTGCTTTGACGTGGGCCACATGGCAGGAGGAGGATTAAGAACTTTCGTTTTATGTTACAAACCAAATAAATAAAGAGCAAAGACAAAAGCTACTTTCATAATCAAAGGGTTTTGACGACGCTATGCTTTCGCTTACCATCTCACGACCATTTATAATGAAAATTACCCCCCGGCATAATTAATAAATTGAATTAACCGTAAGCTAGTTAAAGTTATTAATTAATTGCATTGAAGTGTTCGTGGTAATTTTGTTACGGTTTTGATTAATATAAAATAATAATAATAATAATAATTTAATATTATTAATTTGTGGTTAGTTGTTATATTATGTATTATCACTTAGGCTTGAAGTGCTCTATAATTTCTGTGAAATAAAAACTGTAAGTATAAAGTATGAAATAAATGTTGAAAGTATATAATAAATATGAATTTTAAATAATAATTTTGATAAAAATAGTATAATATTATACAAATTTGTATCATGTGTTAGCTTCGAAACCTTTTTACTAAAGAATTAGGGCCTTAGACAAAGAAAGAAGTCAAACATATAAAAAATTTTGGATAATGAAATCCAAATCCAAAACTAGAGGTTGGCTTTTAAGCTCCACATGGCCCATAACATGCAAAATTATGGAGGCAAAAATACCAACCGAACAAATAATAACATAATTTCTGATACATCAGGAGAGCTACTAGACAGATTTTCTCAGTTTTCAATCCATGGACTCCACTATTTTACCCCAGTCCTTGTTGCATCATTTCATCATCAAGTCAAGGTACGGTTCCTGCACGTCAACTTATTCAAACCGAATTTTTTCTGACATTAACTTGCTGGTTGTGCTGTGTTTCAGGTTTCATAGAATTTTCATGCCTGCTAAGAGTCCAGAACTGGGGCTATACAGGCAGAGATGGCAAAGTACTTCTTGTTGGTCAGTTGGGTTGTCTGGACTTGGAGCTGGAAACGTGTCTGATGATAGTTTCTTGAAGGGAAATGAAAATGGATCGTTGTTGGGAGACTTTGATGAGTCTGTTTCAGCACCATTCGGGACAGTGGATGCTGAAATTACGCTGGAGACTATTGATTTCTTCGTTAGTGATGCTGAAGGTGATCCTGATTGCCCAACTGAAGGATTCTCCTCGATTGAGCAGGCACTCAACACATTGCGCCAAGGAAAGGTTTGCATCCACTTTGATTGAAATTTCTTAATTACAAGAATGTTATTTTAGTGATCTATGTGTATGAGTATGTTATGCTTCTGCTACTAGTCTAATTCCATTGCATTGGTTGATGAATTTGGACCGAGTAATCTATGCATTGGATTGTGATTATTTTGTGAAAGTTATGTAGAAGAAATAGGCATCAATGATTAGTTAAATGATAACTATCAGTGCAAAATTTTTGTAGTTTGTGATTGTTGTGGAGGATGAAAATGGAGATGTTGAAGGAAACCTCGTCATGGCTGCATCTCTTACAAGTCCTCGGCATGTGGCTTTTATGGTTAAGCATGGTTCAGGAATTGTTTCTGTAGGCATGAAAGAAGAGGATCTTCAAAGATTGAATCTACCATTGATGTCACCTGAAGCTGAAAATGAAGACTCTTGTGGCCCAACTTTCACAATCACAGTGGTAAACATAGTCTTGCAATAAAACACCATCGGTTTTATCCCCTGCGTAAATGTTATTTGAGCTTTACTTCAAGTGGATAATTTAAGGTAAATGGATAATTGAAGGTTATTGTAGTAAATACGTATTTCTGCCCTTTTAGGATGCAAAATTTGGCACAACTACTGGGGTATCGGCTTCAGATAGGGCAAAGACTGTTCTTGCTCTTTCATCTCCAGATTCTAAGCCAGAAAACTTCAGGAGGCCAGGGCATGTGTTTCCCCTCAAGTATCGAAATGGTGGGGTTTTAAGGAGGGCTAGTCACACTGAGGCTTCTGTGGATTTGCTAGTGTTAGCTGGCTTGAATCCAGTATCTGTTCTATCAGCTGTTGTTGATCCAGAGGATGGTTCCATGTCCTCATTGCCTAGTTTAAGGAAGTTGGCATTGGAGCACAGCATCCCAATTGTGTCAATAACAGATTTGATCAGGTGATTTGTAGAAGGAATTACTTCGAATTAATGCTGCTGCCTAAACTATGTTTTGCACATGTTGACTAAATACTAATGATGTTTTATATCCGGGCTGCAGATATCGACGAAAGAGAGAAACCATTGTTGAAAGAACTGCCATTTCTCGTTTGCCAACTAAATGGGGTCTCTTTCAAGCTTACTGCTATCGCTCAAAGCTAGACGGAACAGATCATGTTGCTGTTGTGAAGGTAAAGTTTTTTTGTACAAGAAGAAACATTTCATTCGCTTAGTAACTTGCACTAGGTTTAAAGCTTCTGTTATATGTCCTGCAAACGGCAGGGAAACATGGGAAATGGACAAGATGTTCTTGTAAGAGTTCATTCAGAATGTTTAACAGGAGATATATTTGGGTCAGCTCGGTGTGATTGTGGAAATCAATTGGATTTGGCAATGCAAATAATAGAAAAAGCAGGCAAAGGAGTTGTTGTTTACCTTCGAGGTCACGAAGGTAGAGGGATTGGCCTAGGTCACAAACTCCGGGCCTATAATTTACAGGATCAAGGTCATGACACAGTTCAGGCTAACATTGAGCTTGGCTTAGCTGTTGATGCACGCGAATATGGCATTGGTGCCCAGGTCAGAAGCCCTCAATTACGCTACCTGCAGATATAGTCATAATTGATGAGCATAATTTGTAACTTCTTAAACTTGTACGCCAGCAGATTTTAAGAGACTTGGGGGTTCGAACCATGCGGCTGATGACAAACAACCCGGCCAAGTTCATTGGTCTGAAGGGATACGGCCTGGCAGTCATTGGGAGAGTTCCTATCTTAACTCCCATTACAGAGGAAAACCAGAGGTACTTAGAAACAAAACGTACCAAGATGGGTCATATTTATGGCTCTGATTGACAAGGACCGTTGTTTGGATCAACTGTAAATAACATAGAATCACAAGAGGGAGAGCAAAAGGACTCATGATCCGTGGTCATTATAAAGCCACAAGGCTGCTAAAATTGTACCTTTATAGACTTGAGGAGTCGAGATTTTAAGTTCTTTGATTTTGTTGATTGTTTCAACTCATTGTTTTGAAACAAGCAATTCATTTGAAGGGTTCATACAAAAGGTAAAGGACCAAACATTTGTGTTTAAAATTGTTTTACCAAAATCTTCACATTTTTTGTTCGAGAAGGGCATCGATAATGGATATCTTTGATGTATATGTGATGGGAGACAAAAGAATCTTGATCAGTTGTCAAATGGGTTAATTTCGGATTACTCCTTCTGAATTGATTGTCTTTAAATCACCTTCTTACATTTGAAAATCTCAACTTACTCTTTACTTTTATTAAAAAGATAAATGTAATTTATCAACCCATCCTAGGGATAGCAATGGTATGCGAAAACTTGTTCAAACCCGTCAGCCAAAATCCACCCGCTGCGGGTAATTTTGCAGGCTAGAGGGGGGGAGGGGGGGGGTTTGATATTAGAAATAGAAACTTGCACTACTTTGTGGGTGGATTTGGTATTAATTAAATATTCAATAAATACTCGCATGAATATTCGCTAAACCCACAACTTTTTTCCCAAATATTTTAAATGTAAATAATTAAATCTAAAAATATATAAATAAAATAAATATAAAGTACAAACATGTCACATGTGATGTGTGCAAGTTGCAACTCATAACCTAACTTAAAGGAAACCCAAACTGTTTCATTTTTATCTGTGAGCAACAGTCACAAACTCTAGCCTTCCAAAGTATTTCCTTTTCACCCATGAGCAGCAGCCGCACACCCATTTCCCTTTGACTTGCGAGCAGTAGCCGCACACACTCATTTCCCTTTCACTCGTGAGCCGCAGCCGCATACCCATTAGTTTTTCATAGCATTTGTGGTTATTTTTTTTATAAATTTATATATTTCATACTTAAATTTAAAAATTTGTGTTGGATTGATGTTTAAATTTTAATTTTCTATTTATAGTGATTAAATTTAGAATTGAGTATGTTATGTGTAATTTTAGCTTATTAATATAAATTTACATGTTGAACATTTGTGGTTTTAAATATGAGAACCTGCAAAAAAATATGTCGGGTACCATTGCGGGTTTGGTAATTGTCAAAACTCACAGTAGGTGGATCTTCTTAAAAAATTAAAACCTGCAACGGGTCCTGTTTGGTAATTTAAATTTTGTGCAGGTGCGAGTTTGATAATAGTAAAACCGCTGCGGGTGGTGTCAATTGCCATATCTAACCAACCCCATTTTTTTCTTATGTTTTGAATAAAAATGAAAATAATTTAAAAGATTTTTTAAAATTATAAGGTGATTTAAAAATAATTAATTTATGAGGAAAATAATTTAAAATTTTTAAATGGACGAACGTTTTTATATTGGATGTACGCGACCGATGCAGCCAAATATTCTATAGGTAAGAAATGATATCATGATTCATGATTGACAAAGTTTTCAACTTCAAATTCAAATGAAAGCTAACTAAACTTGACATTATTATTGATAAAATTCTATAACAAACTAGCGGAAAATAGAATTAGGCTCAACTACGCGTGTCACGTTCGAATTTTATCTTCACAATAGCTAATATTTTTATTGATAATTTAACTTTTTTCTGAAAAAAAAAAATTAATATCACTTATAAATTGGGTTCAAAACTATGAATATCTTGTCCTTTCAAAAAAAAAAAAAAAAACTATGAATATCTTGGAGTTATCAACCGCTCCGGCCCATTTTCCCGACCCGTCTCATAAGTAAGCCTCGAATTGTAAATTCGCAATCAAATGCCCCTCTCTTTTTTATAAACCCTAGTTTCCTCTTCACAAAGACCAAGTCCCAGAGCCGGCTCCTCTACTGCCCACTTACAGGTATCTCTCTCGCCTACTCTGCTATCATTAATATTGTGCTTTCGTTTACATACAAATAGCTCCTGAAAATGATTTATGCTTGTGTTGTGGTTTAAGGTAAGTTCTCATCATCGCCGGCGAACAATGGCTCCTCCAAAAGGTAGTTAATATGTCCATTTCTCTTCTTTTTTTTTCCTGCTTTAATAGCTTAAAGAATACTTTTGCTTCTATTATTACAGCTCCTGGGATTGTTCATTCTGGTTCTGATGTGGCCCTCCACTTGTTTGCCGCTGAAAACAGACCAAAAGTGAACAATTAGCTACCTTAGTTCTGTGCCGATTAGGCTCTTTAGGACCATAAACAAATTACTTGGTCGTGAATTGTTTCTTTTTTACTGCCCTTTTTAGTGTTCTGCCCTTGTACAATTTATATATGTTTTAAATTAGAGATGGTATCCTCCATTGAGGATACAGCTGTCTGTGGAACGTGGTCTGTGTCGTAGGTAGAGGTGAATGTAGTTTGTAAGTGGAACAATAGATGAGTTTCTCCTCCTTTTGTCAGTTCTAGGGATGAGTAATGTGGGACATACCTTGACACTATCTGCCTCCTGATGGCCTCTTGGATCTCTTCTCATTGTGGCAAGGCATCTTGGTAGTGGTTTGGTGTAATGTGTGTTAAAGAGCTCTTGTTTGATTCTGGCTCATGACATGCAAGTCTCTTTCTACTTTAGATGAATTATAGTTGCAAATTGGAGACTTAGTTCATTGGATATGGACTTAGGTGATGACTTTTGTTTTATCGGTATCACTGGTTATTTTTATTTGTACTTTACATGATGAGTTTTTATTATATGGTGGATGGTTTGATGAAACATTTGGTGCATTTATTTTGAAATTTTTTCCTAGAAATGAAATTATTGTATTATTTCAATGGAACCCAGCTATTCTTTATACCGATATGAGGTTGGCGTGTATGCAGGTGAGACAAAAAAGGCTGATCCAAAGGTTCAGGCCTTGAAGACTGCGAAAGCAGTGAAGTCTGGCCGTACCTTTAAGAAGGCCAAGAAGATCCGGACTTCAGTTACATTTCACCGTCCAAAGACATTAAAGAAGGACCGGAATCCCAAGTACCCTCGCATCAGCGCTCCACCTAGGAATAAGCTTGACCATTATCAGATTCTCAAGTACCCACTCACCACTGAATCAGCAATGAAGAAAATTGAAGACAACAATACTCTGGTTTTCATTGTTGACATACGGGCTGATAAGAAAAAGATAAAGGATGCAGTTAAGAAGATGTATGATATCCAGGCTAAGAAAGTGAATACCTTGATCAGGTGAGCCTTTCACATTTGCTTCGCTGCTATCATTCTTTACAATGAACTCTTTGTTGTTTGTGGCTTTTATGATTCACTAATTGGATACATGAGGTTTACTAAATTGTTTCCTTTAGTGCATTGAAAAACTATAGTTTCTCGGCTTTTTGTGATTGGCTTGTGAGACTTGCAGCTTCTAATAGGCATTTAGTATGGGGTCAGATACAAATGGTACTAAATGGTTTCTTTATCCAATTCCTGTTGGCAATTCCAGGAATCATGTGACCTTGTGTCAAGTGAAATGGATGTACATGAATGCATTTAACATGCGTCCAAAATTGTTCAGAGCCTTTTTTTACTATTAGTAAATCTTAAATGACAAGAGCCTAATGCTTGGAGTAGGGCAGTTATGTGTGTGAGGTTGCGGTCTAGTGCATTTTAGGTCTAGTGCATTTTAGGACGGACATGTTCATTTTTCTAAATTGATCATTGTCCTATATATTATGGTTATCTCTTCTGATTTATGGATATTAGTTTAGTATGGAAAATCTAAATGACGACTTACATGTTGCTTTTATTTACAAGTATCTATAAAATATCAATGACTTTCACATGGCCGTCCAAACAACATAGTGCCCTAAGGCATTTGTTGTGTACCATTGGGTCTGAATCGTCATGACAAACATACATTTTTTCAGTGAGGCTTGTGTTGCTCTCTTGTTTTTTCTTATTATTTCTTAAAGCTCACTATTAGTCATTTTTAATTTAATTCTTTTGGTGCAGGCCCGATGGTACAAAGAAGGCTTATGTCAGGTTGACACCAGACTCTGATGCTTTGGACGTAGCAAACAAGATTGGAATCATTTAAACAATTGATCTTTCATTCACATTTTTGTGTATTTTTTAATCCAAAAAGTTAGTTATGTTAAGACCTCAAACAAAGATTTCCAAATTTGTTCCTGTTAACTGTTTATGAATTTTATCCCCTGCATTAACAAATTGGTGGGTGCATGAAATAATGCACTGGTCTGATAATGCTATTAATTTTTTTCTTTATTTTTTTTGCGCCAAGAAACAAAAGATTAGATGAGATATTTATAAGCATTGGTGGGACTACAACTCCGCAAAAAAGGACGACAAGTTTCATACTACAGTGGATGATAAGTCTCATTCATTCAGAGAATTACGCAGACCAAAAATAGTCTAAAACCCCAAAACAATGCAGTCAACTAAGAATACCGGGGTTTCTATTCGTGGTTGAAAAGTTTTACGGTTTTGTATTTATGGCGGGAAAGCGATACGGTTTAGTGCGGTTTTCCGCTTGTCATTCGGTATTACTGCAACAAAGCTCAAATTTGCTCAAATTTATTTTATGTATAAATGTAAATAAGCATAAGTAATATTTGCGTAACTTAGAAATTAAGTATTGGTATCAAATTTTTAAAATTATATTTATTTAATTTTCGGTAATTATCTCTCGACCATATGTTTTTTCTAATTTTTAAAAAAAATACATAAATTTTTTTTTTCAGCGTTTCACCTGAAGTTAATATTTTTTTTCACTGGTCTACTCTTGTTATAATACTGTTAAAACTTTTGCTGACATCAGAAGGGTAAAATTCTCATTTCACAACGAAATTGTTTGAAGATAGAAGTAGATAGGTGCAAAATAATATAACTTTAAGTGAAGTTCAGCAAAAAAATAAAAAATAAAATAAAAATTGTGTATTTTAAAAAAAATGTGAAAAAAAGTGGTCGGTAGATAACTACTTTTTTACATTTGAGAGTAAAAAAGTCATTTACATAATATTCAGTTAGTTCTCTTAACAGTTTGAAAACAGAAGTAGACATGTGCAAAATAATATAACCTTAGATGAAGTTCAGCAAAAAAAAATTAAGAATTGTGTATTTTTAAAAATTTACAAAAAAAATAAGTTATCGGTAGATAATTGTCCTTTAATTTTCCCCAATATATTTTAAAAATGAAATTCAATGTAATATAAGAAAAATATAGGCTGGCTTGGAGAATAAAAGACTGTATCTTAGTAAAGGGGAGTAAAAATTTGGAGAGGACGATGTATGGTGATGTTGGTTTGATATGATTGATACAGTTGGTGGCAACCCAATCAATGTCATAATTCTAATAGTTGTTGTGAAAAAAAAAAAATTATGTGTTTTCTGATTAAAAAAAAAAAGGGGGTAACATGCTGTTTATAAGGATAACAGAGGTTAATGAGCTTCTTTTTTTTTTTTTTTTTTTGGGTGATTAGTGTTATTGCAAGTAACCAAATGATTGATAAGGACAAGGAAGAGTAAAGTTGTTTAATCGTGTTATGAATCACATGATTCTAAGTATGGGGTGTGTTTCTGTCAAAAACTAGGGAGGGTTGCGAGAGTTTATGGTTGATGCGGAGTTTTTTAATTCAAGAAACAGAAATTTTGACGATTGATAAGAGCAAGCATGAAGCACTTGTTCAATACATACCGCAAAATGATGTGAATAGGCTGAGAAAGTTATATATTGACATGAATGTAAAGTTTTATATTCGAAAAATAATTTTTTATTCATAATAACATAATTTAGTAGATTTTAGAAATGAAGTTCAATATAATATAAGATAGATTTGGGTTGGCTTGGAGAATAAATCTCAACAAGCGTATGTTAAAAAAATATATATTAAAAAAAGCACAAAATAAATGAAAAGAGAGAGTAAAAATTTGGAGAAAATTGTTGGCGTGATATGATTATTCGTTTGTGGCAGCCTTATTATTGTGATATTTCTTACGATTCTTGTGAAAGAAATAAATTTTCATGTGTTTTCTAATTAGGAAAAAAACACACACACACCGTTCACAAAGAAAACAAAGATATGATTTTAATGTGGGATTTTTTTTCTTTTTTTTCCTTTTTCAAAGAAAATGAGCGCGTTCACCACATCGATAAAAATACAAATTCTTATATTAATAAAAGAAAGTACTCGATGCTCGCAGGTCAACTCCGCAAGTTAACATAGATGGGATGAACATATGGTCACTAGAGGTTTCTCTTGGTAACCTATTAACTATTTGCTCATTTTAATAATATAGGAGAATAAATCTCTATAAAGAATGTTAGGAGTGATAGAGATTAAAAAATAAATATTAAAGAATGTAAACTTGATTTTTACCTTCCAAGTTACATTTATTTAATTTCCTCCAATATATTAATTTTTATGTATTAGTTGAAATTGTGAGGACTTTCTTCATAATAACATAATTTAATAGATTTTAGAAATGACGTTCAATATAATATATGATAGATGTGGGTTGGCTTGAAGAATGAATCTCGACAAAATATGTTAGGAGTAATGGAGATAAAAAAATATTTAAAAAAGCACAAAATAAATCAAAGAGAGAGCAAAAATTTGGAGGAAAAGATGGATAACAAAATTTGGTGCCATAACTCTTACGATTCTTGTGACAGAAATATATTTTCATGTGTTTCTAATGTGAGATGCTGATTGTCCCACATCGGTAAAGTATAAACGTTTTGCGCTTAATAAAATAAAGTATTTGAGCCCACAGCAACAAACTCGCAGGATAATGTGGTTGGGCCGAACACCATCGTTCGGGCCCAGGAAAGTCCCCGGGCCATGTTATGCTGAGAAGCATCCTTGGTAACAAGAGAGCCATGATTCGGAAATTCTTCTCGCACTCGTGCGAGCGGCTGAGACGCGTGTGGAGCCGCCGAGTTTCCTCATGGTATTTGGCCGATTACACAGTTATCCACATGCTTTAATAAAGCAACTGAACGGGGCTTACAATCCTGCGGGTGACCTTTTGTTTTTACAAACTGAACGAACACTCGAAGACTAAGGATCTTATTAAATAGAATTTATAGGAGTAGAGGTTATACTAATAAAATTTTTAAATAAAAAGTTATTGGGTGTTTGGTTATTAATTAAAAAAATATTTTTGAACCAGTAAATTATTTAGTTGTGTAAAATTAAATGTATTTTTGTGTAATTAAATTACCAAAAATAATATGTATTCATAATTATATAACATGTAACAAAGTGCATTCAAGTTATCAATTAATAAGAAAAAATTAGTTCAATCACTTCTTTAATTTTTAAAATTAAAAATTATATCATTGATAAATACTCTCTCAAGTGTTGGGTATGCGTAGGGATTGCAAAATTAAAGTGTTTGTTATTTAAAAAAAAAAGAGAGAGAGAGAGAAAGTGAAGTGGCGGCAATAATATGTTTATATGGCGGCAAAAATTTTCGTTGGGTAGGTTTTATACAAAAATTATTATGTAATTAATAAAATATGTTAAGGATATTTTTGATAATATATATATTTTTAGAAAAGCTCTCTAACTTTTACTCTAAAAAACTTAAATTTTGGGCTTTTCTTAGTAGAGGTAAATTAGCTTATTTAAGTTAAAAAAACTCTACTAAAAAAATAACTAAACACCATAAAAAATTTTAAAAGTGCTTATGGAATTAAATAAATATTTATGTCTCTTAAATAAACCATAACAAACAGACTCTAAGACTCGTATTGAGGTGGTGAGAAACTGAAATCATAGTGGGCAACCTAATTAAACACACCCCCACATTCACTGTTGGGAAAGAATGTTCGATTGATGGTTCTAATCCGGGGGCTATGAAACTGTAGAGACGGCTCATTGGCGTTCTGTCCTCGTTTACGAACCGCCTTTGATCCAGGTTCCCATGGAAGATTACACCATTAATTGAGCACCATATTTGCTTTAGTATCTTGTGGTAGCTACCGAAGAGGCAGATTATGCTAAAAGCGGCTGTAAGGGATATCGCCAATGGCTTGCTGAGTTTGAACCGATTAAACAGCTTTCGTTGCATATATTAAAAATGCTCATGTCTGTTTCTGATAACTTTTATGGACGTCTAGGAATATCGGAATCTAGATAGGAGACCGGGGAAATTAATATTATAAAGTCGCAACAAGTGAGGATTAAGGACACGTAACTTGGAGATATTATTCATATTACCTAAGTCAAAGGTCATCTGCCGGAAGTGATGTTAATATTCCAATATTTAAAATTATTGCCATTTATTTACTTTTCAACCATTTTGTTACTTAATGTAGATGATACCCGAAGTCCGGCTCAGGCACTTGAAGAAATGATGTGAACACAAGTTTTGCTGAAATTATTAAGTGGACACATAAGCATAATACTGCAATTTTGAAGCTTTCTCTATTCTATTCTGAAAGGGAAGGTCATTGTATGTAGTGGACACTATCTGAGCTATTTGCGTACATGTATCCCAAAAAAATAAAAGAAAAAAACTTGCGTTCTTAAATTCTCCGGTGTATGTATACCTATATTGCCAGTATCATCTGAGAAAATTGAAAAATTGCTTAAATATTTTCAACTTGCATGTCAAAAATGTATCGAGTGGCGAAGGGTAATTACTCAAAATATACATTTTTTTGTTGTGTTGCTCTGGGGTTTCTGCAGAAGTACAAGCTTGTACGTTTTCTTTGTGCTATATTAAACACACAGAGCATACAAACAAAAAAAACATCTGAATCGTAATCTATGAAGCGAATAATAAAAAATATTAGTATATCAGCTAGCCTATCCAAGCTGAAGATTTACCAAAATCACACGTAACATCAGCTGAGTATTTCTTGGCATATAAGCAACGGCATACATGCTCCAGCCCAGCTAAATCCACCCAGATACACAGTGGTTTATGACCAAACTTTTTGGCCATTGTATGGAGACCGAAGACTGGGTAACATCAGCATCAGCTATACCCACCGCTCCAAAAATGTCTTCTCATTTGGACTAATTTCTTTTCTTTGTTTAGTCTCCTCGTTTTATCTTCTTGATGATCAACCTTATCCCGGCGCATTGTTTGGCCTAGTACAGAGTACCTATACCCATCTTGACATTACCCTGCTAAAGCATCAGGAACTGAAAGAAAACTGTTTTAACCAACAAACTTGAACAGGAACAGACCTAACAATTCAAGAGACCAGGTTACTATTCTAAGTTCCACGCCCTGTAAATTGACTATTATGTTCATATGTTATGTCCTTTCTGACCACAACCCAGAGGTTGAGTATCCAAATCAAGGATGAAGAAATTTTGAGGCCCTATCTGCTTCGTTCAAGAACTTTGCCATTTTACACCAGCTGTTCAATAAGAATGGACTGCAATAGGAGCTGAATATGCAACAGCAATACAAAAGCATTTGATTGGCTCGGTGAACTTTCTCTCTTCCCCCGCCACAGCACAAAAAATGGTGTTTTGTTTCCTCATCAGTATTGTACTCTGTACTCCCTACTAAATACAGGGAAGTGTTGACATTCAGTGAAGATAATTTCATCATTAGTCCGTTGTTTCTAGGAAAAATGCCAAAGATTTGTCACATCATATTGCAGATCTTGTGAATCTGTTTAAACCATAATATATTGCTTCAAATTTCTGTTGTTTTGTTTTAATGAGATATATCCAAAACAAATCTGCATCAGATTCAATGTTTAGCAGTGTACATGATATTGATATACCACCATCCCAAGGTAAGTGGGGCTTTCAAAACCACTCCAATAACATCACCACGTAGATGTACAAGAAGCACATTGGATAAACAACTAAGTTAAACTGCTATGTCATTTCAAAAACCGATCAGTGTGTCCAATTTACACCATAAACCACTAAAAATCAATTTTTTACAAGCCAAAAAACAATGTTTGCGATCTCATTGGAGCCTTTGTCGCTTTTGGTTGCCAATACCAGCACCTGAAGTTAAAAGCATCCCGTTGCTTGGACCCGATCCAGCAGGACAACTTGAAAAGTTCAACATGGATGTTGAACACATCTGAGAAGACATCCGAGACATCTGATGATATGGTGATGAATTCAGTGACGTTTGATTAACATTCATAGTCTCACAACCTTTAAGGGAAAATGGAGGAATTTTGAAAGGTTGCAAGGGAGGAGGATTTCTCCAACGAGGAAGCGGTCCAGCAACAAGGAGTGTTTGAAGTAGAGGGCCTGCCTCCATCACAGATTGCAATAGTTTCCCATGTTGAGGCAATTTTTTTCCCTTAGCAATACTGTCTATAACAGCAGTGCCCGGATCCATCTTGGTAACAGCAGCAGGAGGGACTAAACTTGTTGGCATAGAGCCATTGATATCTTGAACAAATGGTTGATTTACAAAACGACCCATGTTCCCCGAATCGGCCATGTTAATATTGGAGAACTCAGGGGACGAAACAGCATCGAAGAAGGAATCCACAGGTGATGAAATATGTGATTGTGGATTATATGTCTCCGATAGACTATTCGATTCAGTTATGCTTGAGTTTGCTTTGGTTGGGACTACGAGAGGACTTTCATGTTGAACATGGCGATGAATGCTGGGGTTCAGTTCTGTTGTACTAGAAGGCATGAGCTTGTTAAGCAGGTTTTGCAACTGGTCTTTTGCTCCATCCCTTTCTTGGTAAGCAACCTTAAGAAGATTGAGCAAGTTCTTGACTTCCTCCTTCTGCTTCTTCAATGCCTCGTTTGCTTCCATTTTTACTGTCTCCAGTTCAAGGGATGTGTACAGAAGCTTCTGTTTCAGATCATCGACGCTCTGTCAATTCAAATCAATTAGGTTAGTTGGACGGACATTATCAATTTATCAGTAAGACAAAAAGCAAAATACAAAATAAATCAAGGAACAAATCTAACACACAAATTGACATACATAATCATTCTCAAGTCCTCAAAAGGTAAATAGTATCCAGAAACATTACAGATCGTTTTAGCTACAAAAATATTCCCCCAACAAATCCTGCTAATGAACAAATATTTTCAAGTTAGGAGAAATGATATAATCACAAATTGGGCCCATGATGCCATCAACAACTTTCTAGTCAAACAACTGTTGATTATTCATTATATAATCACTAGCAAATAAACCACAAAAAAAAAGGCAGAATAGAAAGACCCAACTACCATTAAAGCAAAATTCAATACTTGAATAGCCCGCGGTCCCCATTGGCCATGAAATATCCCCAGTTCCCATCAAGACCGGCATACTACAAGTCCCGGTTTTAACTAGTACATGTTCTGCCCAGAAAATGACACAATAGCATACATTCCTGACTCCTAAAAAACAGAACTTTTATCATACAAACATATAATGTAATTAATATGATATAAACCAATGCGTCCCATTCTCCCACGGCAAGGCAAAGCCATCCAAGAAGAAAGTAAATTTGTCAAAACATGTTTTCACACTATTCCGATTCTATTTTCCCCAAAAAATTAAAAAAAAAAAAGGACTTAAGATTTCAAAAGCCTTCTGCCCTTCTCTGCCAGATAAAGCAACCAAAAAGAAGACGGGACTAAATGAAATCAACTACTGAACTGCGTGCTTCTTAAACAATAATGATATATGAATATGAAACCAAAATTGTTTCATTTTCGTAAAAATGGGAAAAAAAAATATTGCTTCATGGAAATGAAACAGAAGGATGAATAAATGAAACAAGAAGAACAAAGAAAGAACTAAGCACGACAAGTTAACAAATGAAACCCAGATGATAACTTGAGTAAGATAAAATCATACCGCAAATAAACACATGGTTAATGTGAAAAACAGAGGGACATAAATGCAAAAACAACCACAACCAAGAAGAAGAAATGAAGTTAAAAAAAAAAAGATATTTTCCTGCCCACCTCTTGATAACTCCAGAAGGAACCAAGCTCTTCCATTGTTTGGGAGACAACGAGCATAAAGTGCAAGAAACAAAAAATATTCAAGGAACTTTTTCTTTTTGAGGGAGAGGGAGTTTAAAGAAAGGTGACTGAAGACTCATTTATAGAGAGCAAGGAGACTCACATAGGACAAAAAGAAAAAATAAATTTCACATTAAAAACTTTTAAAAGAAAACAAGTCCTTGTCATGGAAAGAAAATTAAAAAAACTTCCAAAATTACTAAAGCTTTGAAAGATCCCATTTTTTCTACAACTCTCTCTTCTCTTGTTGTTGTAATATTGGAAGTCCTCCCTTTCTTTCAGGACCCTTGTCTGTTACTTAAAATAAATTATATATATATATATATATATACATACATAAAATATCATAATTATATATTATTATAATGTGTTAGATTTTTCCATATACATGCGTTTGTGAAAATTGCTGGTTTCCATTTATGTGTTTACGCGGTTTTGTTCTTAGGTTTTTTGTTTTTTTAAGGTAAGTTTCCATAAATGCCCTTTTTGTTTTAAAAAATGAAATTTCCCTCCGGCGGCTTTTGAGGAGGAATATTGGTCAATCAAATGCAGAGGGCAGAGGGTGGTGTGCATGAATCATAATTATGTACGAAGGGCACTCCATCATTTTACACGACGTGTCCTCTTTTATTGGTCGATCAATGATGATGCATGTAAAATTATTCTCCTTGTTCATCTAACTCTTTTTACGTCGGCAAGCGATTTGGCACCAGTCACCAGTGCCATGTGGTTTTGCCTCCATAAGAGAACAAGGAAACAACATTTCATGTTTTTAACATAAATTATGTATATGATGATCAACAGGAGACAAAACCAGAAAAAATGTTCTCTCAAGGCTCAAATATGCTCTCATATATTATAAAAACTTACTTTGCGTTCAGATTGTTCTTAAATTATATCATGAATCATGGACCCATTTTCTTATATTATCCTCCTAGGTTGCCTTGTGAACTGCCCAATAAAACTGAACTGTATTATAGTTGACTTATTATCTAATGTTCTTATTCTATTTATCTTCTCATCTTTCCCAAGCACCATTTTTTTCCCCTCCATTGCTTAGCAGCCTATCTATAAACAGTCTATATATAGTATATTTGTAATAACACAGTTATCTTATTTGTCTTTTAATTATGCCGCGTGTAAAAAAGATACTGACGTCGGCAAAAATATGAAGAGGTTTTGCTTGGAAAACTTTTAGGTATTAATTAGTCATTAGACTCATTACCATTCTTATTTAATTACCACTCAAAGATGAAGATATGTATAAAATAATAATAATAATAATAATAATTGAGATTTGCGAAGCCGTGATCTATTTATGGTCTGTGAGTGAATTAGGCAATCGATAGAGCAGAGATAAAAGGGACTCAAGTCAAAGCAAAAACGTATATGCCATTTTTATCCTCTCAAATTTTCTTTATCTTCATCCATAACAAAATGGCTGTATCCATGCAAACTTCTGAATCTGCTCGTTAAAACATTTCTACTGTTGTCAAAAAAAAAAATTTTTTTTTCCAAATAATCAAAACGCTTCCACATGGCTCAATAGTAACATCCTTATGTCACAACAAAATATTCAATTTGTTATCTAGTCGAAACAGAATCCGCATACCTCATTTTTTTCTTTTGTCCTCTAATTCATGAATATAATTTATTTATCTTAAAGCACAAAACCAACCTGATAAAACCTCGTTCTGACAGAGACAATGAACATGGATGAAGAATTTCAATTAAATTTCTTTTGTTATCTCTCCGACAAAGCGGTTTCGGCACTCTTCACAATTTTTTTAATCTCATCTTATATTTTATGTATACACATCAAAGACCAATAAGATAACCACCGTGTAATGAAATTCTGTGAGCTATTTCGATCTCGACCATTAGATCAATTAATTATGACAATAGATTGTGTCATTACTCCCCAATCCAACTGTTATGTTTGAAGTAGCATGCATCTAGCGTACAACAGCTCGGTAATTCAATTTGTTTCACATAATTTTTAACTTAATTATACTATACGATGTTGAATAATTAATTTAGAGGGTTCGCTTTTAACTAGGAAACGGACAAAGCCGCTAAATTTTATAAATGCATGTGCATCGATTAGGACAAAGCTGCTCGATTAAAATAAGTTTAGGGCCTCTTAGTACAATGAATCCAGTGACTTGTATTAGTGTGTGTATGTTCGTGTTATTATTCTTTAATCTTTGCTGTATCATTTGGCCACCCGCATAAGCTAGCTAGCTCGTTGTCTAAGTCTAATAGCTCTACTTAGAATAATAATAAGCGAAGCTTAGGGAAGTAAAATAAAAAGACAATTAAGAAATTAAGATCGAAAATCAAACTTCAGTTCTTTTCTTTTGGATTCACTCGAGGAGAAGATCTATCATTATTCAAAATATTAGACTAACTTTAAAAGTCCCAGTTGCTTGTAAGTGTTAATCATTTTGACTGCAAAGTTCAACCACTCGTTATAACATTTTTGATATCTTGAATTTTTTTTCCACCTTTGAGGGATAATGTCCTACTTAATGTCTAAATTTACATACGTGCACCGCCACTTCTAAGGAGGCTAGCCGGTCCCATTGTTTATAATTTGCTTCCCATTTCCCATTGTTTCTATTTGTTTACTTGTTATAAAATTCAATGTGCTAAATAATTTATTAACATTTTTACTTATATATATATTCCAATCTAGAATTATAAAGTGTAGGAACATCCAGGAAAAACGCATAAACCATGTGGTTTAAGCACTTCAAGTTATAAATTTTTAAAATCCCGCGGTTTTAAAGATTTCTCAAATTTTTCCAACACTTTAAGATCCTGAATTAAAAAACTACACACACATAGATATATATAGACACACAACACACGTACCATATTATTTTGAATTAGTCTTTCCTTTAACCAAATGTCGTCTTTCTAGACTAATCCGGATAATCACATAAATTTAGCTTCAATCAAATGTGATAAAATCAACGTGTTTGGGTAGAAATTTCTAATACATTCTAATCGGTGAAGGTGGAGTATTAACCTAGGAGGCTAGGAGCTAGAGTCACCTTATAGATGCCTAATAGATAGACATAGGGGGCTGGCCTTGGCCATGCAATGCAGAGCAACCGAATTGGGGGGGTATTGAAGTAATTGCGCTTGAAGAAATGGTCCATAAAAGTAGAGACCAGTTGCCCCTTTTTAAGTTTTTACCTCCCTAGCTTCCTAACGGGTAACGACTTTACCTGTCGGCCTAATCATGTAAAATCGTGAATATCAATAAATAAATAAATAATTGTAATTTACCCTCAATTTTTATTATTAAAATAGAATAAAATAAAATAAACCGTTCTCTCATAATTCGGCGGTGCCACGTGTCACCACCCAGTTTAAGAATCTATCTCTGCTCAAAGCACTTTTTTTCCTGTTGCTGCAGGTGGGTTGGATTATATATATTTAGTTTTAAATTCTTATTAAAAGATTTTTTTTTTTGTATTAATTAGTGAATTAAAATTTACGTTGTCTCTATCCATACGGTGGGGTTTCAGGAAATGCTGTTGCAAGCCAATGGAATTGTCCAGTAGTGAGATTGCACATGCGGATTAGGTGCAATTCCATGTGGAGGCAAGCCGTTTCGCGACACGTGGAAGACCGAAAAGACGAAGTCAGAGAACTTACACTGCACGTGCCGTACGTGTCCCTCGCTGCACTATTGACACCACCGTGCGGCGTGGAACATGCGATGCATCCGATTACCCTTTGGTGGGTTTGCACGTGCCGCACCCTTTGCCAACAGAAATTTGACCCAAGCAAATTAAAATTGAAAATCTGTTTAAGTGAAAAACACTTTTTTTAAAAAAAATTTATTTTATTATTATTACCATTATTATTTTGTGTTCATTTTTCGTGATGGGTTGATTCGAAGAAAGCAAGTCTACAAACGGCATTGGCTTGCTACGCAGTGAAGGATTGTAGCTTTGTTTGTAAGCCACAAGACAGAGATAAAATTTGGCCACGGCATTGGATTTTTATGTGAAGTTAGTTCAGCGCGGTCTGATTTGGGTAATACGACAGTTTTGAGTTAAATCCACATCTATACAGCCACACATGTATGTACCAAAGCTTTTATTAGCTTGTAGATATTCTTCTACTGGTGGACTGGTTTTACAATCTTGATTTGAACTTCAAATTGATTTGCGTAGGCAGACATGTTAATTCTGGTAACATCATCACCGGTCCACACGTTTGTATATTTTTCTTCATTTTCCACCATGCGCAGCAGTGGGGTTTGAGAAATATTGTTCGCAAGTCAAATGGTCCCTAGAAAGTTTGTTCAAGTAGCCATTGCTATCAAATGTTTGCTAGCTAGCTTTTTCCAGTTTGTCATGATGATGGATGAAAATATATAGCCTTCTTCTTCTTCTTCTTTTAGCTTTCAGCTAGTTAAGATTGAAAAAGTGTGATTACTAACTAACTCATCACGCGGTATTATGACACGTTTGTGATTGACTTAGCTTCTCAATATCCCTAGTTATGAAAACACGCTTTAATTTACTTTGCATGCAGCTAATGTTCACCGATCATCCACCCATTTTATTCTCTGTACCTACAGATTTCATTTATGACGTGTTTACTTGAAGGTTTAGGGAATGAAAATGAAGGAATGGGAATGAAACTCATGTTTACTTGGCTAAATGTAATTTGGGAATGTGAATAAAATGTGTGGGTCTCATACATACAATTTGAGAATAAATAATGAAAATCTCATTCCCATGGGGGGTTGGGAATGGAGATTCCTATTCTCTGAACTGACTTTTGTATCTCTCTAATTTTTTCATATTTTTTAAACCACTCTCATTTATTTTCATTTTCATTATTATTTTTATTAATTTTTTTAATTAATATCATTTTTATAATAATATTTATACATGTATATAGTAAATGAAAATTGCATTATTTAATACTATGGGTATGTTGGTGAATTGATTCTCATTCCCATTTATTTTTGCCAAGTAAACATTGAAATCTCATTCTCATTCCAACTCATTCCCATTTTATGAAGTGAACGCACCATTATTCTCAATACTAGGTGATTTCATTCCATAACAAATGTGTTGAAATTAAACTTTGGTCATGATGACAAAGAAATTAATATTAAGCGAGTATATATTGAACTTATGAGAGGTTTGAGTTGATAATTAAATTTGTTAGGTAAGAACTCACTTAATGCATTCCATGCCATGAGAAAATTTTGTCAATTACAATTATAGAAAAATCCGAAAGCGGTGTAGCTCTTGACCCGTTATCAAGACACATCTTGTCAGCCAATACCGATATTCGTTAACGTACTTGACATGCATAAACAGAACGTTCAAAACACAACAAACTGGAAAGATCTGGAAGCTGAAAAAAAATTAAACATCTTTAATTAGCTCATAATAATCTATAGATACTACTCTGCTTCTTCACATACAAGAACAAGAATTGGTTATGCCTGTTTTATTCTAAAAGGTGAAATGCAGTAACATCATTGCCATGTTCGAGTCGATCCTCTTAGGATTCTCTAGCTACCCTATATCCCAACATCAAAGTAACAGTCCAATTTTGCTACAGAAAACATATTTGACTAAACACGTACGCAACAAGAGGGTTTGGTATTTGGTTTCCTTTGACTGATGCGACACAAATTAATGTTTTTTTTTATTATTTTCTTAACTTTGAATAAGCTAAGATAGGTTCATAATAATGATCTTCTTTTCGCATGAAAAGCAATCGGCAACGCCATTGAAGCTTGATACATACATATGTATGAGCATATGCAATAATGATGAAAGCAATAAGTTTGGTGTATAAGTAGGTGTATGTGCGGCAAAAGGGTAATGAACTCAATTAAGCCTGTTGCTGTCTCCTGCTTTTGAACTTTGACTTAAATGTGTGAAATATTTTGATATGGCGTCTTTTATATATGAACACCCTTAGTTGGGGTCCATGGCAAGAAACTGGAAAGAGATTTTTTGGAATATCCCGTATGATGATGTGAAGAAGACAATCTAATTAACCCACAAAAAAAGAAAAAAAAAAAGCATGGAAAGGGGCCTTTAGTCAGAACAATTCTGGACTAATTGGCTTTCAACCGAATCATTGCTGTAATAATAATGATGAGTTGTTAGTTAATTGAAACCATATGATATTTAAAAGAGAATTGCTTGACTCGAGTTTTCTGCTTTTGTCGTGGAATCTGTGGAATGGAGAGAAACTGGGCCCTCGTTAACAAGCTTCTTTTGCCATTGCTAGCAAGAAAATCTGCATCCAAATATTTTCTTATTAAGGAAACTTAAAACCACAGCTTTTGGAGATTGATTGTATGAAATGAACTAACAATTCGTTCAATTAACTTATTCATTTGTAAAAATTCACTATAAATCAAATAGAACCGGACGTATTATTTTTCTCAAGCTTGGCTCTAAGCTAGAAATTAATATCAAGAAACATGTACATTGATTTTTCTCTATTTCTTTTTAACAGATGTGACGTGTGTGATCATTGTGGTGTTAATATGATTGGGCTGGACTAATTTAGATGGACCAAGTGAGTTAAGTTGGGTCTAATCTTATTTCAAGTTCACGTGATTCAAGCCTTGAGAGAATCTATAATTCCCTTGCAATGATATCAAAACCGTTAAATTTTAATGGATTCAAACGGGATCCACATCCATGCTATCAAAAGAATCAAGTACAATAATTACTTTGAAAATCTCGTCTAAAGGAATAGTGGGTCAAAAACAATCATGATTAACTCTATTGTCTGTCTAAAATTGTTTAATAATTCTACCCCTGATGAAAAATATCACCTTAAAATTGTTGTATGCTACGATATTAATACCTTTTTCATTACTGATTAGAAATTTTAGCCAAATACTATTTCCTTTGTAGCTTTTCTCCCCCCCCCCCCCCCCCAAAAAAAAGGAAAAACGTGACATTGAAATTGGAATTGATCATTTTAAGGATGAATTTAAAGGATATAACAAAGAATTTTAGAAGTATGACAATATATTAGAACGATGAACAAATAATTATGGACAGTAATGGCCCCTCATCAAGTTAGAATTTAAATATCTATCAAATTTCATACTTAAAATGATGTGGAAGTCAATTTTCCTTTATCGAAGCCCAATAATTCATCCGTTAATAATAAATCGAATTATGAGTTCTGCATCGTGTTCTTGTCTCTAACTTATTTACTTTCTTCACTTCACAAAAGGTATTCATCCTGTTGAAATCCTTCCTCAGCTCCATTTCCACTCTGGTGTCTCCATCATTATTTTTCTCATTGTTTGAATGGCCCATTGTAATCATATCAATTAACACGAACATAAGCCAAAAATAAAATAAAGAATCAATTAGCCATGACCAATGTGTCAACTAAAATAAATGAAAAAATCGAAAGATATGCAAAATCAACAACATATTCAATGGAATACAAAATCCGCCTAACAACTCTCATTTCATTAAAAATAAACAAATTAATTATATTTCTTCTTTTTTTTTTACTTGTAAAACTTAGGACCAGTTTGGGAATATTGTATTTTTTAAAATAATTATTGTTAACTATGTTGTATAAATAATCAGTTGTAAAAAGAATCAATTAATGTTGTGTTTACTTGCTGGAGTGGGAGTGAGGAGTGTGGATTCCTCCCACTCTAGCGTTTACTTCCTTTAAATGGGAAGGGAGTGGGAATCCCACTCCGTGGGCCCCACCCATTTTTGGAGTGGGGAGTGGGAGTGGGACTCCCATTGGGGGAGGTGGGAGTGGGAATCCACTCCCACCTCTTCCTTTTTTACCCTTTTATTTTTTTTAATTTAATTTAATTTAATATTTTATAATTAATAAAATAAAATAAATATTATTATATTTATTTGAATAATATTATTATATTTATTTGAATAATAATATTATATTTAACTAAATAATAATTTGCATTGATTCTAAGTTAAAATTATTTTAAAATAATATTATTATATTAATATAGAATTAATAAATGTAATATTATTATATTTATTTTAAAAATAATAGTATTATATTTATTTAATATTAATAATAATAAATAGTTTATTCTAAGAAAATATTAATTTTGTACTAAATAATATTATATTATTATTTTATATAATAATAAATTTAATATAATTATATTAAATAAAATAAAATAAGGTTTCATTTTGTATTCAAATTAATAATTTATTGTTCATAATTAAGAATATTAATAATTATAATAAATTTACAAATATAATAAAATAAATATTATTCATTACATATATTTTTTATTAGTTTTGTAATTAAAAACTATAATTCTTTAAATAAGGATAAAATTGTAATTTGAAATTATTTACTCCCAATCCAAGACAAAGTAAACACATAAATTGGATTCTGATCTCTAATCCATACTTCCATTCCAGTGTAAGTAAACAACCTACTCCCACTCCCACTCCACACTCCCAATCCTAGGATTCCCACTCCTCAGGATTCCCAATCCAATTCAAAAAGTAAACGCTACCTAAGTGATTGATAAATTTTATTTTCAAAAGTAATGTTGAAAACAATTATGACGTTTGGTAAATTTTATTGTTAAACTACTGAGAGCAAACAAATGATTAAAATGTACATAATGTATGATAAAATTTATTTATACATATAAAAACATGTACACATAACATGTTTAATGGTATATTATAATAAATTTGCCTAAAAATTTAATTTAATTTTTTTTTATCTTATAATAATTGATAATTAAATTTATAATATAGTGAAACAAATTTAATAATAATTCGACCAAGAAATTGATATTAATTAATTTATATTGATGAATTATAATAAAAATTATTAAAATATTAATTTTGTTTCTAATTTGAATAAGGATAATTTTGGTTTTAAGTAATAATTTAAGGATATTTATAGAATTGTATTAAGGGTAAAATTAGTTTTCAGAGCTACTCATTTCCTACTTTTCAAAATCAACAATATGAGGGACTAATTTTGACAAAAGTATTTTGATTTTTTTTACCAAACACTAAAATTAACTTTTAGATTTTCAAAATCACTTTCAAGTCTTCCAAAAGCAATTCCAAATGGTCCTTTAATGGTGCTGACTTACCAACGTAAAGAGGATGAAGGTGAGTTGCAAGCGTTACGACGATGGCCCGGTTAGACGGCCACTTTCGATGGATTGGCGATAATTCAGTCAGGGATGAGTCCAATACTTTTTTTAGTCCAACCAAATTTTATATATTTATTGTAAATTTTGTTGTGAAGTGGTCGTTTAGTGGCGAAGCTAAGTGAGGGCTAGGCTAGGCTATAGTCTCCCTTGCCCTCTCAAAATGTTTTAGGAAATTACCATTCTTATATGTTTAATCTACTCTGTTATTAAATATATTACAACATTTTGAAGGTGTATCAGTCGTCTATCATAAATTAACAAAAGTTATCTAGTGACCACTAATCCACTAGTTAATGTTTGTAAATGATAATGTTATAAAGGTAATTTAGTCTTTTAACACAAAGGAAACTCTAACAAAAAATGACATTGGTGTCCTATTTATAGGACGACGACATCGTTTTCATCTTTGTGAAATAACATTGTTTCACTGGAACTTGAACTCACTACATCAAAGTTGAAACAACTCAAATAAGAACAAAATGTAAGCCTAATTGAAACAAGAAACAAAAAACATGCACAACACACACATCGTATCTCATCTCAGTATCTCACTGTCTCATCCTCTTCTTCTCTTCACACACATACATAACACAAAAACAATGTGGTAGCTAGTAGCACACCACCACAGCGACAACACTTAGATCCGAGACAGCACGATAAATACAGAAGCAACCCATGCCCTGCAGTCATCGATACAGCCTGCAGCATGTAGTTAGAGCCACTCCGAATTTATTGTTTCATGAGCAAATCTACTCCTTCAAGCTTTAACTTGAATTTTTGATGATATGCTCCTCCAAGTTCCAACTCGAATTTTTTATGGTGTAATATGTATAACTGTTAATAATATGTACTGCTAATATTTTTTTATGGTATAATGCATATAATTTTTTTATATAATTATTAATAATATTTACTACTAATAATTAATAGTTTCTTTAAAAATTATATGCATTAATAATAAAATCAGAAAAATTCATGTATTGAAAGTTTACCTTAATTTTTGGGGTAATTTTATCTTTTTACCTTAATTTGAGTTTCATGGTATAATTATGTGGTTGTGAAATTATTTTGAGTTGTTGGGTGCAACTTCTATGTGTGATGTGTGTTATATATAGTGTAAAATAGTCTTGGCTAAATGGAGACATAGAATTGTTAAAACTTTTAAATCTCAATTTCTTAATGTGTATTTTTTAAAAATGATTATCTAGTTAATTTGGCTTTGAATTTCCTCCTCTTATCTACAAGGTGGGAAGGTTTGAGCGTTCTCTAATTGTGAGAATAATATTTAAAAAAAAAAAAGCTTTGTACAAATAAATAAAAACTTCGGAAGTCAACATGGGCTTCAAGCTAACAACTCATGTTATTTGGGCTTAGACCTTCAACCAACACATGAAAGAGTAAGCCCTTTGACACCCTTTAAAATTCCTATTACAACTGCTTTTTAATCGAAATTACTTAAATAGCCTAACACAAATTAATTCATTTATTATTTTAAATTGAAGTTTATCTAAACATTTAGATAAATTTTTTTCTTAATAAAATTTTTACACCCATCTCATTTTATAATTTATATTTATATTTATATTTTAATTAATTTTTTAAAAAAAAAATTATGAGAGTTTAGATTGATGAAGATATAAATTATATAATGAGAAGGAAAAAAATTTAAGATAATTATATTTAGGATTTGTAAGCAATTTAAAAAGAAATATTTTTTTAGTAAAATTTTATTGGTAGATAGTTAATTTTAATATATAAATTTCTATTTTATCAATCAAATTGATGGTATTCTAGAAAATAATATTAAAAAAGAGGTGTTATAAAGATTTTTAAGGGGTATAAGAAGCTCCATTCTACCGCAAAACATCTGGGGCTTTGGGTTGGAAATGAAAAGTTCAAAACAATCTCAACAACCTACTCTGTCTAATGATAAACATGGATTATGATTAGATTGTTTACATTTTCATACGAGTAGAAGTAGCGATATTTGACTCCCTTAATTTATTTCACCAGCCCCCGATAGTCTTTTTTTTTTAATTATTATTTAGTCCTTGAATGAAATTACAGGAAAGGATATTTAGATTTACTATTTGAATTTACCAATTTTCTTAAATATAATAATAATAATTTTTTTTTATAGATTTTCAAAAATCGAAAAATTACGGTCAATTAGATTCCCTCTCTACTGTGTGTTTAGTCATCTTGGCTTGGACTCCTCTTCTGGTTCTTAGCTAATAATTTCCGTTTCCTTAACTGATCAAAGAAGACTATTAGCTACTTGCACAACTGTATTTCTATTCTATTTAGAGACAAGAAAGAAGACTTAATACACTACAGCCTGCCGTTAATTTTCAGGGAATGTTAACTTTGAAGTGGGTGGGTCAGAAACGGAAATTATTATCATTATTTGCATTTTCTGGCCATTTGCACCTTAATCAATCATCTTTCTCAGATCCACTATGATAATTCAAAATTTTATTTTCAGAAGTGCAAACTTTAGCAAGGAATGAAATCTTCTACTTTCCTAAAATCGAAATTCTTTCCATTTCTAGCACTTAAAATAGTAGCCCCATGTTATCTCTATTGGTTCTGATAAATGCATTTTATATATGTATGGTGCATGCTGTCACTTTTCAGAAACTTAACGAATAATAATAATTATTATTATTGTTATAACGATACTTACCAATTTTAGTTACCTAAATAAATTGGATTCAGATTCAGATTTGAAACCTTGATCTGATCCACTATGACACGAAAAGTTGTGTAAATCCCAGCCAGCCACCTTCTTTATCCAAAGTACAAACAATAAAGCAAGAAACAACCACCTTTGCTTTGTTATAATTTATTCTTATGGCAAAGCTTATGTTACATTTGCTGTAACAAACAGTCAGTACATTTGGGTGGTTGGATTTTAATATTTTTCAATCCAACGAATGAAAATAACTTTAACCTAAAACGAGGTATGTGTGTAATAGTTTTTTACAAAAATTTTTATTTTGAATCACATATTTGTTTATTTTTTCAAGTAAGTCCTCATTAATTTTGTATAACTAAATGACTTTGTTAACCATCTCTTCTACATTTATTCTTAAAAAAATTTAAAGCTTTTACTATATTTTTATAAAGATCTAAATAATTATCATATTCATAAATATTTACAAATTTTGAATATATATTTGTATATGTATTTATAATTTCTTATCTCTCCTAAGAATAAAGTAGATTATATGTATGTATGTATATAAAATTTATATTTAGCATCTTGGATTATAAGAGATATTATATGTCATAAACATGTTATGACTCTAATAAATTACTAGAAAGATATTACAATGAATAAATCATTAGAATCTCTAATAATTTTACAAAATATATAAATTATTGAGTTACCACATTCTAACTATATACAAAGAGGATTTTCTTATGAAAGATTTTAATTCTTTGATCCGATCAATGATTCAAATATGTGGGAAAATAATCAATTAAATTGATTTTAAAATAATCAATTAAATTGATTTTTACTATATTTATTAAATAAACTAGGAAACTCAAATTTATTTATAAATGATTTAGAAAAAAACAAACGATACCACATTGTAGCTATATACAAAGAGGATTTTCTTACGAAAGATTTTAATCCTCTAATCTGATCAATGATTTGTACATGCAGGAAAATAATCAATTAAATTAAATTTCACTATATTTATTAAATAAATTAGGAAACCCAAATTTATTTATAAATGATATAGAAAAAGTAAACAAAATATTAGAAATTAATAATTTTAATGAAGAAAACATCAAACAAATTAAAAAGTTAGGAGATCAAATGAGTAAAAAATTTAATAAGGTTAAACAATTAATAAAAAACTTCACATTGAAGATAATGATATATTAAAGTAAGAAATTGTTAATATAATAAAAAAATAATAATAAATATAAGATTAAACAAGTTAGAGATTCAATTAGATAAAATAAAAACTTGGTACTGAATTTGCTATAAATATAAATAAAAAACTTAAACAAATTGAAGTACTATTGTAGTGTAGTTTGGGGTTTAAAATAAAACTTTAAAACTTATTGATTTTTTCATAATTATTAACTTTTGTAAGGACTCAAAAATTTATAGCTGTAACTTACAGCTGATGTAAGATTAAAAACAATTGAATGGTTCATATGAAACCTCCACAATCTAGTCTAGATAAGATTAAAAACAATTATATTCGTGGACAAGATAAAAAACGAATGCTAATCAATATTATTTATTTATTTATTTATTAATTGCAACGCTAAGGTCGGTTCGATCGACAGTTACTTGTGCTTATATATTTTCAATCACAAATGCCAAGTCCACTAGCTCCTCCTCGCATTACCTACTTCATTTTCAATCGGCACTAACAGCTCACATGAGCTTTTTCTGATCTCATTATCCATTTAATATTGAATCTTCGTCGTAGCTTATTGACTGTTCATACAATATGTATATATACAACAAAAATGATGTGATGAACATGTTATTGTCTGTTTTGTCAGCTATATTTTGTTTTCATTTAGTTGATTAAAAGCGCTCTTATGTATAATTTAATGTCATCACGAGATGATTCTAGCCCACTAATAGCTTATTAATTATGGCCCTTACATGACTCTAGCCAGTGGGTTCAAAAGCAGTTGTTTCTCTCATTTTGCATTAGGGTTTCATGTATATTTATTTCTATTCCAGAAAAAAAGTGGGTAAACACATATAAAAGTGAGGCGATATTGAGAATAATGGTTGAATAAATTCTCAAATGATTAATATTTATGCACTGAAACGGCAAAACTAAGTATGCATGCGGTGCATACCGAGTAATCTCAATAGGAATATCTTTGTACATGTCATTATTCAAGAATGATGATCCACGCGATATATTATGACATTTTCATTTTTCCATTTATCTATGTGAAGGAATGGATCAACTAATTAATTCCAAATACGAGTGAAATACTTAAAATATATTTTAGACTCCATTTATATATATGGTTTGTGTATACGTGTTATACATTCTACATTCATTGTATACTTTACCTCGTTTGAGACTTTCAACTTTAAGCTCGTGTTATGAGTTTAGCGAGTTGAATTACAATTAATCAACTGAACTTTAAAAAATGAAAAACATAAAAAGGAAAGAAAGAACTCGAGTAATAGAAACCAGTAACATACTAACATCTAGCCACTTCTTGGGCCCAAAGATCCAGATCATACGATTGAATTTTCTATGTCATCATCTGAGCTGCCATACCATCATCTCTCCAAGATTGCCCGCTAAACAAAACTAAATTCTGATTTCCATAATTAAGTTGAGAGATAATATCATCTCCGTCCCTATTTTTTATATTTTGTCAAATAAAAAGATAGCTCGTAGATTCGTATCAAACAGGTCCTTGCATCACACTAAAATGACCTAATTATCCTTAAAATGTATTTTTCATTAGTGACTCATCCTCGTAAGTATTTACAAGTATGAGATAAATCATATCTATTTTAGAAAAAAAATTATAAGCTATGTTGGATAGACTCCTTAACTATATTATGATAGTTTGTATTAGATTTCTGGTAACCCTAAATTTTACTACCAATAGATTGATATACAATAATTTTTTTTTAAAATAGTGCATACTGATTAGGAACTTATTTGTTTCAAGTAAGTAAACTATATTCTTATTTGAGAAAACAAAAGGACTTAAAAGCGCCCTAGATGCTAATGCTTATTATTATAGCATCACCAAAAGACTCTTCAAATAAGATTTTATTACTTATTTGAAGAGTCACATCAACATTTAAGGCTCCAAAAGACACTCAAATTAATATTCTTCAAATAAGAAATGATCATCTCTCTTCAAATTTGAAGACTTACTTTCTCTCTCTTTAATTTATATTTTATTACTTTTTGTTGAAGAAAAATATAAAGGTGCTTTAATTACTACTGACTTTTTCTTTTAAAAATAGTTATTTAATTAAAATAATATTAACTCATTTATATTTGAAGAGTCTTTTGGAGAACAATATATTTTTTCACTCATCTATTTGTTACATAGGTAAGCAAATGAATATTTGAAGAGTAAAATTTATAGAGCTTTTTGGAGATGCTCTTAGCTCATCAAGTTGATTATTGCATGATAATGAAGCCAGCATAACTAAGTAACCACTCTCATAATTTAATCCAACGGTCGGTTAAGCAGATTACTACAAAAATCATTGACGGTCCCGCCTAATAGTCGGTTTGATCAATATTTTCTCCGCCCTCAATTGGCCCGTCTTAGTCACACCCAGCCGTACACGTGGCATTCTGGGAACAAACGGGAGGCCCGCCCAACACATTTCCTTGACAATGACAGGTGGCTGCCAGAAAATGCTTCCCTCCTTTTTCATTTTTCGTTGAAAATACCGGATAGCAACCGGCTCTTCCCGCACAAACCGTTACCTTGAACATTCACTATATATAACTGCCTTCAAAGCGCGATGAAAAACTAAGAGACAGACAGATCCCACCCAGAAAAAAAAGAAAAAAAAAAGTTATTGTAGTTTGGCTATTATAAGCTCTAGAGCTCGAAGCTAAAACTAAAACTTGCCAAGAAAATTAAAAAATGCCCGGAATTGCTATCGGAAACCCGGCTGAGATCGGCCAGCCCGATGCCCTTAGGGCGGCTGTCGCTGAGTTTTTCTCCATGGTCATTTTTGTTTTTGCCGGCCAAGGGTCTGGCATGGCTTACAGTAAGCCTCCTACTCTTGTTACTTCAAAACATTTGACGTGGCCAATTTTTGTTAAAATTTGTTTCCTAATGTCTTAGTTTAGTAGGCACAATAACATTTTGGAGTTGGGAACTAATTAAACCATATTTCCGTGACAGGCAAGCTCACGGACAATGGAGCAGCAACACCAGCAGGTCTAGTGTCAGCATCAATAGCTCATGCATTTGCCCTCTTCGTGGCGGTTTCTGTTGGCGCCAACATCTCCGGTGGACACGTGAACCCCGCTGTTACTTTCGGTGCCTTTGTTGGCGGCCACATTACATTTGTCAGGAGTATTTTGTACTGGATTGCCCAGTTACTCGGATCTGTTGTTGCTTGCTTGCTTCTCAAGTTCTCCACTGGTGGATTGGTAAATGCCATTCAAACCATTTTTTAATGAAATATTATTGTCTCTATATCTTGATGAACTAAAAATGTTTTTTCAATTTTGATTTTATTCAATTTGTTGCAGGAAACATCTGCTTTTGCCCTGTCATCTGGAGTTGGCGCATGGAATGCAGTTGTGTTTGAGATTGTGATGACCTTTGGACTGGTCTACACGGTTTATGCCACAGCTGTTGACCCAAAGAGGGGAAACATTGGCATCATTGCACCAATTGCAATTGGTTTCATTGTTGGTGCCAACATCTTGGCTGGTGGTGCCTTTGATGGTGCATCGATGAACCCTGCGGTTTCCTTTGGACCAGCAGTTGTCAGCTGGACATGGGACAACCACTGGGTCTACTGGCTTGGCCCCTTCGTCGGCGCTGCCATCGCCGCCATTGCCTACACCGTCGCCTTCATTTGCCCAAACACCCATGAGCAACTCCCATCCACTGATTTTTAAGAAAATTGAATTAAAAATCTTTTTCTATTTAGTTTAAGTGTATGCAAAGTTATACGATGAGAGTTACTGGATGGGTCTATTTGGCTTTCGAATTGTGGGCGGTTTCATGTTTGTTTGTATTCGGCCTTTGTTAATCATCAACTCCAGTGAAATCGTCTTGTTTTTCTTCAATCATTTGGTTGAGCAAGTTTATTTGTTGTCTTTGTTTGATTAAAGATTTGCAGTCAGCAACTCAGTATAAGCAAAGAAAAATGAAAAATATAAAATTATATCTGAGGCTCCAAAACCACAAATTGTTGGTGGTTTAAGGATCCTGAATCGCTAATAATGTCCAATGTCAGTGCATACCCATCCCGCTAAGAACAATTATGTTATAACTTAAGTAATAATATATATAAAGAATGGATATTAGATGGTAGAAGTGAACTTCAGTAATCACTCGATGCACAGAAAAGTTATTTACATTAGCCACCGCTGTTTAACAGCAAGTAAGAGTTTTGGACGTGCGGAGAAGTAGATTACAGAGTTCTGCTTGAAATAGGAAACTTTTGGGCATTATAGGTGAATCTAGAGCTTCCTTGTGAGCATGGATAAGGTATAGAGCTTCATTCAGGGTATTGCCTTGTTAACGTTGAGACAACGGTAATCAGAATAATAAGTCTGGATCTTATTACCAGGTTTTAACATATCAAAGTCTAAAATCAAACAAAGGTGGCATCTTTGTTTAAATAATTAGCAGTGCTGGCTCAAGTAAAGCACATGGCAGGCTATATTTGCGAATTGCAGGTACACGCTAGGCAGTGTCCATTTTGAATCTTTCTTTTACTCCCCAGTTGATGGGATGCAATATCTTGTGAATTACCTTCTAGAATTATTTGTCACTAACTGTCAATCAGTAACCAGAACAGTTCTAACCTTCACTTTTTCTTCTTCTCCTGGCGTTTACCCAGTTTTGAACCCCGTTGCTTGAGCATATGTGAGTAAAGTTTGATCCAGGCAAATGGATACATCACAAATACAACCTGACCCAAACAAAGGAATATTGTTAGAAAGTGCAGACAAGCTAAAGTCAGTATATAGAAAGGGAAAGCAAAGCAATGAACTGCCTGGACTATTAATATTATCATAGAGCAAATTGTGTGTGCTGTAGAATTTGTAACAAATGGGACACATATGTTTCAGAAAACAATGGTTGAAGATATTTACTCCTTTTATCAATTTGGTAGAGAACTTGTGTCCGCATAAATATGTGGAGTCAGTTTCAAGTGCATGTTTGTTATATCAGGCTCTGAAGATGGTAGTGTATTGTGCATATGCAGCTCACGGAATGGGAAAAAGGTTGCAAGTCAAATGAGTACTGAACTGAACTTCTTGACACAAAGTTTGTTCCTAGAAGTATTTATGTCTGTAACAGGGATATTTGGGCTACCAGTTCAGATTGCAAAGTAGTATAAATGGGGAGCTTGTGTTGGAACAAAGTAGAAACTCCAATGCATAACGAGTCAACGATTGTGTAATTAATCAGTCCAAGGGAACATATATCCACTGCAGGAAGGAAATTGGCTTTGGTGCCAAGGAATAAAAAGCCAGCTAAAATTTCTGCATTAAAAAACAAATTTAGTATCAGACGTACCTGGACAACATTGTAATAGCTGAAAGGGAGGCCAGCAAAGAAATTTGCAAAGATATTTTTCTCTTTCATATATGGAAATGCTTGGTTTAGGAGTAACACTGCAATAAACGAGGCAAGAATAGAACAAGTTAGATGCTAAAAACTGACAATAAAAGGAATGAAAAGGGGAGCTATATCCTAATGATATTGAATCACCATCTATATCATTCAGTTGATTAATGAATAAAAGCAAGATGAATAGGTATCGATGGACTCACTTTCCCCAAGTACTCCTATAGGATATAGTGGAATGAACATAGTGTACCTACAAATATGCGAAAGAGTTATATTAAACTGTTATGCAATTATAACTTTTGTTGTGTGCATATGATATATGCGGAAAATAAAATGTAAATTAATACCTGAGGTAGGTTAGCCAATGTGGACAAGCTCCAATGGTGTTTAGAGCATAAAACGGATACCTAATTACCTGCATCAAGAAGATAGTCATTGAATCTCAATCCATTAAGATCATGAAGCCAAACTCGATATTAAAACAAAAAATATCTACTAACTACTAAAATGTTACGTAAAAAGGAAAGACCACAGAACAGATACAAAAAACTTCTATTGTGTTCAATGGAAAGAGAGTGCATCCAAAGCACTTACAGAAAAAACACATACACATACACATGAAGAAACGGCTGAAAGTAAGAAAGTTACAATCAAAGAAACTAAATGAGTGCTGGAAAGAAAATCTGACTAAATGAATGCCTGAAAGAAAATGTGTAAGAAGATTTACACCTAATCTCAGGTAACATTAAAAGGGTACAATTTTTCCCAATAAAAAAGCTTTAATACTGACAATCTGATCAGAAACATTAAGTTATATCAATTTAATTGTTTTTAAATGCAATGTGAACTGATGTATTATGCCATTCTCTTCATAATGATGTCAATAAATAAGCTCATCCAGGAATCAGACAACGTTAATTACAAGTCAAAGTTTCTTACTTTTAGCAAACAGCCCATACAATTTGCAAACAATTACTGAATTTTTAAGTAGGCACTAGGCACATAAGATAACAGAACTCACCTCAATTAGACACCAAGCAAGAAAAGTTATGAAAAGTGATGGATGATCCTGTACCTGTTGGAATTTAATGAAAGTTAAATGCAACTCGATTTAAATCTAAGTATCAGGTGATATTGTCAATAACCTGAACAATTTCACAAGCAGTTACTAGGAAGAAAAGAGTCCTTCCACACCATTGCATAAAAGGAAGCCAAACTCCACTTGGAAGAATTCCTTAAAATTCAAACAGGGTTTTGTTTAGAAATCAAAATCAACACAACCCAGATCACATTCCTGTCATTTAAAAAAAATAAAAAATGGAATGTACCCACGGCTCCATGTACAACTTCAAGGAATGCAGCCGTTTGTAGAATCCCTTCAGTTCCAAATCCATAAATTAGCAAACAGAAAAAAAAAAAAACATTTGATTCCTAAGTGTCTGATGGAACAATGCAAAATATGAATGTGGGCAGCAAAGTTTATTAAAAAGAAAACCAAAACAAGACTGACAGATAATTTCTCCGGCAGAAGCAAAGGTTCCAGCAATGGACTTGGTTGACAAAAGGTTGCTTAGTAACATAAAGATAGCAACTATCCTGTCAGAAGAAACAATAATAAACCAAACATGAGTATAGCAAAGACAGAGACAGACATAACTAACTAGAGTCGAGAGTAGAGATCATGAGAAGTGAAAGATGATTGTAAACTTTTATTACCAGCCAGCTGCTTGAAGAGAGTTGTAGCCAAAGAGATAGAGCTTAATCGGTTGACGTTGATGAGCCATTGTTGTTATCAATTGTGGACTTCCGTTTTGTAAATATGTCAACGAGGCTATAGCTTTCGTCGGTGAATCTCCGCGCTGTTATCATATCTAAAATATTCAGATATTTTATAGACCATTTTTGTGGGCAAGGCGTGACTCAATCTAACAATAACAAAGCAAAAGATTGGTCCAGTCTTTAATAGAGCCACAAAGTTAGCTGCACAAACTTAAAAACCGGCCGGCCTATGTTTATTTAGGTCTTGTTTGAGATTTAAGTAACTATTAAATAAAAATTAATAATATATAAAAAATATAAATTTTAAATAATAATTTTAATAAAATTATTAAAAATATAATAGATTTTTTATTTTACAAACGAAAAATTATATTAATATAATTTTTAAATTACAACTGTTAATATTTACCGAACACTTTAATATTATAATTTTTAAATTACAACTACTTTATCCTCAATCGCAAACACCCACTTAATTGCAAAGAGATAGTAGCCCAACTTCGGCCACCTACTACTCTTAGGTAGACTTGGCTTCTATCACCCCTCTAAATATCTTATAAAATATTCAGTTATTTTATAGACCATCGTTGTGAGCTTAGGCCGGCTGGGTGGCCCAATCTAACAAAACAAAAGCTTGGTCCAGTTTTAAATAGGCCCACAAAGTTATAGCACAAGCTTAAAAATTGGCCGGCCTTTCTTCATTTAATTGCAAGGAGAGAGTACCCCAAATTCGGCCCCCTACTAATATTTGGTAGAGTTGGGCTTCTATCAGCCCTTTAAACATCTCTATAAAACTCATATTTTTATGTTTACGATTTTGACCTTAAGAAATATTATGAAATAAAAAATTATCTTTTCAAACCCCATTTTTCATTCTTCAATGCCGGTAAATTACGGTAGAAAAGCTGATTGAACTTTAAATTATGAACAATCCAAACTAAAATAGAAATTTTAACAATCCACACAATAAAATATATTAGATTTTTAAAAAATTCTTAAAGATTTGATGTTAAAATTCACTTTAGAGAGAGAAACTTTAGATCTTATGGGATTTTTGTTGAGAAACAAAAAGGAGTGATGATGATCTGAAACAAGGTTATCAATAATATGAGAATTGCTTAAATGAATTTATATTTTAAGGAGAGATCTAAACCAAAATGAAAATATTATAGGTCGCACAAAAAAATTTTAATGAAGTTGAAAAGGTTTATAGAGAGAGAAAAATCAAGATCTTTTTTTTTTTAGAAATAAATATGTAGGAGTATTCTTATAATTAAAGAGGAAAAGAAGTTTATAATAGTTTTTTAGGGATGGAAATAATATCATTCTAGCTATTAGGTATCGTGCACATAGAACTGAATAATCTTCATAAATAACTGGTCTGTAATTTTGAGGTAGATCTGACCTACTATGAGTTCAAATAAATAAACTGTGCTATTTAAGAGTTGATATAGAGATTATGGTATACTAATGATATGCACGTAAATAATATTTATATAATAAACTCATTCGTATAACTCATGTGGTATAACTTGATATAAAAGCTTAAAAGTGGAATTTTTTAATTTTAATTTTATTTTTTAAGATGTGAGGAGGAAAAAGAAAACGTCTTATCTTATAAATACTCATAATCTCAAGATATTAAAATGAATGTTTATTGTGTTATAATCTCAAAACTTTAATCTGGAAATAATTGAGGAGGTAAAATGAAAAAAAAAAAAAACAACGTTCTTTGGTCGAACTTCCTCTTTAACTTGTGCAACTGGAAAATGGTTGTAACATAACTAAAGACTCCTGTCCTTTTCTCCGCTTCAAATACTGACAAACGCGGACCAATTTATCGCTTCCCTGATATGGCGATAACTAATTCGCAGCCACTACAAGCATGACTGCTGTTTTTTGTCTTTGAAAGGATTGAAAGATGGTATTGCTGGATTGGAGATGGTTTCCATTAGTCGGTTGGACCCAGTGCTATATGATTGACCAGCTTGGGGGATGTTGCATGTCCACATCATGTTTGCTAAAATGCTAGTGTCCATTCATTTTTCTTCCTCACCTTTTTTCTTATTCTTCTTTTTTTTTAATCAAAAAAATCTATACCATTTAAAACTATGTGCTACTTTTTCAGGGTCAGCTAAAAATAATTAGCATCTAGCCATAACGGAATTAATTAAATAAATGTAATGGACTTGGGTGGGCAACCACTAATCTTGTATTTGTTTACAAATTTTCAATAAAGGTACTCCTAGGACCATTTTGCAACCAGAAGAAGAATCATAATAATAATAATAATAATAATAATAATAATAATAATAATATTAACAACTCTTCTACGAAACAACAACCTGTAAATTGTTAACCGATGTCAACTCACCTTTTGACCACCAGTACTCACTAGTTTTAGTTTTTGGCAGGCAGGTAAATGTTAACAACCAACAACATTCTTTAGTTTCTCTTGACGACTGAAAGTGAAATATTCCTGAGCGCGAATTATTCTTGTGCATGCATAGCGTGTTCTAGAATATATTTTTTTTCCCCTTTTTCTTCTGAGAGATTCTTATACATTCCCTAATAATTTTTACTTTCCCTGGAAGATTCTTATGTTCATCACCATCAACAGTTGTTTTCCTGACAAAGTTGTCAAGGCACAAAGCCAAAGGAATGTTTGTAACTGTTTTTACTCCTGCTTAATTTTCAGAGCAAACAAAAAGCAATTGGTTAACGGATACTTTTTGGTTTCACATAACTCACCCACTTGCTGCTGCTAAGGACTGAAAATCACAGTACCTCCTCAGTCTCGAACATATTCTATGTACAGAGCCAGTTTGATTTGAAAACAAGAGCTTAATTAAAAAGTGTATTATACAAGTACATCCACGAAGATACAAGACGATCACATCGTCAAGGGAGATACAGCAACATCAACAAACAAGGTCCTCTCTTTTCCTCTCTGAATAGTAAACAAACAAAAACACAAGGACATACACTAAAGGTCATGCATACAACACGGGGGGATGCTTATGTGTATATATATGATTACAGTGGTATGCCTGGAGAGACTTGATACATGCAAAAACTATTTCAGAAAGCTTGGAGAAAACCCATGGTATATTTTACAGGTTAGAGAGATATAGCTTCCAGAGATCATCTGAGGGAGATATTATTAGCTATAAACAAATTTAAATAAATTGAATTTTGATTAGCTAGCCAGTTAAAGTTGCGGCCCAAGAGGAAATAAATTGATCATCAGTAGGCAGATTAATCATCATCTTACTCTCTTCATCTGCTTCATCCATCTTCCATATCGAATCCCAGGAAGAATAACCCCAACAAGCTGGAGAAGCCATTGGTGATGGACAAGCAAAATTGACATTGCCGTTGCCATCCTGTTTCATAATCTTTTCTTCAGACAATTCAATATCCTTCCAAATTTCATCCATGGAGTAACAACTCGTCTCATATTCCTCGACCAAAGCAGCAGCCACACGAGTTTCATCGTTTCCGCCAGTGTCGTAAAAACTTGCCTTCCCCTGAGGAGGAGGACAGGGCATCGAATCAACAGTTGTGACAGTTGAAGACGGGGAAGAGTAGTTAGAGGACGAAGAGGATGGAGAAGAAACAGCACGTTTCCTCTCTTGAGCCTTCTTCCTCATATGAGTCCTCCAGTAGTTCTTGATCTCATTATCAGTTCGCCCTGGTAACTTGCGAGCAATCCTTGACCATCTGCACAGGGTGGTCGGGTCGTTAAGCTATTTAAATAAACAAGAATTAATAAAAAAATAAAAAATAAAAACTGTTCAGAGTTCAATAATCCGTAAGCATATATGTATATGGTATATTGATGATGATGATGATCAAACCTATTTCCCCATTTGGCATGGAGCTCGAGGACGAGGCGCTCCTCCTGAGGAGTCATCTTGCCGCGTTTAAGGCCAGGATGCAAGTAATTAACCCAACGAAGCCTGCAGCTTTTGCCTGTTCTGTTCAGACCTACAACAAAATATTTCATGTAGTTAAAAGAGTTGCTCCGTCGGAAATTCGTGTATCTCCGAAAGAGCCTACCTCTATTGTATTGTCTCCCGCCACCTTCAAACCTGAAACTTTCGCAATAAAATCCCAACGCCGATCGCCAAACAGCTGCACAAAGTTCACCAGCAGTATGTCCTCCTGCTCTGTCCATGGCCCCTTTCGCACTTCCTCTTGCTGGAGTACCATTTTCGTATAACTAATTCAAGAGCTATCTTATCTCTTCTTCTTCCCGACTCTTGATTCTACTTTTTTCGCTGGTATGTTTTTTTTTGCTTTCTAGTTAAGGCAGTACACGGCAATCTGAGTGTACGCTCAGTGATATTTATACATGCAAGACTCCAATGTTAGAATCAGATAGTGCTTTCCGATTATAATTATATCAGTACATACGAAAATTCATTTTGCATCTTCACCGTACATGTGGTACGCGTGCGCGTGCTGGCTGATCTCCGAGTTTTGATTAATTGTGATAGCCACCTTTTATGCATCTCGATGTCACCCATTACCAAAAAAGAATATATATATATATGTATAACAAATAATAAAACCAAGATCGTATCACTCTCTAACATTACATACTTTCTTCTTACTTATCAAACCATTATTAATTAACAAAGACTGATATGTTGTTAAAGTAGTTTTACACCCAACTCTTCCTGTTTACATTATAATCATAGGATCCCATCTTCAAATGGGTGTTTGTTCAATCACATATTAATGACTTGAACATTAATCACTAAAATTAATGGGGAAAGTAGAGATTTGTTCATGTATTAAGTTATTAATTTGGGGACATTAAATTAAAGTGGGAAAAAGTGGCAACACTGAGTAAAGTCTAAAAAGGACGAAATATTGGGATCAATAAGAATAGGATAATGGAGGTTGCTAGAATTTCTCCTTGTATGCATTACAAGTTGAGGAAATGATAGCAGTGTCCCTTGACTTTAGTAAAGGCCACACATACGGAGAGGCTGAGTGGTAAATTAAACAACAGAAATTAATCAACAAACAGAAAAAGTATAAGAGGACAAAACTTGAAAAGCAGAGAATACGACTGTTTAGGTGTCATTCATATAAGTAACCTTTTTTTTTTTCCGTCTCTTGCAACGATGAAAACGGATTGAGATATTATTCGAGGAAAAATTATTCTTAATTGCGGAGAAGACCACCAAATTGCTTCTTGAAGAAAACTCTTTGAACCGATGTCATTACTTTATTTAGTGCTTAACGTATTAGAGATGTGAGAGTGTCTTGAAAATGTGAAAAGGAATGGGTTCGTTTATTTATTTCGCGGTATGAAATGAGGGTCTAAATCTTCACACCATTTACCCTTTGGAAATCTTTTAAGCTAAGTTTTTTTTTTTTTTTGATGAATTTCTTTTTAATTTGTATTAGAACAACTAATTCATATGTACCTGATAAGTTTTGTAAAATTTAATTCAGGCAGTAAAATTGCAAGTGGTTTGCGAACAGCGTGGATGCCTTGAATTAGAAAATAACTTTGGAAAAAAAAAACAAAGGAGTATCGAGATTGATGAAGTATTATGCACAACAAATATAAATTAACTGCTTTAACTACAGCAGCATACTTTTTTTAATCAATTGCCAGATAGATAAAGATGACAAAGCTGTGAATTAACTAAATATTAAAATTAAGTTTTATTTTGAGTATTTATACTTATTTTTAATGCGAACACGCTGTTAAGCTGTATAATTTATTGCACGATTTGAAGCTTTTACAGTATGTGTAGGATTTGGGAAACCGTGATCATAACAAATAATGATGCATTCTCCATCTAAAAATGGCTTTTGGTATATGTTAATGGCCATATAATTAATTTCATGAGCCAGTTTATGTATAAAGAGAGCATATTGGTTCATGCTGCCAAGATCAGAACTATGCGTCAGCATGCCGCCAAACAGTTCTAACTTCTAAGAAAATAAATGTCATGGAAACGAGGAACATCAGCACAATTAATTTTGTTTGTTTTCAACTGATAAGTAATTTTTTTTTAATTAAATCAATGAATAAATTATTTTTATTTAATTAATGTATGTTTTATTAACAACTTTAAAACACTAACTTCGCACTCTTATATTAATTTACTTATTTTATTAAATAATTACCCATCACAAATTTTTAAAAGTCAATAAAAAAAAATAATCAGATCAATAATGAATCTTTATTCAAACTTAATTGAGTCGTTCTCTAATATCTCTTCTCGTTCAATAACCTGTCTCGTCAAATTTTATCTCTCGCTCTTTTCATTTTCGATACGTTATATATGCTTAATTTCTTAAAAATTCAAGGGGTATTTTAGCCCGTCAAGGAAATTACAAAAAATGAAATGTATAAATTAATTCCCCTCATGTTCAGATGAAATCATTGCATATCTTGTGTCAAATGACATAATTTGAAATTGGGATTGTTTGCCATGAATTTACCGGCCATGATGATTACTACATATATAATAATATTGTCATTCTACTCCGCGGAGGAATAAAAAATTATGTTGTTTTTATGATCATTTTGCAGTTTTAAATTATTTTTTTATTTTTTCTATCACTTTTAAGATTTTTATCTTTTTTCTATATATATATATATTAAATTTGAGTGTCGTTGGTTTTGTTTTACTTATTTATACTAAGAGAATTTTCTTGTAAAATAATATTTTGTATTTATCTATTTTTAATAAATTCACTATATTTAAAATTACTATAAAAAATTCAAAATCTTAATTTTATTTATTTTGAGTTATTAATAATATTTTCATTATTTAGAAATTTTGTTTCTCATCATTTATCAACATTTTAGATTTCTCATCGTCACTAAGATGTAAGCCATCAATTCTGCAGACTCCTTTGTTTAATATGAGCCTTAAAATGCCACTATAGACACCAACAAGCTCCAATGTTTATTGGAATGCAAACGTGGCTTTATTTATTATATCATGATATTAAATGTAATCATCGAGAGAACTAGATTATGAATGAATCCCATCACATATCGTCATGCTCCTGGTCATTTACAGGACCACAAAATCAGTCCTAAAGTCCTTGGCTTAGAGAGATTTCAATACTAAACTCTCTCCTTATTTCATTTTCACTTCACTTGACATATCTTTGATAAATGAAATTCGATTAAGAGGGGAAACTGTAGTTCAGTAGCATATAATCATAAGCACTAAAACATTAAATTAATATGATAATTAAATAAAGAGATATTTAAAAGTGCGATGTGGCATCATATCATATGCCTGTGCATGCTAATACTAACCCCCCCAAAAAAAAAAAAAAAAATTAAATATGTGGTGGTAATGTTAGGAATGTATCCAGCATGAGCATTTGGTTTCGAATTTTCAGCTTAGCTCCATGTACATATATAAGACAAAACAATTTTGAAAGGGAAAATTAAAATGGTATTTGTCAATTCTTGCTCCTTGTTTTAAGGGTTTCTTCTTCACCTTGGAGCTAATGGAATGAAGATAAAAAGAGTGTGTTGCAGCAAAAGGATGAATCAGTGTGACAGGGACACCACCATTAATTAAATTCTATGGCCACCCCACTTGGTTTAATGCCCACAGCCATCTCTTTCGACACGCAAATTATTTTCTTCTTCTCTTCTTCTCCCCTTGCTAATAAAGCTAAGTTTTTCAATTATTTTTCCCCCCCTCTAAGGAAGAATATACTCCAACGTGACTATGCTTTGAAGGAGTAAGGCTATATATGCATGCATCACTAGAAATATATATAATATAAGTGGGTATGGTAAGATGGATAATTTTTAATTATGTGATAAGATAACATTTTGTATGTGGGTGTTGTGCATTTTTATTTGGTTTATTATAGAGATAGATCTTGAGAATATGGTTGATGATGTAAGAGTTTGCACTAAACTTATCAAGTTTTAGTGGCCTAGGGAAGGATGAAGCTTGTCTCACATTGAATGGAGCAAAGGTCCCATTCTATGGGATGCCTTATATAGTTATATTGTGATTTAGGCTTAGCTTGAGGTTATGTGTAATCATATATGTAATTGAGTTGCCCCGTTACTAATTATAGATGCCCTTACTCAGTTTAGAAAGCAGATTAATTATGATGTTGGGTTTTAATTACTTAATAGCTGTTTAAGCTATGCTGTTACGTGGATTATAAAGCTTTTGAGCAGCCAAAACTTTTCTAGTTTTTTTTTTTGTTCCTTTTCTATTGGAGATAAAGGAGATATTCTTTTTTTATCGCCATTTCTTTTCTGGAATATTGATCAGTCAAAGACAAATAGCCATGGTGATGATAATCGACTTAGAATGATTGAGAAAGTGATGAGTCCAAGTGGGTCACTTTCTATTTTGATATATATATGGTCCTTCATTCATTACAGCAATTTGCATATTTGATAATAAAAAGAAACAGAAAATAATTAATTCTAGTGAATAATGGCTCGGATGATTCTTCAACTTTCAATTTGATTGAAAAAGAAGAATTATATAATACAACTTCATTAATATTCAGTATATTCTTAATCAATTCTACATATTTGGATGTGTAATTATTTGTCTGCCGCGACACTAATTCTGTTTAGAATCAATAGAATGATCACCACAACATAAAGTTAGGAACTATGGGAAGATTCTTCAATCATCAATTTGATTGTAAACAAAGAATTATAAAATTTGAGGCTTCCAGTGTTTAAGGGGTCGAGGAGTATTGTTTGATATGACATTGTGTTCTAGAATTAATAGGTGTATTATAGTCAAATCCTGAGTGTATGAGATAAAAATAATAAATAAAAATAAAAATAAAATTGCAATCAAATCTTAATTTCAACAGCCTTTTAATTTGAATTTAGAATCAGAAGCGATCAAAGAATTGATAGTGTTAGCATGTATATGGAATATTAATGGGCAAGGTTTGAGATAAGTCTTTGAGCAGAATGAAAGAATGAAAATTGAAAGTGCAAGTGGGGATCCATATGCTTGCTTAAAATGGCACACGTTTCTCTTGGTACTTGACGCAGATGCATACGTACGATCATGTTCTTTAATTCGTGGCAATTTGTAAATTGTTATATAATTGGAAGATTGGATGAGATAAGGAGATAAGCCACGACTGCGACGCATTTTGTTTTCCTTTGTTTTAGTATTGCTAATGCAACAAAAAAGTCGTCATTTAGGACAGCAAATTTGAGATTTAGACACACGATGATGATGTTCTCCAATTGCAAACAACTATTATTCGAAAAAAGTTATATAATATATATATATATATATATAAACGGAGCATTTTGGCCTGGAGGGTGAGCTAGCGACTAATTAAACATGAAGCTGGTTTGGTTTCAACAAGGGTGGTGGTTTGAAAAAGGAGATGAGTTGTATTAATTCAAAAGGAATAATTGTTTTTGGAAAATAGAGTCTTTTTATTTTAAGATACAAATAAAAAAAAATGAGATAAATATTGTGGAAAATCATCCATCCATATATGATACTGACAACAGATAAGTGCAAACTCATTCAAAGTATCAATAGTTTTAGTATAATCTCTCGACATATGACCAATTCTAAAATCTTATTTTGGTAACAATAGATGATCCAACTCGATAATTATTGAATCGCTTTCTCACTGTAAGAATGTTACTGCTATTAATGCTGCTTAAGTGTTAATCACTGGAATTCATTGATGTAGGAAGCATATTAGATAAAATTAATTAGAGTTTACTAGGAATTATAATGTTTGGGTCAATTTATAATTTATTATTTTATTATAATTTATCTTGTTTTATTAAGTTTATTTGAGTCACGTTTGTAATTATAGTCTTATTAGGATTTGAGATTATTTCTCTTATTTAAAAAAGATTAGGATTAAGTTAGCTACTAATATATATAGGCTTGTTATTCATAATTTATGGTAACACACACAAGTTTATCATTAATAATGTTCAGTATATTGTCAATTGAGATATTTCCTCCTTTGTGAGAGCCCCTTTATTGAGTTTTCAAGAACATATAATAGAATGAAATTTATTATCGCTTCCGCCCTGCGTCATTCATGAACATTTTTACATGTAATTCTAAAATAGAGACAATCTTTAAGCACCTTGGTGTATATATCCATTTCCACTGAATTTTTGTCACACGAAACTAGGGATGGCCAATAGGTCGGGCTGACCACCAAAAGCAAAGCTCATGCGTGCTCATGCTCGTGCCTAAATTTTTTTTACTTAGACCCGGCCTGGCACACACGTTGTGTCGTGCCGTGCCTAGCCTAAGAAAAAAGCCCAATAAGCTTTTTTTAAAAAAATTTTTTAAGGGCGCATGCTAAGTTGTTGGCGTACTTTTTTCAAGTTTATGTACTTTTCTTAGCTCTATACCTTTATTCAAATTTAACAGAATTGAAAATTCAAAACTCAAGTCCATATTTAATAATAATAAGAAAATATAATATTAATTATTAAGTTTGACCTTATAGTATTAGAATTTTTTTAATGCTTAACAACAACAATAATAATAATTTTTTCTTAAGAGTTAATTTAATTGTTAACTTGGACTTACATAAAGTCATAAATCATAGTTCACAATAATATTAATACATATTTATAAAATCATAATAATTATAATTTTATTCATTAAAATCATGATATCAATTATTTATTTAATAAATTATAAATATAAATCAATTATAGTATTTTTTAAATTAAGAATTAAATGAATTTGAAAAATTCAATTTTAAGTTATTTGTAAAATCATAAAATTTTAAGTTTACTTTCTGCGGGCTTTTTTATCATGCGGAGCTTAACCTATCTGTAATCGTACCGTACTTTTAAGGTCCGCGTGCCTAAAATTCTAAGTTCGGTGCTGCCCACGTGCGTGCTATGCCGTGCCGCGTGCCCCCACCTAAACGTGTTCGTGTCGTGCCGTGCCACGTGCCGTCCAGTCCATTGACCATCTCTGCATGAAACCAAACCCCAACCCTGAGATCGTGAAATTAGGCAGACCGTGGCCTGACTATTCACTATTCAGCCAATCCTTCATTTGACGACATTGTTGTTTTATTCTCTGCTTCTTAAAGGGACTAAAACACGCGAGATTACTGGGGTGGCTTTGGTAACGTGGATTCGGTACCCCTGGACTTTTCTTAACGCCGGCCCCTTACGTATGAGCTATTTGGGCTTACAACATCTGATCCGTTTAGATCTCTGCCGCTTTGGCACGTTGACCCAATGCTGAAATTTCTTTTAGCTCTGCCGTCATCTGATAATGTGGGGAATGAAAAAATCCAAAAAATAAAAATAAAAGGACAGGGTAGCCCACGCTACCGACCTTAATATCCATCAAAATCTAAAGGTCACGAGTCCTTCATTTGTACATGGTCGTGTCAACATCGTCTTGTCGATGAACAAAAACAACTTCAATCCTGTAGCTCTCATTTTCAAATTAAACATTTTAATTGACAGCAGCAACCATCTCTTTTGTAATTTGGTAATCATGAAGTTTATAATTCATAAAAATATATTCACGCTAAATTTAATTAATTTAATTATTGGCCTTCGGTTGTGAAAAATTTCCTTTCCCCCATCGCTCATGATGAGTCATGGCACGAGAATTTTCTAAGAACGAGGGACCTTAAAATTGATTTATCAGGACAGCACCCTCGTGGGCTTGTAAGTCAATGCTGGTACAACTTCACGTGGAATTTTGGGTTTCATCGCATGGGAATGAGTATCAACTTTAGACTTTTTTTTGCCTTTGTAGGCAACAATATGTAAAAGAAAATCCAATTAAACTTTCTTTGCCGATAACTTAGACTGCCGACCAAATTCCACACATATATTTCAGCTCCCTTCTTTGGAACTTTATTTGGCCTTGCCCTTCATCGGGAATTGTGGATCCTCTTGATTTCAATTCATGATCCAAAAAAAAAACAAGGAAAAAGGATGACCGACGGATTAATGGAATAAAAAATTAAAATTTTAATTTTTAAGACACGTGCGAACGTGATGCAAGTATTGTAATACCTTTAAAATTCATTCATGACTCGTGAGAGTTGTACGATCTATCTACATTAATAAGATGCAGAAACAAGTTTATGAAAATTTTCTAATGTAATCATATCATTTTATGGGGTGGACTAGAGGTACAATACGACCGGGATGGGCCTCGGCTCTCTCTTAGTACCCTGCCGTATACAACAAGCACGTGTACAGTACCTGGTTCAAGTCTCATGTAAAGGACTCACTTCCCTCCTTACATATATATTTGTAATAATGCTATAACTGTAACCATTTAAATATTGATAGAGCTGTGATTATAACGTAAATACACTGTAATATTATTATTTAACTTATTCAAATTATCAAGTTGAGAAGGTGACTCTATGACAGAGATAGCAATGTGCCGTGTCGGGTGAATAATTTTCATCCATAGGGCATCCCATGCTTAGGCAAGACATGGACTATGCTGGGTATGGCATGACAAATTGATATGACGTGAGCACCAGCCTATTAAGGACGCACATACCCACTCTAAATTTTTTGAAATATTTTTATTTTATTTTTTTATAAAAGTAAAATAAAATATTTAAAAAATTAAAGTTCAAACTTTAAAAATTAAATTTAAAATTTTACTTTACGTCATGATTTTTTTTTTTTTTGCATTGATAAATCTATTAACCAAGTTAATTAAAAATTAACTGAACGATTTGAATCGTTATTATTAATATTTCAGCTTTGAGTCTTAATGTTCTTGTGTAAGTGTGTGTTTAGTTAATAAAAATATAAAAAAAAATCTTATATAACTCATAAGTTATTATTATTTATCATTTATCGAATATCAATATTCATTATTGTTGTTAAACTTAATTGATAACTTAATGTGGTTTAAGAGAATCATGACACAGGAAAGCGAAATTTAAAAATAAATTTTAATTAAAATGGAGACCCATGGGCTGGCATAGCCTGCAATCCACGTGTGCTGTGCTATGCTGCGGAGCCTGAAATTTAACTTTCGTGCGTGGTAAGGTCGAATCGTTTCTTAATATCCGGCCTTTTGGCAATCTCTGCTGTGTACTGGAAGGCATCCAGCTAAAAGATTGGCCACGTCTATTTGCAGATCTTGCAGTACCGTGTAAATGTGTTGTTGCTTATTGATCTGGGCCGTCCAATGGTCACGATCAATCTGATCAAAATGATTTTCTGATGAACGCAGCTTGTCCCATTGTCACGGGGTCTATCATCTCAACTTCTGGTGGACTATTTCAAGTGAGTCAACTCTTCTGATCATATATCTACGCAGATGTGCCATGTGGACAGGCCCCCACTGGATTGTTTTCAGCTAATTTGAAGCGTTGGATAGCGTTCGGCACGACATTAAAAAAAAAACGCGATCATCGGTTAGCAGTCAAAGTTAGGTGTTGACTCAAATCTATTAATGGGCAGCAAGTCAACTCATCCCATGGATTTGAATTGTTCTTGAAATCTTTTTGAATGTGATAGGAAAATGAAAGAAACTATGTCAAAGAGATTTTCTTCTTTCCTCCTCCTGAAAGCGTTGCTTTTTTTTTTTCAAATTATTTTTTCCAATTGTCAGAAGATGCATTTGTGTGATTGTTGTTAAGTGTGTATGTTACATTAATTGTAATATAGCATTTGCCATATATTATATGGACCTTGTGATGTCAATTAAAATATTATTAACTACGGCTTACGGTGTCACTTTGTCAATGTGACAAGTTTTTTAATTCGTTCCAAAACTCCATAATACCCGTGATGGACATGTAGTCAGTAGTCGATTATTGTTATTTACAATTAATTTAGGAGAAATATTAACTCACAATTATGGATGATAATTTACCACATTAAAAAAAATGACAATTTACCATAAATAGAATAATTGAAAAATTCAACAGCATCTAAAAACGAAAAGTTACATAAATAAGATGATTGTCTTAATCATTGCAATTTGTAATTAATTTGGGCTAACCCTTAAGGCAGGATTTTGCAATTACAAATTTTCCGCAATCATTCTACGCAAAATTTTCTCAATCACTTCATAATCTGTCTGCTTCATCCCAAAAAAAAAAAGAAAGAAAAGAAAATCAAGACTTAAGAAAAAATATGAAAGTCAAGACCTAATCTAACTTTACTTCATGGTAAATGTTAACTAGTTGTGCAAGAAAGAAATGCTTAAGTTCTCATTCTTCAACCTCGCAGGCCCGCTCACACGATTCGGATTGTCGAAGGAAATATTTTGAAAAAGAAAGGATTAAAATAATCTTAAATGTCATAAAATCATGGTACAATACTGAAATTAACAATCTAGTTTGCTAATTAATATATGTTAAAGCTGAAAATAAATTAATATTCAAATACTAAAAACAAAAACAATTAGAAAAAAGGGGAAAAAAAAATTAAAGAGAGAAGAAAATGCGACTGGCAGTACATATTAATTAGGCATAAAAATGCAAAATAATAGAAACTATCATAGGACTGGAAAGTACTGAAATAAAAAACAGCCATCTTTTGTTGGGTAGCTGTTGTCTTCAGCACCCCCATTTTGAACTCTTCTCGTTCCTCATTTCTGAACTCCCCAAACCCCAACAACAACAACTCTATCCGGGCATTCACACTACTCTCCTATAAAACTCCAAAAATCCCCACTTCATTTTCTCTCGCGTTCTCAATCGAGATAAAAAATGGAGTTGAGTTCATCAAAAACGACGACGGACTTGCAGGTTTCAAGGAAATGGAAAGGGAGAGATCGTCAGCAGCAGAGGATAAGTCCTGAGAGGACCAAAGTGTGGACTGAACCTAACAAGAACAACAAGACGAGTGCTGCTGCGGCCAACAGAAAAGTCCCTGTTATTTACTATTTGTCGAGAAATGGCCAACTTGAGCACCCGCATTTCATGGACGTCCCTCTTTCTTCACCTGAAGGTCTCTTTCTCAAAGGTAATATATATATATATATATATCAATCTTGCACTTTCTTAATTTACTATCTGTTTTTCTGTTTGGTCGCCGAGAAAAATGAAATTTTTTTGTTTGTTTGAATTTGGAATGTACAGTTTTTTTTTTTTTTTTTTCCCACCGCCTTGTTTGGTTTTGGCTTGGCTTCCTAGAATCACATGCATGATACATGCCAAGTTGCCAACTGGTTGATTTGGGCTTGAGCTAAGGTGAAACTGAAAAGTGTAAAAGCTCCTTTGTTGTCTGTCTTGTAAAAGTTAGGGAAATAATAATAATAATAATAAAGTTTTGAAATTCAAATTCCATCAACTTTACGCGATTTTTAGCATCCCGCCAAACTCCTTGTTTCCCTCCCTGTTAGCCTGCCGCGAAAAACTCGGAGAAAGTAAAAGAAAAATTGAACTTTGTATGAAAATTTTATATTTTCTTAATATTTTCTTTTTCTTCAGATGTAATCAACCGTTTAAATCTTCTTCGAGGCAAAGGCATGGCAAGCATGTACTCTTGGTCATCAAAACGGTAAATATTCACTGACTCCAACGCCGTCTGATGTAATTACCATACTTACGTTCACCGTCTTGATTCAGGAGCTACAAAAACGGCTTCGTTTGGCACGACTTATCGGAAGACGACCTTATTTACCCTGCTCACGGTCAGGAGTACGTTCTGAAAGGATCTGAAATAGTTGATCCTTCACCATTGAGCGGCGCAAAAGCTCATGAAATGGCAGCTTCGTCGTCGTTTCGAGTGCTCAAATCCGGAGACGAGTCCGCTGATTTCCCGGTTATCACTCGTAGGAGAAACCAGTCCTGGAGTTCTATTGATTTAAACGAGTACAAAGTTTATAAAGCTGAGCCGAACTCCGAGTCGTTCCGGCGGCTCGCTGCTGACGCCTCGACTCAGACGGATGATAAGAGAAGGCGAAGGCGGCCGGTCAAAGTTGATGAGGAAGGAGAGCAAGAACAAAAAAGTCAAAGTCAAAGTCAAAGTCAAGAAATGTATGCGAACCAAACTACCGAGCTGAGCCGGGAGGAGATTTCACCTCCACCGTCCGATTCGAGTCCCGAAACTTTAGAGTCTTTGATGAAAGCTGATGGACGGCTGATACTGTGTGATACCAGCAGTAACAATAAGAACAATAACGACGATTCTTTATCGAATCGGACGGCGGATAACAATCCGAGTGGGAGAATGAAGGCGTCGACGGTTCTGATGCAGTTGATATCATGCGGATCGATCTCGTTTAAGGACTGTGGGGCCGGGAACGTGAAAGATCAGGGGTTCTCATTGATCGGGCATTACAAGGCGAGGCTGCCACGTGGTCAAGGGGACAAGAAAGAGGCGGTGGCAGATGGGGAAATCCGAAACTTCCCGAGGGTAAGATTGGAAGATAAGGAGTATTTTAGCGGCAGCTTGATCGAGACTAATAGGAAAGAGGAGGTTCCGTCCACTTTGAAACGGTCCAATTCTTACAATGCAGAGCGGTGAGTGGCATTTTCTTTGCATTTTTATTTTTTAGCTACTTGTCTATTTTTTAAATTTGTTTTTCCTTTTGTTTTGTCAATTTACGGTCTGTGTTTCAGATTTCAGAATTACAGTGATTCTGTTTTTGTAGTAGAGACGGTACGGTTTGGCCTTCTACAGTTTATTACAATAGTTGAATGGGACCCCGTTTCCTCATTATTATTATTTGGCTGCAATCATAGAGAGCTACAGCCTACTAGTTGAATTTACCATGCATAAATTGCCCATCATTGATAAAGTTTTAGCTTGTCAGTACATCAAAAGTAAAAGATACAAGGTTTGCTAATTGATGAGTTGGTTTAATGATTTTTTTTATTAATATTTTACATTTTTTTTTTTTTTACTCTTTGGCAGTACAATTGATTATATTTCACTAATTGAAATGAAATATGTAGTCTAAAATTAGTATTAATTATCAAATTTTCTAGGACAAAGTAAAGCTTTCATTCCAGTTATGTAATAGCCACAATCCACGTAGTGTACTGGTACCAAACGTAGCCTTATATTGATTCATACTTGAAAAGCTAAGGGAGTGTCTGTGAAGATGGATGATTTGAAGTTTCACTGCCAACATATTCTCTCTTTTCGTAGAAAGTGGTGTCATTTTATATTCCTTGCTTGAACCATCTCTCCAAGGATTCGAAGTCAGAAAACTTTATGATTCTCTCTTTGGCCCATTTGGTCTTATTTGAATTTTTGCTAAGTTTGACAAGAAAGCCAGCTAGGCCGAGGCAGCTACATTTTAACTTTCTTCTTCGTGGAAAATAGTCGATGTCTCGGTCATTTCTCTTTCACATTTATGACAGAACGTTATCATATTAATTGCTGGCCGTCGATTTATTTATGATGCATATCTAGATCTTCCCAAGTTGTCGTTGTCCCATGTGTAGTCCAAAAATTGAAATAAATGACTACTGAGATCTCAATCCAATAAATCTACTGAATGCCGCTGCATCTTTAAGTGGTGTAGCAGTACTATATAATACTGCAGCACATAGGGGGACCAAAAATGTGCATGAGTTGACTTCTTGTGTAAAATATTGATCTGATGAATATGAATTTTAACTGGATTTTATTGATTAAGCAGAAGCTCGCAGTCACAGTTGGCAGAGAAAGAGAATGATGGAGTACGAGCAAAATGCATTCCAAGAAAGCCAAAGGCTCTGCCAGTGCCAAGTAACAAAGAAAGCAGTAGCAGTGATGGTCAACAATATGTGAACAAAAGCCTCGAAGTCTCACAATGAGCCAAGCCCCGCAATGTGTTAAAATGTAAATGAAACCGAGAAACATAGGCGAAATATAAGGGCAGTGACTAGTGAATTGCAAGAAACGGCACGGTCGGCGTGGGGCTCTTTCTTTCTCTGTCACTTTCTGTATGGAGTTTTTGGGGATGGAGTCAACGCAGCTGATGCCTTGGTGTTGGTGGGGGGTTGAATTTGCTTTAATTTTGATTGTTTATGAACTATGATGCTAACCCCAATTACCTTTTCTTCTGTTTCTTAAATTTTAAACACTCTTTTTTACTAAATGATGACTTTGGAGTAAGGAAAATAGAATATATTAGTCTTGGTATTAACATTTGCTTTTGAGCTTCATCGTCTTCGAGTATGCACATGAGTTATGTTTAACTGCGAATTATTGCATTTTGACCTTATGGGTTTTAAAGATTTGAGATGTTCGAGACTCTCATTACAAGAAAGTTGCAGTTTTTGATCTATCTTAGCATGTATCTACTTAAAAAATCCACACCGTCCTAGTAATTCAGACTCTTGCTTATCGATTTCCCCCGTGCAGAATTCAATGCAGGATAATTATGCCGGTGAGAGCTCAAGAAAATAGTACTTAATATTGTTGCATTTGTTAAATTACAACGACGTTTCGCCGAATGTGAAACAACGGTTTGTCGCCTGAGGTAGAAGAATGAATTATGAAAACCTCCGTTTAAAGCATATACCATAGGGTCAAAATAAATCATTTACGTAAGTATTCTATTTAACTGACTACATGTCAATTTTCGCTCGTGCGCACTGAATTTAGAGTGCGTTTGGAATTAAAGTGCTGTAACTTTTAAGCTATAGTTAATGTAGAAAACAAACTGTGACTATGAAATTAAAATTAATAATATGTCATAAATATAAATTTTAAATAATAATTTTGATAAAATTATTAAAAATATAATTTATTTTCTATTATACAAGTGAAAATTTATATTAATATAACTTTCAAGTTATAACAGCTAGTGTTTACCAAACATTTTAGTACTGTAGTTTAAAAGTTACAGTTGCCCAACCTCAATTCCAAATGCACCATTAATCATTCTACAATCAGAAAGAGAACTTATGTTGAAGGACAATAATGTATTCTCATTATCTTTAGGAAAATGATATTTAAATCTGGTCAAATCCTCACCTATTTAAAATACATCGTTTAAGTTAAACTAATATAAAAATAATAATTCAATTTCAAATAGGCTTCACAAAACCCCGAGTTTGAGCCGAGTTTGGACCTACTCGAGACCAGCTCGAATTGGTAAAACAGCTTCATGGACTTGGGTTCAAGCACGAACTTTTCACATGTGGGCCGGGTTAAGCTCAACATCTTGGGGGCACCGGTTTTTAAGTTAGGCTTTCCCTTCTCGCATGTTCAAACTAAATTTTAAAAAAAAAATTGTAATGCTGCAAATTTTACATAAATAATAAATAAAAAAAAATTTCAATCTACTTTCTACTAACTAAATTCATTTAATCTCTAACTTGAAAATTCATTCAATCTTTATCAAAAATTTAAATTTAACAACATGATAATCATTAAATAAATCTAAATAACTATAACTTCCAACATATCATAGTTCATAATCATGACACTAATTATCAACATAATATATAAAAATTCTAAAATATCCAATATCTAACCAAAAAAATTCATAGAAGAGTCTCAAAATAATTTTATCATTTTTTTTAAAGCTAGAAAAAAGTCAATACCTCGTGGAGGCACGACATGGTGGCTGTTGGCTTGGAGTGTTGGAGGTGTGATAGCGGCCACATGGGTGTGGTGTGCTTGTTTCAGTGTGTATTAGGGATTTAGGGTTTGTAATTATATACTTATATATATTTTTTTAACTTATTAAAAAAAGGGGCACCAATATGAGTTCCATGTTTTTGATGTCATGCCTAAACCTGTGCCCGAACATATTCGGGTATTCATTTTCAATACCCGGAACCAATTTATTAGTGTATCGGCAAGAACTTTAGGCAGACCACATTGGTTGAGTCTAGTTCGGATTCGGTCAAGGCGGCATTATTGCCCCCTTTAATTTCAGATAACACAAAGCAAAAAGCACTTCCCAAAATCAACCACATCACAACCACCACCATCATAACTACTCACAAAGCAACACTTCAAAATCAACCAAAGCAGATTGTAACATGTTGTTTTACCTATTGCCACCACACTGTTGTTACTAAAGATTAAACACGCGGAGAAGAGTAAGTCAGAGAATTTCGATGGCATGTTTGAGCTAAGAGTATTTTGCCAGAGATCACAAGCTAGCTGAGCAAGCATCTTTAATATGAATAACAACCATTTTTTTTTTCTTTGGGAGAGATCACATTTGCTAAGGTAATGGTGGCCAAGGTAATTGTGGAAGATACCTTATAATGCCTTTAAAATTATTTTAATAACCTAAAAATAAAATTTTACCAAAAATTTCATGAATGTTCTCTAAATACGCACATGAAGTTACTAAAATATACTTAACTCAAAATGGATATGGATTACACAACTCTTGTACATGACTAATTTGATTTTGGAGTTTGGAGAAGAGTTGGAATCATCACTGACACTAAAACGCCAAAATCTGAAGCGCAAGTCATTAGAGCACTTCATTACTGCCGCATTTGACAACTTCTTAAGGTAAGTAATTAATTTCCTTCTTGTAATCAATTGATAGGGTTTTGATACTTAGGGAAAAATCAAAAAATTTAGGGTTTTATGTTGAAGAAATAGATGAAATTGGTTGTGGGTTCTCATAATATATATTTAAAAACAAACTTTGTAATTGTTTTTCTTCATGAAAATGGTGAATTTTTTATGGGTTGTGTAGATTATTAGTCGATCATGACACAACTTAAGGTCCAATCATACACGATTTAAGGTGATGTTACATTACTACATGTAACACATGACTCTTAGATGTGTATTACATGACTTCTTATAATACATGATTGCATGTGACGTAAGACCTCTAAATTACAAGACTTTTGTCGTAATTGTTAATTCAAAAGAATAACTTATCTCTTTAAAGACTTAATTTATGCTAAGAGTTTATATCTTTTTGCTATGCAAAAATTGTCAACAAAAATGTTTTAAAAAAAATAGTAAGCCGAAATTAAAAATTACTAATTTGTCGTCATTATACCAATAAAAATAATAAAAAACAACTTAATGATGAACAAGTTGAGATTTTTCGTAACTCAGATTTTTGGCACTTTTTTAACTTAATTGAGATTCGGTTTTGTACTCATTCATTGCATAAATTGATATTGAGGCATTTGCATTCATCCAACAAAGCCATGTATTTTAATATAGTGAAGAAAGTATGCAGATTTTTTATGTTTGAATTCGCATTAGTTACTGGATTGAATTTAGGAGAAATTTATAAACTTGACTTGGACATTGTTGATGACAATAGTCGGGTATGTGATGTTTTGTTGGGTGATTGCACAAAGTTTATAGATACAACGCTAGGTTAGCCATTAGAATCAACTAAGTCAAGGGATGGTATGAAAATGGTTAAATTTGCCATATTATACTTCTTGGAGGTTGTATTACTTGGAAATGAGTGGAGATCATCTATCACTGTGGATCACATTTTCCGTGTTGACAACTTTGAATATTTAAATAAATATCCTTGGGACTGTGTTTGCTTGGAGGTCACATTGGAAAGTATGAAGAATGTAATTGCACTTAGAAATAATAAAGTACGAAAAATACGATTATAATGAGTTGTGGTTTTAAGACTAAACTTTTGTAAGCCTACTTCAAATCTTGAATTTTTTTTGTTAATTGGACTAGTATCTTAATTTTAGTAAATATTTCAAATATTTGCTGCTACTGTTACTATTTCACTGGCATTTTTGCCTAATACAATTTTTTTTATATGAAAAATTAATGTAGAATTGTTTAAATGACACCTCAAATTTTACTTGTAATGCATTAACATGTTTAATTATATTCGTAATGCATTGTGAATCACATTCTCCATATTGACAACTTTGATTATTTCAATAAACATACTTAGGATCGTGTCTGTTTTGAGGACACACTAGAAAGGATGAAGAATGTGATTGCAATTAGAGATAATAAAGTATGAATAATGCGATTGTAATAAGCTGTACTTTTAAGCCTAAACTTTGGTGGGCCTAATTCAAATCTTGAAAAATATTTTTTAATGGGATTAGTATTTTAATTTTATTAACTATTGTTACTATTTCACTAGCAGTTTTGATTGATACAATTTTATCATATGTCAAGCTAGTGTAGAGTTGTTTAAATCACACCTCAAATTTTATTTGTAATGCACTAACATGTTTAATTATATTCTGAAAACTTGCACAACATTCTAAATATTGTTGAATTTTAAAGAAAATCTAAAAATCAAATTGTCAATGCTCCTTGCTAAGAAAATAGATTTCTTCATCCATTTACAAATAAGAAATTCATTTTTCAAACACAAAATGTCTCAGCATCACAAGTTTCATACACCAATTTTAAAATACAAAACAATATACTAAGAATAAAATTGTGTAAATGTAATTATTTATATTGCATATATTACAATTATTTATTTTAAAGTTGGTTGGCTCTAGTGGCAAGCTTGTATAAGAATTGCTGAACTCACCTCATGTTCAAAAGTAACACAAAGTGGATTTCTAAACTCCATTCTACTAGATATTTCCTCTAGAAAAAATTACAAATTATCATTGATTTTAATTGCAGCTGATGGCATAGGATCAGACATCTTAATCTTGAACTTTATTGATTTCAAATTATGAAGTATCTATATAAATAACTGAAGATACCTTCTCCACCAATTCTGCTAGGGGTGGGCGTCGGATCGAATTCAGGTTGATCCGATCCGATCCGATCACATTCGGATTGAATCGCATTTACTTCGTTTTTAAATTCAATGCAGTGATACGATGAGTTTTGGTCGTGAGTAGGAAAATGGGTTTTAATTGTGTGGCTTCTCTTACTCTAGAATCGTGGTTAAGGATAATGAGATTTTGTTTTTTTTGTTTTTTAAATTTTCAATAATGGGCTAAACTGTTAACTGTGTCGTATTCGTGGGTTTATTTTCAGAATCAAAACTGTGTCGTTTTGGACTTGATCGGGTTTTGAATTTTGATTCGGTGGGGAGAACTAACACTCTTCGGTTTGTTTATATTTAAAAAATTAGATAATTGTCGGCTTGTAGCAGAACCCAGTGCTTGGGCCTGAAGAATTATTGTGGCTTTTATAACTATGGTCCATATCAGACTCTGTCTTCCCGTACCCCCAAGACAAATAAGATTGTTTAGCTCTTGGATTTAATCTGTTATCTTCATTTGGTCCGCACTAAGCATGATTGGGCGACTTGCAGTTTCTGCTGCCCAAACATTTTGGGTTTAGGCCTTATTAATGATTCCGTGAATGTATGTCCGCATGGCTAAATATGCCCAGCGTCTGCATTGGGCACGGTAGTTTTGCCTGCAGCATAGTCAAAGATTACAGGGTTCAAAATTAGGGTTCATTACGAATACCATTCGTAAAACAACAGTCTTTAAAATATCTCTCATATTATTATAAATTTTAGCTTACCTCTCATTTCCATTAAGAAGGTAAAAAATTTTCATCAACGCGCCCACTTTTTTCTTAATTTTAAAATAAAAATGAGGATAATTTGAGGCTTTCAATAGTATCGATTTTTTTTTTTTAAAAAGATTGTCATTTCACGAGAGGTAATTCGAAAAAACGCCCTTAAAATTATTTGAAACTTCTTGAATGTTTCTACCCCAACCTTTATTGTAAAGAGTTATTTGTCAAAGTGTTGGGTAAATATTTGTAGTTCGTCTTTGACAACACAATTGATTTTTTTTTTATTATAACTATTTACTCAAAAATATTCTCTAAAAATGATAATAAATAACATTTTAATAAAAATTAGTGGTGTTTATGGGCCACTCAAATTTCATCTGATGGTTAAAGTTTCTATTTTACAGTTACCACAATGCAAAACGAAGCATTATTTCTCAGGGAAAAAGAAGAAGAAAAAACTTTGCTTTAAAGAGAAATAAATAAGTTAAAAAATCAAGATTTTTTTTTTTTAGATAGATCTACTCAACTTTTCTATTTTAATTATTCAATTACTAATTTATCATAAATTATTAAATTTAGACAACATCACCATTCACCAGCAACAGGATTTCCCTTAAAACCAATGTTGGTGTGTTCAATCCGTCATGCAAACCTCCCGTTAATCAACACCTATCATGTCGGGGGCAAAAAAATTGTCCGTTACGCATCTCGACTCTCTTGACACGTTATCCTTCTAATTTCTAATGAAAATGGACGCCATAAAACTATAATGATTAATTCATTTAACGCAGGAGCATTATAACTTTTAGAACAGTCAGGTAGATCAGTAAGTTTGAATTTAGATTTCATCTCGTTACTTCTCCTTCTGCAAATCAAATTACTTGAAGTGATGTAATTAATACTGTCAACAAAAACATGTGCTGCATGATTTGATCAGAGAATTCATAACATTTAAGTTTATTCTGACAAATAACTAATCTTGTCCCATTTTACCATTTAAAGAATTATCAAAAGAGTAAGTGTAGCGTACTAATTTTTCCCCTAAAAAGCATTTATATTTATTTTTAAAAGTAAAACCCTCCTGGTTATTGGCTCTTGGCCATTTGCTATTGCAATAAAAATTGCAAACAGTTGAATCCCCATGTCTCTCACTTCTCTGGCCACATTATCGTCCAACAAACAAAAAACCAACATGTGTTGCTTTGATTTTCATCCGTTACCCATTTGTACTTTATAGCTTCTTCAATACTTAGTTCTTTCATTGCATGCTTGTAAAGCACAACCACATAATGAAAACTCTACAGACATTAACAAAATGAAGTGTTAACTAACCTTGTCTACTAGATCATACAGCTGTCTTGCATGTCATAAGTCATAACCTGGTAAAATTTTTCATCATTGTCTCATGATATTTGATTAATGGGTATTGGTTTTTATGTGAATAATTATATAGCATGGAGTGTATGATTGTTGTTGTTAGAAGCTAAGTGGGTTTCTAAGCGGGTTTCTTGGTATCGAGTTTTGAGTCAATTGGGTTTTGTTTAGCTGATGTGATGGCTCCTATAAGAGGGTCAAAGAAAAGGAGAAAGATTGAGAAGAAGGCTGAAGGAAATGCTTCTGCTTCTGGGTCTTCAGAACAGGAAGCATCTTTTGTTTGGTGGCTTGAATACTCCAAGAGGATTAATGGTATCTACTCTTTCACAATTTTACTTCTTTTACTCTGTCGGCTTTCACGCTGTTTTTGCAGATTAGATTGTTTATTCTTTTATATGTTTTTGGTTTGTTGATACTGTTCTTCTTGACCATTTATGATATCATTCACATTTATTGTTTTTTCTTCTCTTCGGCTTATAATATTGTTCAAGTTTATTTCTTGATATACTGCAAATGCATTTGAAAGCGTATAGGGAGGATCCCCAATCCGAAATTTGAGTCGTTCTGTTCACCTAAAATTCTCCTTTGTTGTCTAATCGAATGTTGAAGAGGATATGACGAAAGGTTTCATTTTTTTTCCCATCATATAAATATATATTAATAATTGCTACGTAGCAAAATCTTAGAGAAAAACTGTATCTTGCCAATTCAAGTAGCATGTGACTCACCAATACCTAATGATTTGAAAGAAATTCGATCCCTGGAAGGTGTCTGTTCATGTTGCTGTAGAGAACTTAATAATTTCAATTATCTTACATTGAGGAAAATGAGAATGGAATACTTCTTTCAGAAGAAAATGAAAGAAATTAGGAAGTAAATAATACTAATCTTATTTTCTCTTCAAGAAATGTAAATTTCATTGTCGACTGCTGCAGAATACATTTGAAACCCAGATTACGATAAGTTCGAACAGTTACTTTTGTAACCTGCCCAAGAGAGTATGAAATTTTTAGTTTCTTCTTCTTCTTAAAGGAGTATCGCTAAGAAAATATCTATTGGTTTATATCAGAAATCAGATTATCATGCATCTCACCTCTGAGTTGCATAACTGATCCAACTTTTGAAAGATTGTAGAAGCTGAAAAGTGAAATAGAGCTGCTGCTATTTTAGATTAGAAACTGACTGTATTGAAGGCTTCTTATGGAGTTGGACATAGTTGAAGTGGTGGGGGGGCTTCTTTCGCATCTTCTCAAATTAGCTGTATCAGCCCTGTTTCTCAAGGTTTCAATGTTTATCTAGAGGGCTCTATATCATTTGTTGAGAAACTCAAACCAATTTGTTTGGTGCTGCGTGGAGAGTTTATTTCTTAATTTTCAAAGGATAGTTTCTTATATTATGTCTTTATCTATCTAAACACATTTTTTATATGAGCATTTGCAGGAATTCAAAATGTTAAATTTGCTTGTAATGTAAATTAATTTTTGTCTTCCACTTTGATATGGCGAGGAATTTATCTAAAAGGATTGGGCGAATATTGATCATTCATTGAGATAAGTAGTATTTGGCAATTTTATCGTGTAGGATCATTGGTATGTTTGATAGAATGATAAAAAGAAGTTTATCTGCTTATAGCTTTCTGGTTAAATGCAGTTGCACGTATAATGTGGCAAATGCACCTGTCAAAATGAGAAATCTGCATTGTAAACTATTGTGAATTTTGACCGTCGCTGCCAGATACATGTCCGAGACCCTCCTTGCTGCAAATAAATAATTTTGTCATTTGCTTACTGATTGCACATTGATGAAAGCTTGATAAACCTTCAAATATAGTATTGTGTACCACTACTAACGCTCTGTTTCAACACTCACGTCCTCACTGCCATGTGTTTCACTTTTGAAAATTTGGATGTCTTTATATCCTTTTGTTTCTCGTGGAGACAAATCATTTCTGCACTTATTATGAGAATAGCAGTTGTAATGCTCAACGACTTGCAATAATCCTTCAGATTATGATGTGCTTGCCATGGCACTTTGATAAACACACACAAACAATAAAACTTTTGCCAAAAGGTAATGAATATAGTACGGTGGTTTATTTCTCCTTAACTCCTTAAAAGGTTTAAGTATGTGATTTTAGAAACGTGCTTGCACTGGAGTAGCAATTAAAATTTGATTGGGTTCCTAAGCAAGCACAATTACTAAACTACAGAGATTTTGTTAGCTCAAGTACTGCTGAAACTATGGTTATTTGAAAATGTGGTTGTCTATGCTGTGATCAAATGCTTTGTGTTGCATATTGAAATCGTTGTTGTTATTTCAGTCTGCCAGACAAGATATCTGTTAGTGTGACTAAAAATTGTTGAAATTATTTGTCACTCTTATTCAAAATGAAGCATGTCAGCTAATATTCAATTTTTATTATGATGGCTGTCTATTTCTCAATCAATTTTGTTGTCATATTTTCCATCCACACGCTCTTACTTTGATGTCGATAATTTAATGATGCTTTATGCAGCTTCACGCTTTGATATCAATCTAGACATTTAAAACTGATCTAATTTCTCTTCTTTTACCCTTCCTGTCTGCAGGTTTTCAATCTCCATTGAAGGGTTTAGATAAGTTCAAATCTGTTTTCAAGATCTCCAGAAGAACTTTTGACTACATATGTTCACTTGTGGAAGAAAAAATGGTGGTCAAGACAGGAGGTTTTTCATTCACAAGTGGCAAACATTTGTCTTTCCGCGATCAAGTAGCTATAGCTTTAAGAAGGCTGAGTTCTGGTGATTCATTGATGTCAATTGGTGATTCATGTGGGCTACATCACTCAACTGTGTCTCAAGTGACCTGGCGTTTTGTTGAGGCCATGGAACAAAAGGGACTTCAGCACCTGCAATGGCCTTCTGAAACCGAAATGGCAGAGATAAAATCCAAATTTGAGAAAATACAAGGCCTCCCTAATTGTTGTGGTGTGATTGATACCACCCATATACTCATGTGTCTGCCCTCTTCAGACCCCACAAATAATCTGTGGCTTGATCACATGAAGAATCACAGCATGGTCCTCCAGGCAATTGTGGACCCTGAAATGAGGTTCCGGGATATAGTCACAGGATGGCCAGGAAAAATGGAAGACCGGTTGATCTTTCGGAGTTCGAATTTCTACAAGTTGTGTGAAGAAGGGAAGAGGTTGAATGGGAAAATTTTGGAGCTCTCTGGAGGATCAGAAATAAGAGAGTATATAATTGGGGATTCCGGCTATCCTTTCCTGCCATATCTTGTAACTCCTTATAAAGGACAGGAGCTTCCAGAGTTGGGCTCTGAGTTCAATAGACGGCACTCTGCTTCTCACTTGGTGGCACAAAGGGCACTGGCAAGATTGAAAGATAAGTGGAAGATCATTCAAGGTGTGATGTGGAGACCTGACAAGCACAAGTTACCAAGAATTATTCTCGTTTGCTGCTTGCTTCATAACATTGTTATTGATTTAGAGGACGAGATGCAGGATGAAATACCTCTGCTTCATGACCACGACTCTGGTTACCACCAACAGGTTTGTGAAACTGCTGACAGGGAGGGTGAATATTTGAGAGATAAGTTGTCTCTCTATTTGTCTGGAAAATTGCCGCCTTAATCCTGATTATTTACAATGGTGGATTGAATAGTTGATATTGTTCTAACTGTCATTTAGCTAGACTTCTGATTCAAAATCTTGGTGAAAAATCAAAATTATATAGAGCAAGTCAAAGCCAATTTGCCTTTCTTCGTAAATTATTTCGTTGAAATTCTATGCTTGCCGCACTACTGGGTAATGCTCTTGTAATTAACAAGGCATTGATTAAGACAACCAAATGTCGCTGCTATGATGTATTGGCACAGAAATGATTAAGATGGATAATTTGGTTTCATATGCCATGATTATTTCAAGTTCATTAAATTTTCCAAGCTAGTATTATAGCTTCTTTGAAGTTTGAAGTCCAAAATTTTCAGAATGAAGATCAATGATGGTGATAGATAATTAGCAGGATAAAAGCTTCGACCTGAAGAAGTGGAAACATCAAACAAGTCTAGATTCAGAACGACCCACATATCTATTTATCCATTAGGTTTGCAACTCCCGACCAAACAAAGCAAGAAATGTTCAGACAGAGACCATTCATGCGTCATTTCGATTAGAACTTTGCAAAGTATGCAGGTCTTAAATCTTAAGCAAGAGCTGAAAGTTTTATCTACTTGTATACAAAAAGCTGCATTTCTGAGTCAACCAGGACACTGCCCATGATCACACCATGCTATTTTCTTGAATCTCTCTGTCTCTAGTCATTAAGCTGCAAAACCAGCAAGTCAATTGCGAGGATTAGCCATTTGATCGAATCATGAAGATGAAACTCTTTTATCTTTATGAATCCACACTTTTGTAATAAGATCCCTGATAACGATAGCATGCTCCTATAAACTAACACTAGAGACACTGTGAATAATCTTAGTGTCAGGGAATTATATGTGAGAGAAAAATTACCTTACTTCGGAACTAGGTTTTATCAATAATTTTGGTTGATAGAAAATACAAATATTTCGGACCATTCTTGCTTTACAGAATCTGGGACCACAGATTCGTTCATCAAAGCATTCCATACATTTCCCCCAGGACCACCGAGAACCCATTTAACTTTCGCTGGCGGGCTAGCAATATTAAGAGTCGAAGCATTTGCCCCCTTGGTCAAGACATCTTTCTCGCAACAAACAGAATTCTTTGCATGCTGCAAAAGGGGGAAAAAAAAATGTTCTCACCACCTTTTTCAATGAACCAAAAAAAAAAAAACAGCAATTATGTTATTTTTAAACATGAAGTTAGATGTCACTCATTGCTCAAACTCACAGCAGAATGACAGCCTGGTTTTCCTTCCTTGGATGTGACTTTAATCTTTTTGGCATCTTTTTGTCGCTTCACAATGATTCTCAGTGGAAGGTCCTAATCAGAAATATTTTTCAGCTGAAAGCCACAATGGTGTGATAAAGGACAGCAGAGTGACCCTGAATAAAACTTTCAGGAATGGAAAAATTCAAAGTTTAACTGAAATAAAAAATTTACAGATTAAACTCACGGCTAACAGATTGCCTTCTTTTGCATTGGTCGTTGATTTACTTTTTCTCACTTCTTGAAGGTATCTCTCAGCAGCTAACCGAGAACGAAATCGAAATCCAGTCCCTGGCTCAATGTAATACTGCAGTATAGAACTTAAAAGGAAGAACTGCTTAAAAAAAAGACCTAAATTCAGCTCTATCCACATATTTTCCATCATGCTATAGATCAATTTGGATTTTCCAAGTCTCCCTCCTCCCACCCCACCCCCCAAATTTGATCAGGTATTCATTTGTAGATAAAATCTTTACTTCAATGCTTGTCTGGGTTCTAAAGACCAGATTTTGTACAAAAGCAAAACCAAAAGAATTGAACAAAACAATTACAGGGAACTTGGAATCTCTTCCATCCAGGAAGCATTAAGCATTTTTGTTTTTGATGATGCAAAATTTTAACAAAGAACTACAGCATCTTTTGGTTTTCAAAAGGCACCAGAGTATTCGTTAGTTGACACTTGAATGAAACCCAAAAGAAAGTATCCTTTAGCTTTAAGTGCTCTTATTCAATCTGTAGAAAACGGAAATGAGTCAAATGACCATAACCAAACAATGCAAGTGATCATATACTCAACTAAGGCTTTATACCTAAAAAATATCTCTGTATACATGGAATGCCAGGTGATTTACCCATCCAAAATCTTAGCAGTATCTATGTGACTACCCCTGTGCATACAGTCTGGCACAGTTACGTACTTCAATAGACATTTATAATGTCGATCACTATGTGTGTTAGCATGATAGACACACATCTAAACTCCTCAAGCTAACCTAGTATGAAGAACATACTCAACATTGCAGAGAAAGAAGAAAAGAAAGAAAAGTACCCTGTCAATAGTACCGGCATAGTTGATATTCTTACGGGGAATCTCCTGAACAATCCAATTATCAGGCAGTCCAAATGATGCAGCACTCTTAGTGGCACAGGGCACAATTTGCATCTGCATCAACATTGATGTAATAGATAAGATTTACCTTGACTAAATTTAATTATTAAAAGATAAAGACCCATACAGAAAATGCACGCAACCAGTTCTTGCAGCAAAAAGACAAGTCAAGACATAATACCCTTATAGTAACAGAACCGTTGTTTTGCCATAAACAAAAAAGAAGATGATTTAAAAACTTACGTTTTGTACATTACCATACTTCACTCTCTTGGGACTAACGGTATCTTCTTCCCCTGTTAGATATTTCTGAATAGATAACAAGGAACGAAACTGCCGTCCAGTCCTCGGCTCATAGTAGTACTGCATGAAACAAGGAAAACAAATGAAACGACATCCAATTGAAAGGATCATACAGAAGGATGCCAAAGTTAATTAAAATGTTCAAGCCCTTTGTGGAGACAAAATAAATGCACAGCTTCACACAAAAGCACTTTAGTGTAAGAAGAAAGAAGTTAAGCTACAGGTCTCATCATCTAGCTAATTAACCAAGTGAAAGAAACATTATCAGGTGCGGATGCCCTCATTGTCTTAAAATCTGGACCAATAAACTATTTGGCATAGAGCCTCGCACAAAGAAAAACATCAAATTTAGTGCATGAACAATACAATTCTCTAAGTGAAATTGTCTGACCCCTTGAGTGACAACGTTAAGATTTATTGGTCTAGATTTTAACAGAGTACAGACTCATTAACCAAGAATCAAAGGTAAATGATGAGCATTATTTATTTCTAGCTGATTTCATTTCTATATGAATCAAACCCAATTCCATCATTCTTTCTCTGCAACTTCTTCGGACTGTCAGGTCTACAAAATTACCATTCCCAAAGGTAAAAATTAAAAACACTAATTGTGTTAAAAAAAAAAAAAAGAAAGCTTGTGCATTATAAAATTAAAATACTTGAAAGGCCATTATAATTATACTGTAGGTCTTTCGTAAATAAAGAAACTGAAGCACCTTGTCGATCCGGTCAGGGCGGGTAGGAGAGTGAGTACGAGGGCGTTCCTCAACGGACCAGCCACGTGGCAATTTGAAGGAAGATTTAGAAAAGGTAGAGTTGCGGTCCACCAGCTGCCACTCCATTTCCCTTGATGATTCTTGCATTTCTCCTCCCGCGATTTGCAGATTTGACGGCGAGGCCACTACCTTCTTCTTCTTCTTCTTCTTCTTCTTCTGCACTGACGACATTCTCCTGTCTGTTTTAGTTTTATTTTGATAAGAGCACTCGGCACTCACCATTATCACCGAGACTGACAGTCAATTAAATGCTTTCTACAGTCAATATAACTTGGATTTCACATAATTTTATCTGGATAAGATTTAACTTGTCATTTATTTATTCGTTCTTGTTGCAAAATACAAAAGCTAACATTAGTAAACTACAAGTCGTTCCGTCTTTAACTCTTTAACGCCTCCACTCTGAATCGAAAATTTTTTTAAGTGTCTTCTAACATATTGGAAGTCCATACTAACATTTTATTCACGTGTGGGAATGGAATTTGTATTTTTGCATTAATAGAAACATTATAGCATCAATTTTGAATTAGTCTTTACTGTAGATCTAGCACTTTATTAAAATAAAGAATCCTTTAGAGACGCACACCTATAAATATTTTTTTTTGTCTTCTAACTTATTAAAATAAAAAATCTCTTATTTTGTTAAATAATGCTCATATTTATAAACCTATTTTTTTTCACTTAAGAGTCAATTCGAGAATGTTGTAACTTCTAAAATAATTGTTGTTAGTTGTGTTGTAGAAATAATCAGTTAATTGTTTGTTAAATTTTATTTTCAGAAATACTATGAATTTTGAAAACAATTATAGACGTTTCGTAATTTTACTAGGGAGATTGTCAATTTCCCCCCTGCAGTAATCAACATATATTATTTTCCCCCATGCTGTTTTTATAATGGCCAAAAACCCCTCCTGACAGCATAAGTTTACAATATTACCCTTATTTTCAACTACTCTTTTATTTTCATTTATTATAAATTAAACAAATCACATGAATAGAAACTAAATAAAAAATTAAGCATTGAAAACAAGAAATATATGTTTTGATATGAGAAAAAAATAAATAATAATTTTTTTTCTTGTACTTATTTATTTTGTAAAAATTTTCTTATAATAAATATATAAGAAAGTTATTATAAAATGATAAAAAACTTATTATAAGAAAATTTGAACGACAAATAAAAATTTATTATAAGATAAATAATAAAATATTTTACCTATATTTTTTACATTTAATTTTAAAATATTACAAAATGTTTATTATAAGAAAATGTTCACAAAATAAATAATTACAAGAAAAAAATTTATTATTAATTTTTTTGCTTATATCAAAACATATATTTCTTGTTTTTAATACTTAATTTTTTTATTTAGTTTCTATTCATATAATTTATTTAATTTAAAATAAATGTAAATAAAAGAGTAATTAAAAATAAGGGTAATATTGTAAACTTATGTTGTCATGGGGGTTTTTGGCCATTATAAAAACAATAAAGGGGTAAATGGTATATGTTAATTACTGTAGAGGGGAAAGTGGCAATCTCTCATTTTACTATTAAACCGCTGAAAGAAAACTAATGATTAAAATATAGATAATGTATGATAAAATATTATATATACATGTTCTTATTTATTTATACATGTAAGAACATGTGTATATAATTTTTTTAATTGTGTGTTATACTAATTTTTATTAAAAATAAAATTTATAATATATTGATTTTATTTTTTTTATTTTTTTATCTTAAAACAAACGATAATTAAATTTATAATACAGTGAAACAAACTTAATAATAATTTGACCAACAAATTGATATTGATGAATTATAATAAAAATATATTAAAATAGTAATTTTGTTTCCAATTTGAATAAGGATAATTTTGGGTTTATTTAATAATTTTAAGGATATTTATAGAATTGCATTAAAGGATAAAATTGATTCTCAAAATCAGAATTTAAAAACTATTCATTTCTTACTTTTTAAAATCGACTGTAGGAGGGGCTAGTTTTGACAAAAATGATTTTAATTTTTTCTTACCAAACATTAAAATTACCGTTTACATTTCAAAATCAGTTTTAAACCTCCCAAAAACAATCCCAAACAGACCCTTATTACGTGTCTTAGGAAAATTTATCCCACTCAAAGTTTAAATCACTTTCTCATCACTCAATATTTAATACCAAATAAATATATAAAACCGGTCCGCTTTTGGTTGACAAATCTCATATGGTTTAGCACTAGTACAAAGTTCAAACACTATATTATTCTGTCAATGGAGTGCTGAGAAAGGAGTTGATTACATTTAATATATTCTTGCACAAAACGCAAGAGCTGTCTGTCGTGTAAGTAAGCATGAGGCAATAGTTAGGTCATTCGTGATATCATTCGAAATATAAATCAAACTTCGTTTTTGTTAACTAAGGACTGACGTTATCGTATCACCGTCGTCAGTGCTTATGTTAGGCTCACAAGTCACAATTTTTAAATGTAGACATAAATTAAACTAAGCTGCTGTAAACTAATCCCCTATTAGACTCGACAGTGTGAACGTAAAAGCTGGTTAAGCTCCATGCAGCGGAATCTATTGGCAGGTGCCCGTGTTTCATGCAATACATATTTGAAAGTTAATTAGGCCGTAAATTTTTGCTTGAATTTGTCCAGATTTTGACATATTTGGAGATTTTGTGATATAATTTGCCACATTTTAAGGGGCCGCGTGCATTTGAAATTTTTGCTTGAATAAGACCAAATCTTGAACATGAAGTTCAATGAATGAGTTTTTTTCATCATGTGTATACACGATCATGCGTCATGTGATCACTTTGAATCCAGACAGGGTAGATAGGAGCCGCCCTGTGATCATTGATCAACCACATGTCAGGAACGAAGTAGCACTCTGCATATTAGATTCCCTTAACTGGGAAAAAAAAAATTATAAGACTAGAATATAAATCAGTTTTCAATGTATTTTTTGATTGAGTAATTAGATGTTTTAAAATTTTATGTCAAATAATTTATATTGCTTAGGAGGCACAGTTTCACCGAGGGCCGGGTAATTTCATATTCGGATCGAATTTGGATGAATTCAATCAGATTTCGGATACTTCAGATTGAAAAAAAAAAATTATCTGATTTTAATTCGAACTTCAAATCCGATCTAATCTGATCCGAAATAATTCGGATCGGACTCGGATCAGATGAATATTTCGGTTAAGTTTGGATTCAAATCGGTTCGGATTGAATTCGGATTTGGGCCTTTTTGACAATACAAAAAATTTAATGAAATCTAGAATTAATGAAAACAAAAGTCCTTACACAATTCTTTCATTAGCTTCATTATCAGAAGCTCAGGGTGTCATATGATAATTAAACATCCAAATATGGGTAAGCCGAGAGCTTATCTCTCTGCAGCAGCCTTCAATCTAGTGTTCACGCTTCGTCTTCTTGATTTGCTCATCAAATACTACACATTCAAATCCTTAGACAATCATGCAATAAAGACAGGAACCTTACACAATGAACGAGTCAGTAGTCGTGAGGTTGCTGTTGCTGTCAGCTGCTCGTCGTGAGTGGCAGCTGGACGTGGATCAAGATACGACTGGGTTCGTTCGGTTTGTGTTGTCGACGGCGTAAGTCGTTGTGTGTGTGGTTTGTGGTCGTAGGTTGGTTTGTTTTGTGGTCGTGCGGCTGGGTTGTTTTGTGATTTGGGAATTAAGTTTAACTGTTTAAGTTTTCAATTTTTCATTTAATTTTTACTTTTTTTTAAGGAGTAGTGCAATCCGATTGGATTATTCGAATTAATCTGAATCTGATCCGATCCGATCCGAATCAAATCTGATCAGACTGCACAGATTATATCGATTTGGATTTGAAACAGAATGCGGATCGGATCAGATCTATCCAAATCCGATCCGATACCCACCCATAGTTTCACTGCAGGCCGCCGATAAAGTAATTGAGTCGCCTCATTTGTAAAGACAAAGACTAGGCTAACAACCTAGTGGTAGTGGCCATATGATATGACCCTTTTTTTTTTTTTTTTTTAAATTTCCTGTGTTTTTCAACTTGTGGGGGCTCAGGCAGTACAGCCGTCTAGAATGTAGACAGAATAAGAACTAATACAAGTACTCAATTGTGTGTGTGAAATTAGGAAGCTGCTACTGAACTTGCTAGTTGTACTATAGTGGACCGCGTAAATTTACAGTTGTGACTTGCGAAGAAAGGACGTTACTTGGATCCAGTTTAGACTTCGCGTGCAAGTTTCCTTAACCTCGACCCGTGCTAGTGTTTTACGCACTTTCTCACTTTCGCTTTCGGATTGACTGATACCCACGCGCTTCCAAAGGATAAATTGAGGTACTAAACGGGTAATTATCAATATTATCCTTGTATATGCATAAAACTACAAATAGGTCAACAAATTTATCATTATCTCAAATTTATCACTGTCATCTTACTCTATTTGCAAGCAGTAAATCTTTTTTTTTTTTTGGTTTAAAACAAAAAAAAGGTAAGAATAGACAAAGCACAAACTAATTTTTTTTAGCCACTACCTCTTTGAGATTCAAACTTGGTTGGTTAATTAAGTAAAATTACTTGAAAATCTCAAGGGACTGTTTACAAATTCTAAATCACAAGACTCTTTTAATGAGGGTTATAAATGAAAATATCCTAATGAGATAAGGGTAAGTGATATGCTTTTTCACTCAAGTGGATAATGCTTCAAGTCCTTCCATGTGTATTTTGGGAGTTGTTCTAGAAATTTAATTGGACTTTTGAATGTAAATTTTGAAATAGAAATAGGAGACCAATGATTGAAATTATTAAAAAATATATATATTTAAAATAAAATACATGACATGATAATTTTAAAAATCAAAATATACATAGAATTAGAAACTTATAATAGTTGGCCCATTAATATACTTTGAAACAAATTAAAAAGTTTGAAAATCTATTTGATTGCCAATAGTACATCACAATAGTTTATTGATTCTTTGAATTTTTGTACATTAAACAAAGAATAATGGTAAAAGTGTGAGAATCTGTTAAATTTGTACGGAGTTAGGTGGCTTCATGGTGTGGATAAATTTGATTGAAGTGGTTAACTTGTAGGCATGATAGTTATCTATTCAAACTGCAGAGACTGCTTTGATAATAAGTTCTTAACATCTGAGACAAAACAATGGTTCCAGCTTCCAACTGAAATTGGATAGCATGTGTTTTGCACGCGCTTCAATGCGAATAAATAGAAAAAGCATCTAGAACAGTCAGAGATTCACATACTAGAAGTGTCGAACGAAGACGACTTCAATCTGCTCGCCTAAAGTGACTTTCCTGACAAGTTCGTACAGCAATAACGCGGTCACGGCAACAACGTCACGACCCCGCAACCGACCCTCCCCTTCACCAAAATTACACGAAAAGACCAACCTTGATCGCCAATTCAGTATGGGCCATGTCCGCCATTTTAGTCAAAGTCACCTGAAGGTCATACTTAGCAACTAAAAAATTAACTATAAATATACCACCTCCGCTAGTATCACATTCCCATTCCACACATTCAACAAAAGACAGTTGAGACAGCAAAACATTCGGAAAAAAAAAATCTCAAATCAGAAGTCCGTATTCATCCATTCGCTCATTCATATTTGAGTCTGTGATGAAGAGAGATAGAGAAATGGCAGCCATTGACACCGCAAATTGCTTGATGCTGCTCTCAAAAGTTGGCGAAACAGACCAGGGAAAGCGTGTATTTGCATGCAAAACATGCAACAAAGAGTTCCCATCGTTCCAAGCTTTAGGCGGCCACAGAGCAAGTCACAAGAAGCCGAAGCTGATGACGATGGCTTCATCAGGGGAAGATTTTGATCAAGCCCAGATGCCACCAGCTTCCCCCAAGAAGCCTAAAACGCACGAGTGTTCGATTTGTGGTCTTGAGTTTGCTATTGGGCAAGCGCTCGGCGGTCACATGAGGAGACACAGGGCAGCAGCTGCCATGGGCGCCGCCGCCGATGGATTGGTGACTCGTCCTCTTTTGCAGCTCCCCGTTCTGAAGAAATCCAATAGTTGTAAAAGAGCTTTGTGCTTGGATTTGAACTTGATGCCTACTGGGGATGATTTGAAGTTATGGGTCGCTTAGTTAGTTACTTTCATTGTTAGTAATTAGTCTATAGCCTTTTAGATAATTGGTTTTATAATTTCATTTTCAGCCCTCTGTATTTACCGATTTATTGGGATTTTGTTCTCGGATTGATTCATTTATTTGTACACTGCTAAAACAAAAAGATTCTTATTATTGATTCTCATCATCAGCTTTGCTTTCAGTTCCAGAGATAATGAGATATCATTTTTTGTACATATATGTAATAGAGTTCGTTTCCTCGTTTTTTTTCTTTTTTTTTTTTCTTTTTTCAATTGTTCGAGTTATCCATTTGCTGTTGATTCATGCTTATTATTAGAACTTCACCCCCCCCCCCCTTTTTTTTTCAAATACTGAAATTTTTAATTTGAGGCTATTCCAAAGTCCAAACGGCGGAATTAGAATATTATAATCTTTAATCTGGGTCAATTCCTTGTGTGATTAAAATAATAATAATAATAACCGTCTGTGTGTATATATATATTTATTGATAACCCCGTGTGCGTGTGTTTATATATTAAAAACAAAAATGTAGAAAACCCTTCAACAAAGTCAAGATGGGGTTCCGGATTTTCGAAAGAAACTCTCTGCGCAGCGTTGGCAATCCGGACTGTGTTGTAAATGACTCGACTACTACGGCAATAATCAACTAGAATATATTTGGAAACAAGTTGTGGCTGCTGCTCAATTAAAAATTTTAAAATATATCAGCGGGATCATATCATTTATAAACAAATGAATCATGTTACGACGTATATGTATTTAATTTAAATAATCATCATAATACACAGCCATATACATATTAATTATTTGTATTATCTCTGATGTATTCTAAAATTTCACACTCTCGTTGTCAACAAAAAAAAAAAAAATAAAGAAGAGTGAGAAATTACGTTACTAACCTTCTCACGCTGTTAAAACATTTCTATAAAAATACACAAAAACAAATATGTGAAATAAATTAATAAGATAAACAAAAATAAATAAAAAATTTACAAAGAAAAATAAATTGAAAATTAAATTACAGAATTTTCCATTAGTTGAACTCTTATTAATTACCAATAAATTTTTGCACGAAAATGTTAATCAATTAATTAAAAATAAAAATATATCCATTAGCCAAATTTTATATGCGGCCTCAATATTATCTTCTGCTTATTGATTAATTAATTATACACTAAATTTTATTTATACTAATGGTAGAGGTTAAAATATTTAAATTTAAGGGTGCACACTGCACAATAGCCTTATCATTATTAATTTAAATCTAAAAATACGCAACAATCTCATTATTAATATCATACTAATTTATATAGAAATTTGTGGGCGATTCAAAGCTCTAGCATATTCCCCAGTCCCCCGTTCCCCCCAGTCGTCCCCCACTATCGGTCTCTTAAGGCCATGCAAGAGCCCATCTGAGATCGGGCCAACGAATCTCTAAATTTTAGTCGAGTAATAACCGCTTAAGCCCATAAATAGCCTTTCAAAATAAAATTACCATAAAATAAAGTTAGTAGGGAAATTATTTGTATTTATTTTAATAATTAATAATAATAATAATGATAGTAGTAGTAACGGCTATTGAAAATAATATTAATTTGTAGCTACAGGATATTGATTCAACTGCGATTGTCTTTGTGTGTTTTTTTTTTTTCTTTTTTTAACCTACTTTTAAAAATTTCTGTAATATCTGAAGACCTGCTAAAATTATGTTTTAGGTTGCACATGACCTTTCACGAGTTCATCTTCACTGGTTTATTCGTGCTCCATACGTTAAGTCTGTCAACAGTAATAGTCTCAGTCCCATTGTTGAATGCGTACAAATGGGGATCAATAAAGGCCGCTACGGTTGGATAAACCCTAGATGCGATGCATGTTTTGCCCTCCAGCTCCAAAACTTTTCTAAAACAGAATGATCCATATGCAAAAGTGAAAAAAAAAATAAGCTAGAAAAAGAAAATAATAATAAAATGAAAATTCCTGTGGCTTGAATTCTATCGGGCAATAAAAGCTGCCAAAAAAAAAAAATCATTTTTTTTTTAAATTTTCAGAGAATTTTTGCTTCAAAATATATGCTAACTTTCTAAAAGAAATTACAAGTGCAGTTCGAAGAAACACTACATGTCATCAATATAATGATCATACATATGAATACCCCTACTCTTTCACAGGAATTTTGCTTCAAAATGCTAACTTCTAAAAGAAATTACAAGTTCTCAGACTAATTAAGGGTAACTAAGTCCAATTCAACGAGAAGAAACTTGAAACAAATACATTGTCTTGATTATACTAATCGCCGGAATCCCCATTACTACATAACCTGTTGCTTAGTCTTGGGGAAATAAGATTATTGTGCACCCTTAAAATTAAATATTTTAATTTGATGTCAACAACCCCAACTTATAAGCTATTGAAATCAGAATTCAAGTGTAATAATCATGCATAATACCACTGATTATTAAAGCGTAAAAGCTTTGGAGTTAATTAATTTCTTAATGATCCTAAATTACTAATGATTCATGATTTCACACTACAACAAATATGATTTATTATATCACTAATTTATAGCGTTTTATATCAAATGTCATCACAATCATACAATTTATAGCAGTTTTATATTTATAGCATTTTTCATAAAACTGCTATTAAACTGAAATTTTATTATATGTATAACATTACTATTATGACATATTTTTTAAAAGTTATAAAAACGTTAGTTAGCATAGCATTTTGTAAAAAAAATTATAAAATAAATTGTTACTTAATAGTTTTTATGACATTTTTTGTAAAAGCTATTGGAAAAAACAAATAATAACATTTTTAAAATGCTATAGAAATAAAAAAAATCATTAAAAAAAATTTTTTTAGGCGCCAAATTTCATTAGATTGGCGCCCATATTATAACATTATATTATGACATTTTTTTAAAATGCTAAATAAATATATACTTAGGATAGCGTAATTGTAAAGAAGTTATAAAATAAATATTGAAAATTTACTTTATAACTTTTATTAAGTGCTATAGAATTTATTATATAAAAAAATCTCTAAAATGGCTCTAAATTTTCCATATTGGTGCTCTATTCTTCCCACCCTAAGAAAAAGCCCAAAAACTTTCTATTATTTTTTTCCCAAATCCCTTTCAACTTTTTCTCTCTACAACTCTAAACTTTTCCTTTTCCCATTTTTCTAACCGGTCAAAAGTAGTTGAATTAAAATTCATCTTCTCAAATCAATCTGTCAGGTATGTACAAAGCTTTAAGCTTGTTAAGTGTTTTAAAAGGTAAAGGAATAATAATTATTTGATATGCATGCGTTACAATACAAATAACAACTTTTTCGGTGTTAGCTCATAAAGGAATACAAATATGGAAAGAAGTTTAAAGTTGATTTAGCTATATGAAATTTTCTTTGAAAAGGATATTAATTAATTAAAATTGAATAGATGATTGGATAACTATATGTATGGATGTTCTAGCTTGTCATAAAATTGATTATCAAGATAGATAATTAATTAATGAACAAGTGAGACGACATAAACAAGATTAAATAATGCACAAGTAGAAAACATAGACAACAAAAATTATGTAAATAATTGTTTGTGATATATGCTGCTAGGTGAGGCCTTGAAGGATATAGACAGCTCTGAATTTGTTCTCGTTTACAAAGACAAAGAATTAGAAATTTGGTATATATTTGTGTTTATGAGGAAGAGTACTTAGGATGGGATGATGAAGGATATCAAATTCTGAATGACGAAAACATATTTTTTGTAATGAACATTTAAGGGAGAGTGTTATGAATTTATTAAAATAAATATAGATGTTCATAACATATATCTCTTAGCTTTTCCACCACCTCCCATTAGCAACCTTTAGCTTCCCTATAACTCTCACTATCTCACAAGGAATTATGATCCATAATTTTTTATTAATTTCATGGAGTGATTATATAACTATAAAAAGAGAGCTCATCTTTTTATTTTGTACACACACAATTGAAATGAATAAAATCACTCTATAATATATTCTCTTATTTTATTCTTTATTTTGCATTGCTTCTTTATTTGTATTGCTGGCTAATAGCTTTTTTTATTTTTTATAAGACTGTCTCATCTTAAAAAAAAATTAATTCATATTTTTTATCAGTCTCATCAAGTGTAAAATAAAAAAAAATAATACTAAATTTTTTTTTTAAAATGAAGCATGATTTTATTTTTTCGTAATAATATAATACATAGACAAAATCACAGAAGCTGCAGCCTACAGGAACAAGCTTATTTGAAATCAATCACCTGACAACAAAATTGCCTTTGACTCGTGCACATATGACCATTACTATTCGGCCACGTACGAATGTTACATAGTCTATCTGACCACCACCCGTTTAAGATTTTCCACTCTTCTCAAACCAGAATGACTGAAACACCCTCACGAAAGTTGTTTCGCCAAAATCAACGGCATAGATCAATGCGCCTCTTCAAACGTGTACGATAAAGACACCATGCATCCGTGACTTAGTGATCGTGCGGGTGTATTATATCCTATTCTCTAGTACATTTCCCTTCAAGAGAAAAAATCAAGTGCTTCTAGCTCACCGTTTCCTCTTAATTTCCGCCGCCGGTGTGTTTTTTCCGGAAAATTCGCGGCGTTTCTGCTGGCGATCGGCCGTACGATTGGATTTCCGTTGATCTTCTTTCGACGGTACGGACTTTGAGTCCTTAAAGCTTTGATGCTCACATTTCTTTGGGCTGAAAATAAATTGCATCCGAATATGTTTCAAAAGCAAAACCTTTGATGCTCACATTTCTTTGGGCTGAAAATAAATTGCATCCGAATATGTTTCAAAAGCATAACCTTCTTTTTTTTTGTGTAAAATGATGATTTTATGAAAATTTAGGTTTTTATGTCTGCAATTTAGTAATTTGTGGAAAAATTTTAATTTTGGTTAGTGTCTCTGTTTGTGTGTGTTTCTTTTTCTCTTGTGTGCTTAAGGACGTACAAAGTTTTGTTTGTACACGAAATGGCTGTCGTTTTTATGTTCTGCTTTTGTTTGTGCAGAGGTTGCTTTGGAATCGTGAAAACAAGCAGAGTGAGAAGTTGAAATTCAGTGTACTAGTTGAAGACGAAATATGGTAATTACTTTTTCTTTTCTTTTTTTTTCACATTTAATATACTTGTTCTTTGTTAGTTACTTGTACAATTTTGATCCTTTTAGCATGGTAAAGCTTGTATTCTTCATATTTGTTTTTCAAACTTTGACCAACAAGCAAACAGAGATAAATGAATTTGCTGCATTTTGGTTTGAGGCATAAAGTGAGAGCTATGCTAGAACCCCCAGTGAATGATTTTTTTTAGATGCGAACTTCTAGTCTTTTAAGGTAATAAAACCTTTTGGAGGGTCATGATAACGTGATGTAGGAGTAGGCTTAGTCATTATTGAAAGTATAACATGCAAGTGCTCAGGACTTGAGAGAGTGTAAGTTAAGTTATTCTTCTGAAACTAAATAGTAACCCCTATGAGTTTTGGAAATATAGTCTACTTAAGAGACTAATCCTTGTGAAAGAGTAACCCTTTCAGTTTCGTTGAATGAGGGGAACAGTAAGGAGAAGAATATAAGTTGTGAAAAATGTTGATTCTGGAGTCATAATGCTTCATTTTTATTGGTATATGGATTAAGGTGTTCAATCTTTCCTTCTGTTCTTGTATATATGAATCATGTGGGCATTGAGCCAAGCAAATTAGCAATTTTAAAGTACTTGTTTCTGGCATTCTTTTCAGAACAAGGGGTTTTGGATGGCAAAGGGAACTGGGCATGATGGAGATGCAGCATTTGATAATCCTTCAAGGATTGAACCAAAGCGGCCTCATCAGTGGTTTGTCGATGCTGGCGATTCAGAGCTCTTTCCTAACAAGAAGCTAGCTGTACAAGCTGCAAACAACAAACCAAGAGTTGAAGTATCAAATTCAAATGTTCCTTGTTGGGAAAACACTTCCAGTTTTCAGACAGTCCCAAATCAATTTATTGGCCGTTTGTTTGAATCTGAGTCTGCCAGGTCTGTCAATTTTGCTGAAAGGAACTTATCTTCTGTTGGAACAGATGATTCGAGAAGAAAGGGTTTTGAGGACCATTTTGGGGAAGATTCATCGGTTGGATTGTCAATATCTCATGGAATAGGCGGTCCTGAAGCATCATGTTTTAACTACGGTGGGTGTAGAAAAGTGAAAGTCAATCAGGTTAAGGACTCGATCGGTGGTTTGAATGCCCCAAAGGTACATAGTTTTGATAGTGAAAATAACAATGACTTGTCTACTGCTCCAGCCTATACCAGGGAGAACCAAAGTGGTTATATGACAATGGCACAGGGATATAATAAGGAGGATGACACTGTCACACTGATGGGTCATACATATAACCGGGGGGATACTAATATCAGATCAACAGGTAGCACCTATTGCAAGGGAGAGGATGGTGCCATATCTTTGTCTGACACCTATAGTAAAGATGATAACAATATAATATCTTTTGTTGGATTTCATGACGAACATGAAATTATCTCCATGGGTCAGCCAATTGGTGGCTATGACTCCTCATACAATCAATCTTCAGATCAAACTGAAGCAGCTTCGGAAAAACAGTTGAATACATCTAACAATGCCATTGCAATTGCAGCTTCCTCTCGAGCAGCTAAATCAAAGCCTGAATCTCTTTCCAAGAGTAAACTAGATTTTAAAACATCCAAGAAAGAAGCTCCGAACAGCTTCCCTTCAAATGTCAGAAGCTTGATATCAACTGGTATGCTTGATGGGGTTCCTGTGAAGTATGTATCTTTGTCACGGGAGGTAAATTCCCAACCTTTTATCTGTTTCTTTCATTGATGTTGCTGTAATGACTTATGGTATATGCCTGCTTGTAACAAGGAGCTTCGCGGTGTTATAAAAGGTTCGGGTTATCTCTGCGGGTGTCAATCATGTAATTACTCCAAGGTGAGTCTTTTTTTTAACATATCCTAGATATTCTTGTGAAGTTCTATAGACCTAATGATTGGATATATATGGTTGTATAAGGTGCTAAATGCTTATGAGTTTGAACGCCATGCTGGTTGCAAAACAAAACATCCGAACAATCACATATACTTTGAGAATGGAAAGACAATCTATCAGATAGTACAAGAATTAAGGAGCACTCCTGAGAGCTTGTTATTTGATACCATTCAAACCGTTTTTGGTGCACCTATTAACCAGAAATCATTTAAGATTTGGAAAGGTAATTGAAATACTCTTTGATCTGAGTTCTGTCATTAAATACTCTTGTGCATGACTCTTACTTGTCTTTGGGTTTCTGTTTGGCGGATTCAATACTTTTCTCTAGTTCTGTTTTTTGAACCTTTTTTCTTCTTCTCTATTCTCAGAATCATTTCAAGCAGCTACCCGTGAGCTTCAGCGAATTTATGGAAGAGAAGAACTGAACTTGTAAGTTGATATTATTAATAAGCATTTTGCAAATGTGTGCATAGTAACAAGTTGTTACTAACCTATGTACCCAATCACTCGTATGCTCTCCAAATTGTCCAGAATTTGGTTTCTTGCTTTGTAGTTCGTTGAGACAATGTGTTTTGATGTACAAAGAAGTGTGTAGTAAAGGACACAAGAGCAAAGCTTATGTGTATTTAGGTTTGAGATGTAGGATCTGTGAAGACTCAACTCTGTCACCTTTCAGGTGCAATAGAAATTGTTTTGCTCCATGCCTACTTTTACCGCTTCAATGTAAATATTCTTTATTCATGGAGGTGGTGGTGATGATGTTTGTACAGTAAGTGGAGGTTTCTGAAACTCTTGAAATTCACCAAAGGCTTTCCTACATTTCTAAAATAGTATTAGAAGCCCTACCTTCTACTAATTAAGCTAAATTAGAATGTCAATCACAGCAAGAGAGACTAATTGACCTAGATTATTATCATTGTAATTACAACATCTTGAATAAATTTGCAGCTAATTAAATAATTCCTTCCTCTGATTAAGCCCTGAATTTCTGAAACCTTCCAAAATATGAAATACTGTCTTATTCAACACAAAGAACTAAAAAAATCTCAGGGCACTCTTACATATTCGCTGCATCGGATTCAATAATACCGGTAGGTATTAAGCCAGCCGCAGCGTCCATGGCAACTTGGATTCCAGTTTCAAACTCCATTGGTTCAGGGTCGGCACACTTGGTCATATTCAAGTCATTTTAGTATAATAACAAATCGGTACTTAATTTTTCACATCAAGAAACGGAATTCCACAGCAAGTTTTAACGGAATTTTGACAATAACAAAATTTGCCTTTCTACAACAGAAACCCAAAAAACTAAGCATGTCATGTCACAAGCAGAAACAAAAATAAATAAAAATAAAAATAAAAAGTTCAGAAAAAGAAAATGGGTAAAAAAGGAAAAATATGTCAGTCACAAGATAGAAGGAGCTGTTTGCCACAATGGAAATTCTCAATAATTAAAAACTACATTTCACACGCTAAAACAAGATTCAAAAGAATGACAAGAAAAATTACAAGCATCCATCACAGTCATCACAATTAGTTTTTTCTTTTCTTTGTTTCTTTTTTTTTTTTTTCTTTTTTCCTTTTCCCTTTCCAAGAGTTACACCTGGACGTGCCTCAGAAGTTATGGGTTATTAAGTACCACCACAGCAAGCCGATTTTTGGGCGGCTTGACCAACCCCCCCGGCCTGGTCTGGTTGATTAATCTTGATTGTTGAGGGCTGAAAATTAAAGACCAAAACTTGTCAAGAAACGAAACTGTGCATGGTTCATAAATTTACTTATTGAGTGAGGAATTCAAATAAAACAATTACCTCAGATCTTGAGTCAGTATCAGCAAGCCTTTGTTTAATATCCCTTGCTATTGAAAAGAAAACTTGCTCCACATTTAGATTTGTCTTTGCACTCTGCAATACACAGTATCTTTCAATACATACCAACACTATTTCACCTGCATGTTATATGCTTCCACGATCCACAAGAGATACTTACGGTTTCAAAAAATTTTATACCATACTCATCAGCAAGTGCTTGACCCTTTGAGGTAGGCACAGCCTGAAAATATATACCAAGGATATGATCAGAACACTGAATTACAAATGCATGCAAGGAGGTGGAGATAAAGAAAAGAGTTGCCTCAATTATTAATCCAAAAGAATATATTTTACAGAGGCTTTATGAAATACTGTGAAAGTGCCATCTTCCATTCTGAAGAAAGATCCAGAAATCATAAAGAAACACATTATGGATCTTGATTACCAATTAAGTAACTTACCCTTTTGCTTTCGTCCATGTCAGCTTTGTTTCCTACCAAAACCTTGTTGACATTATCTGAAGCATGCTGTTCAATGTTGCGAATCCAATTCCTAATATCTGAAAAATGATAAGAAGCAATTTTATAAGTACAATACTTAAACCGACAGAGCACTGCCAAATAAGGAGGATACACCCCAATAAAACAAAGGCACCTTAAATAACACATGAATATAGAGCAAAATGAATTTAAAAAGAGAAAAGTAGGACAGAATCCTTTCACATGCATGGCTCCAAGTGCGTTCAAAATATTTAAAATAAGAGGATTACTGTTGAAAGACGACTCATCAGTAACATCGTACACCAGCAAAATTCCCATGGCTCCACGGTAGTAAGCTGTAGAAAAAGGGAGAAATAAAGGTTAATAGGGAAGAATTCGAAATAAACCACAACCGAGTTTAGAAACTAATTCCAACACATAAAAAAACTAACATAAAATCCATTAGAGAAACAATTCTACAAAAACTTTAGCATGACCAAAGCTCAAATTCATATGACCTCCAAGCATTCATGTACTTCTAATGGCGACAAAGGACACTGCCTCTCTTAAAGTGACATGATATAGACTCTAACTGAATAGAGGTATCAAGAAAGCAATGAAAAATTTTAGATATTACGCCACAGCCACATGCTCCGGTGTTTATAGCATCAGGACAGAATTTTGACATTTGGCAATATGATGGAATAATTTCAGGTAATTGGCTAAGTGGCAGGCAGGTGCACAATAATCCAAGGCTTTACCTAAGACTTGAGCCAACCAGAAAGGCGTTCTTATTTCTAAGACATATGTTGCATGTGCAGATCCAAGTGATCCCCACTTATGCGGCAACTGGCTTTATAGTTAACCTGCAGCATTATAGTTATTAGGCATCAAGGTCCCACTCACAATAATCTCCCATAGAGTTGTGCTTACATAGGATCTCCAGCTCGACTTCCATGTACGGAGCTGTGTAATGCGGCACCCATACACCCCCATGCCCACCAGGGCTATTTTAATGCAACAATTCCTCAATAAAAATCAAGCTTTCAGTTTTCTGAAATTGTCTATAGCCTTTAAGCAATCACATCCACTCTTAGATTCTCATCCAGCCCTAAACATTAAAGGTTACTATTCTACAGCAGCCTCCTTGGAATAAAATGGAAGAATGGCAATGAGCCAATAATCTTGTAGATTGTTCGCACTCCGTACCGGGGTAAGTTAGGAGAAATATCAGTATCTCGACTCGCAGAGAAGAGGGTGGGATCAGGCATCTGTTAGACATCAGGGACAGCAAGAAGTTTCTCACTCATGCAAGCGAAGCAACTAGTTTATGTCTACTAGTATGCAAGCAACCTCAGGGCTCATGTGGATACTAGAGCAAGGGAAAGAATACATAGATAGGGTTCAAGCAATTCTTTAATGAGGCCTTGACTGAGCTCAAACTGGACACAACTAGTTTTGATGGGCATCTGCAACTAAGAGGGAGCAGTAGATCGTCGATTCCTGCTCTTAGGTTGCTTTACAGGAACCATTTTCGCAATTCCAACAAAGAAATTTTTAACATTCACAAATATACAGTATATAGGCTCCTCAAAACAGTTTATGTTAGCCCTGGGATCTCTGAGTTAAACAACAAAAGTACAAATCACCAATCATTGCCAATTTCTTTCTCAGTTGTTCAGTTAAGGAGGACGGTCGTCACACAAAATTCTATAATTAAACACAAGGATCAGAAAACTTACCGGTTGTGATTGTTCGGAAGCGCTCCTGACCAGCTGTATCCCAAATTTGGAGCTTGATCCGTTTCCCATCAAGCTCAATGGTTCTTATTTTAAAATCAATGCTGTGTGAAAAGGAATGAACTTGTAAGGGCTGAGAGATGAATGAACGAAAAGAAATACAAAACATCAAGATACTGCAACATTACTCCGCCGTTAAGAGAACACACACCCTATGGTAGTGATAAAACTGGTGGTGAAGGAACCATCTGAGAAACGCAAAAGAAGGCAACTCTTACCCACACCTGCACAGCCAAACAAATCATGTTCAGAAATCAACCACTAAACTATACAAGCTTCATCCAAGGAGTTAAAAAGCAAGCCATCAAATTTATGGATAGTAATATACAACACCAACATGTCTGCTACTGATGCTTTCATTAGAGAGATAGAGTATGTATATATCTATTTCGCGGCATTATCGAGACATTAACAAGGTCAACTTCAAATCGCAACAATGCATCAAATTTCAAAAGGCGAAATTAAAACACGTGCAATTTCTTTGTTTCTTCAATTATTCGACTCTTTTAACAACTTAAAAAAAATTAAAATACCTCCCCTTTCGAAGTAGATCCTTAGAAGAAATAACATCTCACAAAATGCACGTGACAAAATATAATCAGAAAATGCGATCTAGCCAAACAAAGATCTGTTAGTTCCTCGAGAAAATGGAAGAGAAAAAAGCAAAACCACGCACCGCTGTCTCCGATCAATAGAAGCTTAATGAGACAATCGTAGTCAGCTCTTGCTCTCGCAGGTGGAGCGGCCATCTATTAAATAAAATCAAAGCTAGAAACAAAGACAATACACCTCTCTGCACATCAAAACAACAAAACGCACAAATCACTAAGCAAAACGACACACGTTCATTTTCTTTGTTTACATGCATATAAATGAACTTAATTGTTCAAAAGTACCAGATCAAAACAGCGGAAGGCCAGCTACAAATAAAGAGAGGTGAATTTTTTTTTTTTTTAAAAAGGTTCGTTTGATTTTAATTTGAGCAAAAACGAAAAAATAATTGAGATAATTTATTTATCCACCTGAAGGCTGCAATGCAAATCAAGCTTCTCCGATCTCCCCGACTATGATGGTGTGGGTGTAGCTAAAATGCGCCTTTTATTTTTTTAAAAGTAATTAGTTGCTTTTTTTTTTTTGTCCTCGTTCTGGTGCGCCGATCACTCCTAGTACACGCTAGCAAGACTTCCAGGCGCAGAGGCCACCTGTCTCGTTTGCTACTTTTGAGTTATATTTCCACCAATTATGAGAGACCAATGAGTTTAGATATCTTGCGTATGAAAAAAGTTTGTGTGAGCTGGCATCCTAATCATCACCACAATACAATATTTTTGACAAGTGGTCTTGTAGAATAAAACATCTAATTTCTATAATATATATATAAAAAAAAATGTTGGATATAAAACTTATAATATAATATTGGTCTAGTACAACGATCATAAAAGATTTTAAATGATAGAGACGTGAAATATAAAAAAAAAAAAATGGAATAAGCTTAGATTTGGGATAAAGATTCAGGATGGATTTATTGTGTTATAAAACAAATTATAATATTATAAAAGTCGATTTATGACACCGTAAATTTGTCTAGAACTTTAACTTGAAATTAAAATTTTTTTAAAGTATTGCGTATGCAATAATGAGTAAACTTTAAATACATGATGAAAATTTAGAATTAAGATTTAGGATAGATTTATGGTGTCATAAATCAATTTATATCATTATAAAAATTGATTTGTGACGTTATAAATTCATCTCAAACCTTAATTCTCAACTTTAATTTCGGATTAGAAAATTTTCGCTGTAATAATTATTTATTAATTCAATAAACCAAATAGGTTTTTTTGAGGACTTTGACGAAGTTTTCTCAGAGTATTGCAACTTAGGCTAGTGGTTGAAAAATTGAATTCAGTTATTCACGTAACATTTGTTTGGATAATGCCAAATTAATTGATTTTGGGCCCGTTCATATAACATTTTCATTCTCTCTTTTAAGGATACGACAGCCTGTATGTGTTCGTATCAATGCTGGTTTTTTTTTTTTTTTTTTTTTAAATGGGTGTGAATAACATGAAGGTCTTTCCAATACTAGATCAGGATCATCTTCCACATCCAATTATAATTCCCCGACTTCAAAAATATTCTATCTTCTGGGTAAGAAATTAAAAATGAAAGTAATTTCACCCTGGGTGTAGCTTGATTGGTCGTGAATATATTTTACGCCTATGATCACACAAGCTACTTAATTTCTGGAACTAGAGGTTTTGATATGATTTTTTTTTATAAATATTTTCTAGAATAAATTATGAAAGTTCTATTAGCAAAATATTATGAAAGCTCTTCTAGAAATTGATGGCAAAAGCTTTCTTGTTGTACTGCTAACTGCTCTGGCGGCTATTAATAGCATCATCTTGCAAGTATCAGTCAAGAACTGTAGCTAGTTGTGTCTTGATTTAATAAATCATGAACCAATTAAGGACTTATATAGCTCCTTTTAAATTTAATAGCTACGGTATATCCAAAAAAGAAAAATTTAATAGCTACGGATTTCACACCAACGGGCAACACAACCACCTGCACATGCAATCCTCTTAAGCAAAAATGATTGCGGGATATTCCATTAGAGGAGTAGACAATAATTTAGCTGAACTGTGCTTTAGGTGCACCGACTTATAATTTTCAGGCAAGCATTTACTCGAAAAGCTGATAAACCTCTTATGAACTTTTATTTGACTATGGCATTGGGGCCTTGCAGTAGTCGGTCCTGCTATCAAAATAAAGTTTGTGGATGCAACGAGAATCTGCAGAGAGCTGGAATTAATTTGATTTTATTTTTTGAGGACTGGTGCCGTTTGAAACCTTCATCCGCAGCTAAAAGTCTTAAAATCTCTAACACTCCACAAGAAACTAAATTAAAGGAAGGGGACACTTCTTTGATGTCTATATATATGTGTGTGTGTGTGTGTGTGTGCTTGCATCAAAAAATGAATATCGAAATTTATTTCCTTCAATTGTAACAGAGAAAGGAATTTAGATGCCTCAGCTCTCGAGTCCGTACCATTACCAAGAATCCTTTGCTTTATGTGCTGTGAATAAGAAAACTTGTTCCGCATTTAGATTCCTCAATCGGCAAATGATGATAGTTATGGTTTCGAAAAATTTGTTCACAAGCTCATCAGCGAAAGCTTGAAAGTACACATAAAAAGGTTATGATCAGAGCACTGATTTATGAATGCATGCAAGGGTCGGACTTGTGCAGGCACAATATGCAAAAGTAAAAATTACTTGAAAATGGTTACCATCTTCAAGCTTTCTGAGCAGGTATTCATAAATCATGAACAAACTCATGCTGTATCTTGATTACAAGTAAAATAACGCACCCTTTTGTTTTCATCCACATCAGCTTTAGTCACCACTGAAATCTTGTTAACTTCAACTGAAGTTTGATCGATGCCCTCAATCCAATTCCTAATATCTGAACATGGTAATTAAGAAGCAAATTTTATTTTTTAAGTAATAAATTTTTTTTAAAAAAAAAGAACGGGATAAAGTTTTTGCAGATTCTTTATCATCCTCTCAAATGAAACAAGGCCATCTTCAGTAAAACACAAAATGTAAAGCAAAACGATTCGGGGAAGAAACTAAATGGCGACAGAATTAAATCTTTTTATTAACATGTAGCCAGTTGGCTACTGAATTTGATCCGTGAAGATAAGAGAATTATCATGAGGATTAGTGTTGAAGCATGATTCATCCATTACGTCGTGCATACGCCATTAAAATTCTCATGATAGTAAGCTGTTATAAGAAGATAAGAAAATAGAAAGTCTCTTGGAAGGAACAAAAAAAAAAATGAACCACAAATAGATGTGAAAAACAATATTTCAGCTATATATACATAATAAGAACTAATAAGAAACTAATACATATAAATGATGCTACTAAAATATTAGTAAGACCAAAAGATGAGATTATATATTCACCACCAACATGCACAAATTACACATTTTATTATTATTACTTCATGGTGTTTAAATTATATATAAAGTACGTTTGAGAGTGACGTGAGATAATTGGACTGCCACAGTCTAGCTGTCAAGGTGTTTGGTTACACCTTACAACTGAACTTTGACAGCTTAACATTTTACAAATTTAAAATTTTATTCTTAAATTATAACTTTTATTTTACGGCAGCTGCATCTTAAAAATTATAATTCCTTACTTCCAAACGGAACCATGCACACCCAAACCAATGGTGCAGATAAAAGTGGTGCTGTAGAAATTATCACAGAAACCCGAATCCGAAAGAAAGGCAACCTGCCCATGCAAACGATAGGATTGTTTGTTAACAATTCAACAGCTACAACCTAAAGCTAGTTAAGAGAAGTAGCATTGACTAATTAATGCACCATAATTATTAATACACCTGACGTGTGAGACAAAAGCAAAAATTATGTTAATTATTGATTATGCCCTCTGCCTTCGCTCTAGTCTTACGTACTTATTAATGGATAACATTTAAAGTTTAAATTAGGCAATAACAATTAAAGAAAACGTAACCCTTTGTAGACTCTTCTCTACAACAGTGAGATCGAGTGAGTTTTGGACCAAATGAATGAAATACAGATAGATCTGCAGATAGATACAGTGGCCTGTGCCCGCTTCACAATGAAAAATCCCAATGCAAGGTGAGTTTTTTTTTTTTTTTTCCTGAGTCTTATTAATTTACGTAGTGCACTTGATAATTTATGATCTCTTCGCTACTCGTCGGTCGCCCTCATTCATTCTACTCCATAAAATACGGACATATTACTAATCATAATGCCCCACATGACATGTTTATTGGTCTACAAACTCACATTTTTTCTTTAAAATAATGGTTAATTACCAGCGTGTCAACTGTCAAGTACTCTCAAATGCAAGTTGCCCGCTGAATGTTTAAGCTACTATATTAAGAAATAAAGTATAAATTTGTCAATAAATCATGCGGAGAAGAGTTGTAAAATGTTTGCTCCAATTCACAATTAGATCCCTAATGTTTTAAAACCTTCATCATTTTGGAAATGACCATTAATTTTGAATTGACCTCCTTTTATTAGTAAATTAATTTCGTGTATTTGAATGGACGACATTTTTTTTTTATATTAAACCATCTAGTATCCGAAAATTATATTAGATTTCGACTAATTCAGATTCGAGCCGGGTAGGACCACTGGGGCAGCAAAACTCTCCCAACAAGTATTTAACGCAGCTGCATTCCCAAGTTTCGAATTGAGGATCTTAGTTAAGCCAGAACAATCTCTTGCCAATTGATCTACGCGCTTGTTGATGAATTATAACGACATTAATACGATGAAGTGCTCGCCAAAATTAAAATATTATAATTTCCTTATTTCAACTCAAATCTATACACGAAATTCAATAACAAAGATACCTAGATGTTCCTCTTCTGAAATAGTAGAAAAGCTCTCAATTTTTCAAACAGAAATAAAGTATAACTGTCCATTATACCAGACAAAGCTCTCAATTTTTCAAATAGAAATAAAGTATAACTGTCCATTATACCAGACAAACATTAGTAGTTTGGGTCATTGGGTGTATGGGGAAGGCTATACAAGTCCAAAATACAATGACAAGGCAAAAAAAAAAAAAAAAAAAATTAAAAAAAAAATACGGGAGCAACAGGCCAATAGACTAAAAAGTGCAACTAGCTTGGAATTCCTACTTTACATGCATTCTTTCACCATTATAATCATAAAAATAACAAAAAGTTGATTGAAAAAATAATGGCATGGGCCAGCAACTTAATGCTTCAAGCATATGCCAGGAAGATCCTCTCCCCAGTAACCTAATTAACCCAGTTAGCTTTTCCTTGTTTTCCCTTTAAAGCTGAGAAACCTCTCTTTCACTCTTCTCTTTGATAAATCTAGGCGCTGGCCAGCAGCGATTCAATGTGATGTTTCTAATGGCATCAACGAGTACTACTCACGCCGGAGGCGAGATAAATGGTGATGAGGGGAGTGATCAGGATGATGATCGTGTCCTAATTCCTGACAGTTGAAGTTTTGTCGTGTCTTTGATCAGATGGGCAACTTTGGAACCTTTGGCAGTACTTCTCGGATGAGATGCTTTACGGCTCAGGCATGCATATCCACACCAGTTAAGCTGTTTTTGTAGGATCTGAAAGGTTTGTAAAAATTAAAATTAATAAGAAAAAAAATACTTTTTCATTATGTAATACGTATCGAGCTTGGATGAAATGTTATTGATGCTCAAGCGAGCTATTGATTTCAAAGTTTTTTCGTTGTTTTACTTTGTATGTTATTGTGATTTAAATGTGTTTCGTTGCTTTCTATCCTGTACGTGCTATTCACTTATTTGCCATGAAACTAGCCTTAAAAAAATATGATCCATGGTACGTTGAGTTCAATATAATTTCGTTTCTTCGCTAATGTAAGTGGCAGCTTTCTGTGCAATCTGGAAATGCAAGTTGCAGCTGAGTTCTGTTATAAAGGCTGATGGTTACTCCGGATTTGGGCTAAGGTTGCTATAAGATTTCTGTGCAATCCGGAAATTAAAGAAATAAGCCTTTTTAACAGAACTCAGTTTAAGCAAAGGTTGCTAGCTTTAAAAAACTGCATTCATTTCTTTTATTGAACTAGTGATTAACAAATTAAAGAAATAAGCTCAATATGATTTATGTTGATGTCTTTGCTTATTGTACATTAACTGAGGCATATAACTAAATATAAAGCTTACTGGAATAGTCGAATTTCGGAGCTCAGGATTACTTTCTGTTCACATCCAAGAGAAGAGGAGAAAGACTTGCCCATTTGGAAGAAAAAGGACCATTATAATCATGCATCCAAAAGGCTATGGAGTTTTTAGTTTTTGTAAATTACAGCATTTTGACCGAATTTATGCAGAAAATTATACTTTCTGCAAACGACCTGTAAATGAACCTGTGAGATCCGCAATTTCTCAAATCTGGCAAGCCAGTGATAAAATAGACAATGGATATTTTGCTGCTTGCTTTAATTTATCAGGCTTGAAGCCAGATAAAGTAATAGTCGTATGATCTTTAAACAAATTTAAGAATTAGAATAAGTGCTTCAGTAGGCAATCACCGTCGGATCAAACCCAGCGGCACATATCAAATGAAGAACGATTAATTTAACCATAACCACAGCAACTTTGAAAATAAACAAATTACAAAATTGAATAGAGACCCAGATGACTGAAGGATGACGAAACACAATCTCTTTACAAGCCACGTAATGGGCAGGAAACTGTTAAAACGACTAGAGCAATCACAACCACACAAGTTGCTGAATTCAATGATGCCGCCGTTTTGTGTAATCATATTTATCCATAAGCTAGAAAATTATTTTTAATGCATAAGTAGTAACCACTGGACACACCATAAAGTCTTCATCAATCCTGAAGATCAATATGAATGAATTCATCAAATTTCATAAAACCCGAATTGCACACACTAGAAGAGAGTGGAGACTTCACAGTGGGATAGAGAACAAAATCAACAGCAAGACCAACTTCCACACAAAATATCTGGGCAGAACAATCATTGCAAATGAAGGATCCAACAACCAAAATCTCAAATTTGCATTTAAACATAATATTGATGAAGCATAACAAAAAAAGTATGCAATATAAATATAATCATCCGGCACGAAAAAAAACATGATTTCCATCGCTAGAAGGGTAAAAATACTAAGGTAATAAGCCAAAAATTCCAAAAGTGTCTCTCATGCGTATATCTTGCTTCAATAAAAGAAACCAAGTACTTTGCCACCAACATTCTTTCTCCTTGCTTCTTCGTGATCCATGATACCAGCAGATGTTGTCAGGACAATATATCCGAACTGCAAAGTTTAATTGCATTTGTCAGAACATAGTCATATCATTTCAGTTGCAGAGAATTTGTCTAGTAGAATGCATACAACCACAAAAGGCAGAAGACTACTAAGAAAACTAGCAACGTATAAATTGTTCATATTAGACAATGCACAGGAATATAAGAGATATCACGTGCATGATCCTACACACTAGTTTTGGAATGTATACTTTTCTTTGATTTACTTGTACACCTATATGAAATGCATATGCGCTATGCTATCAAATCATCAAACATGGTTTCGACAATAAAAGCCCTTGTTCCATTCTCTTATGTTATCAGTGTCTAATATATTGATATAATCAAATCTCATGAATAACAATTACATAACTAAAAATAAGTTATTTGAACATTCACTATGGTTAAAGGCTGCACTAACCTGTCTTGAAGGAAGCAATCTAGCCGTCCAGCCTTCAATCTCTTTCACACCAACATCGAAGCGAGGACTAATAACTCCACACTTGTTCAGCCTTCCATTCAATTCAACCACAATCTTACCAGCTCTGTGGTCATCTACATACTCGAACTCACCAATGTAACCTATAAAATCAATTTTCAAAAAATAATAAGGAAACATATATTTCAAGTTCCAAATAGCTCCCTACTCGAGCTTGAATCAGAAGCACATATCTATAGCAAAGTGAAGGAGCAAACCATGCTTCTGCATGACCAAAAGAAACTTGATAATCACTTTCGAGGATGGCCTGATCATGACCTGTCGCTTTCCTCTTTTCTCCGCATTATACATGCTCTTGAGAGCATCATTCAAGACACTAACTCGCACCATTCTTCAAAATGAAGCTGCAAAAAACATTAAAAGATCCAACTCATTAGGAAAAATAAAATCAGAAGCAAAGTAGCCAATCATTCGTCCACTTCTCTAATATAAGATAGTCAAAATTTAAAAGAAAAGAAAAAAGGTGCCCTGAAATCTCTATATCTTTGATAGAGCTCTGTTGTTAAATTAAAGTAACAATATAGTGATGAAATTTCAATAATGCTACTTGAACAGATGCGACCTAAATATTTGTATGCTAAATGCAAATGACTAATCAATCAGCGATCGCTTCTTTCTTCGTAAGTTTTAAAAAAACAAATGACTGATATCTAAAGAAAATTAAATTTGAACGATTTCTTACGCTGTGTTCTTAGTGATTATCAAAACACATTTCAGTACGCTATGCGTTTGAACAAACGACATTAGCTCAAGCGAAAGAGATTATAGAACGTGAAAGTGCAACAAAAACACGAAGCTAGTGCAAAGTTTGCAAGAACATATACAGAAGAACAGAGATAAAAACAGATCAGATCCGTTAAATTAATTGATGGATTGGCCAGTGATGTTACCTGAGCTCTACAACAGCGGCTGCGTTTTTGGGGCTTGTAACGAGAGAAGATGGGAAGGACAAAAGTGAAGTAGGGTTTTGATTTTAAGCGGCGGCGTTCAAATGGAAGATCTTATTGGGGCATTTTGGACTTTTGGACCTCGGATGGAGAGGATTTTCCGAAAATGACCTAATTCGATTGCTCTAACTCTGAGCATGGGCCTTTGCAACTGCGAGTGGCGGGAAAGATTCGGATCCAGTAGAGAACTGGTGGTGAGTTTATTAATATGTAACTTAACATTGTGTGTGGTGCAATAGTTTTAACTAATTGATCTCAACTAAAAACAATTTGTAAGAATAATTGTGATGCAATAATAGTAACCTAATAACATTGAAAATGAGATTAATTACCTATTGTATATTTCATATATATTGTTTTCCATTATGTTGAAGAATCAATGATAATTTGAAATATCATTCATAATAAGTAACATGTCAAGCGCGTATACATTTTATTTATGTCGGCTTTATGTTTAAGACCATAAATCACAATCCCATTTATATGATACAAATAATTATCTCTGAGGTCTTGTTGCGTCAATATATTTATGACACAAATCATTAAGTAAATGATCTACGTATTAGTTTGCATTTGTTTTATATTCTTATTGTATTTGAGTTTTGAGTAATTATGTATTATTTAATATCAAACATATTTAATAGTCAGTTGTGTCAAAATTCAAATAATGCTAAATAGGTTAATTATGTTTAATTGGACATTGTTAAAGGCAATAACAATTAGTTCATTGATCGCGTCCAATCATGTTATTCGCTTAATAAACAAGTTGTTGTATTGGCCACAAACGACAACACAAATTGTCATCCGCCAATTCTGTGATCACAATCAAATAATGTTTGATTATACCGTTTTTAATTAAACTTAGCATATACTCTAATTATTTCTAACAAATAGTGAAAAGTCATTGTAGAGTGAATTATATAACTGAAGATATAAAGCAGTAAATTTTAATTGATTAGTAACTAGAGACTCTCCTCCCCTATCAAAAAATCACAAACATTTAACAAAATTTCCTAACTTGCGGCACGTAGACCTCGTTGTTAGTGCCACTGTTCATGCCATTGCTCATGCCCAACCGTTACTCGTGCCTAATCACTGCTTGCGCCGCTACTCATTTCGGAATTCGTCAAAATTAGGGGTGGGCAAAATCGGGTTCGGGTTGGGTTTGGATCAACCCGATCGGGTTTCGGGTTGGATAAAAATTGATCCAAACTCCACCCGAACTTAAAACCCGATCCGATCCGATCCGAATTAAATTCGGATCGGATCGGGTTAAAAAGTCGGGTGGAGTTCGGATCGGATTCGGGTTAATTCGGGTTCGGATTAAATTCGGGTTATTCGGATGAATTCGGGTCATGTGTAATCGGATCGGATTCGGGTTAATTCGGGTTATTCGGATCAATTCGGGTTATAATTAATTTGGCAATTGGGGAGGTGAAATTAGGAAATTAATTTATTATAATTTTATTGTATTTTTTCCTGAGGGGTTTTGGTGCTGGAAAGTCACATTCTAACTAAGGAAATTAATTTATTATAATTTTATTGTATTTTTTCTATTTTTTTATTCTTTTTGCCATGGGGACCTCGGGAGATACAGGCATACAGCCGTTTAAAAGAAACCAAAAAGACTATTAAAAAATAATTATTAATCATTAATTCATAAATTAAAACACAAAAAGACTATTAAAAAAATCTACTTAATAGTTAGTATTACAAATTGATTCAAATAATTGTTAATTTAATTTTATGAAACTTTTTTAAATCGATATTTCCAATTTTCCACCATAATGTTTACATATGATCAAGAATTCAAGATGCATGTTCCATAAAAGAAAACCAAGAAATTAATGTAATTATTTAATTTATAATATCTAATTATCCATTGGCCAAAATAATATAATATTAATTCATATCCGTATCTTAAATTCTTAATTCTTATTATGCCCACATTATATGTACTTAACCACTTAATATTTACTTATTGGTTAATGGTTATCATGCAATTAATTAAATTGATTAATTATTTGTTGAAGTTGAAAATTAAAACTACTGCAATTAAATTGGTTAATTTTTTGTTGAAGTTGAAACTATTGTACAAATACACATATCATATGACATATATAATTATAATTTATATTGTAACATAATATTTAATTTTAATTTTTAGTCTAACATTACTATTCATACAAAAAATCAATTATTAATTAATAACAGAAAATTAATGCCAGATTATTTTCATTTTATTGATAAAATTAAACAATATATAATTATATATAATTAACATACAGAGTTACAATTAACATTTCTCATATAACATATAACAAATAAAAATTATAATTAATCATTAATGCATATATAATTATATAATATATACCATCTCTTAAATAACTTTAAAAGCCGGATTTGCTGTCTTGCTGATTCGGGCATCAGGCCTTCAAGTTCCAATTCCAAACTTCCACGTTTTCCAACTTCCAATTCCAAAACAGAGAGTGAAGAGAGTCAGAAACCTTTTGAGACTGGAGGCTGGATCCGTGACCCGTGAGGCGTGACTGTGAATGGGTGTGGTGGCCGGATGTCAACACTCAACAGCCGTTCTCGGATTCAAGGCGTGGATCCGGCGCTTGGTTGCAGCAGATCTGTAGATCGGGTCACGATCTTCGCGAAGTGGTTGCAGTAGATATGTAGGCGTGGATCCGGCTCTTGGTTGCAGCCGTTCTCAGAAGTGGTTGCTGGCTGTGTGTGGTGGCCGGTTGAAGCTAGTTCCGTGAACTGTACGTGTGTGTTTGCTGCGTGTGGTGAGTGACGAAGGCCGTGACTCCGTGAGGCATGAATGAGTGTGGGCCTGTGGGTTGGCTGCTGCCTGCTTGTGCTTGACGGCTGCTGGTTTCAGTGATTTGTGTGTGACAGTGAGGATTTGTGAATTGTGATAGTGATACCGTGAGTGAGGGTTTGTGACTGTGAGTTGTTACTTGTTATTTTGCTTCGCTTGTGTTGTTTTCTTGGTGAATTACTGAATTGTTTTGTAACTTTTGTTGCGGTGAATACTTTGTGAAATGTGAATTACTGTAAATCCGTGAGTCTGTACTCTGTACTGTGATCTGTATTCTGTTTCTATGAGAGTGAGTTACTGACTCAGTGCCTGTACACATGTGAGATGTGAGTGTGTCATGTGTGTGTATGTGTGATACTGTAAGTGTGAATCTGTAATTTTTGCTCAAGTTTTTTGTCTCAACCCGATCGGGTTTCACCCGATCCGATCATGATCCGATCGGGTTGAGACAATTTCACCCGATCGGGTTTTGTTGACCACCCGATCCGATCCGAACCCGAAAATTTTCGGATCGGGTCGGATAATTTGGCCACCCCTGGTCAAAATGTTGATGATGACAATGAAGACATAGCACGTGTTGATGACGAAAGTGTATCACATTGGGATGACGGTAGAGGAGAAGTTGGAGATAAGGCGGCGAAGAAGTAGATTGTAACGATTGTGAAGAAGGAGACGAAATTTTTTCCTGACTGTGATTCGGATAAATAATAGAGAACATGGCCTGCTTTTAGAATCTGAAGATAAACAATTGAGAAAAATAAAATATTAAATTGAATTTCTATTGTAAAATTCCAACTCTTATAACTAAAGGTTTGTTTATAATTTTGTTATTAATTTTATGAGTAAAATGGGTAAGTCAATATATTGACTTCTATGTTAGAAGGCGATAATAGTAATTACAAGTCGAAAATATTTTTTTTAAATTAATAGAATTTGTTAACAAATTAAAGTTTAATTTTTTAAAAAAAATATTAAGAAATTTTGTGTCATTTTCCATAAACGTACGTTGTGGGGGTATAACAACCCACTAAGCTAACATGATATTAAACAAGTTAAGCAAGTCAATCTTTCTTTTAATATCTGACTAGCCCGTGTTTGATTTTGAAGTTAATATTGAGTATTTTGATAAGAAATTAGTTAAAATATATTTTTTTTATTAAAAAAATTAAAAGACCTTTAATTGTGTGAAAAATACCCTCAAAATTCATATTAAATTAGATTATTAATTTTTTTCCCAAACATCGACGTCTGCGTAAGGCCGAAAACCCTGTTATTTTCTCTTTCACGATCGCCAGCAAACCCGCCAACCAAATCACAAAAGACTACAATAAGTAAATAAAGTCAATGGCTTCATGCAAATACAGCGATTCTGATTCAATTTCAATCCAATCCCTCATTCCCTTAAACCTCTCAAAAACCCATTTACATTCCCAAGAGCCCACCAACAGTAACATTCAAAGACTCACAGAGGAGGCCAAAATCGAGAGAGAAATCACTAAGGCAATCACAAGCGGCAAACCCGAGTCCTTGAAACCGAATTCGGGCGAAGCGATATCCATAGGGGAGCACTATGTGTGTGTCTCGTTTCACGAGGAAAAGGAGTCGGATTGCAGAGTGTGGGAGTGGCACGGACACGTGGTGTCTTATAGTGAGGGGCGTGGGTACACTCAGGAGTATGTGTATGGGAGTTATTTTGAGAGGATGATGAAGAAAGTGGTGGTTAGTGACGACGAAGATGAAGGCGAGAGTGAGCAGGAGAAGGGGATTGGGTTGGGGTTGAGAGAGTTTATTGGTGGTATGAATTTGATGGATGGAAGAGTCTTTTGCAGAAATTTCACTGATAATTCGAGGAGGTAATGATTTTATAATGAAAACTACATTGATGTATATTTTAGATCTTGTTTACGTTTGTGTCACGAATATCTATTATTATTATTATTTTTTAAAGGTAATATCTGTTATTTTTAATTGAGGTTGGAATGTATTTATTTTTGTTTACATATGGTGGCTAAAAGCCTAACTTTGTGACTGTGGATGTAAATGGTTTATTCTTTATTTGATGATTGCCGAATTTATGCCACATACACTACTACATACAGTGTCTCATGGTGTTCTCTGTTAGTCTGTTGGACTGGGGCTTGATATTGTTGTATATATGGTTTTCCAATTTGTCTCGGTGTGATAGCAATATTATTGAAAATATGAGAATTGGAATTTCCAACTATGTGATTAAGTTTAGTTGGATGGTTTGTATTAAGCTGCTAGTAGAGAGTAGGTGTTGGATGCAAAGAGACATTAGTTTTGACTTATGTGCCAGTTATACTTATTCATTTGTAGTTTCTTGCTGTTCTGTTTGTTTTGGACATCATTGCAATTTGTTCTCTGATTAACAAACACTTTCTATATCTCAAAAGTCAGAATAAAAGAAAAGGAAAATTACTCGATCAACAGTGACAACTTTATATGCTGCTTATTCTGTAAATTGATGAATTGTATGACTCTCAAATTGAACAATGAAAAACTGTGTTCTGTAATATTTAACCTTATATATATATATATATATATATCAATGGTTTTTGACCTGCGAGTATTGTTTTTGACCTCCTTCATTAATGGGTCCCCGAGGGATTTAGTGCCACTTAGCATGTTATTTTAGCTCACAGTTTTTTTGACTTGGTAGAACCGACCTCATATGTAGGGTTTTGGTACACCTCTGTAAATCTTCTACCTTTGGTGCGTTACTGCTGGGATCATCTTTATCACTAATTCACACATCAGAATCTTTCTTTTCTTTATTTTTTTCATTGTTTCAGTGTGCTCGGCTAGTTTAAACTTTAAATTTGTTTTCTAATATACCCTTGTTAATAATAGCCACATAAAATTTGTTTGTCTGTCTCTCTATTCATTCATTTGTCCCCCCACACATATAGTATGTGCTTGGCAAATACATATGTTTCCATTTATGAGTGTGTCAGTTTTCACATCCCAACCAATTGGACAAATTTTTGTCATAGATCCTTCTGGCGAGCCTAGCTTTCTCTGGTTCGAATTGGTGATCTGAACATAAATTTCTATTTGTATCATTCACCAGTATTTTTAATTTGCTGAGTATGATTTCAAGCATGTTCATATTTGTGCTGGTTTTGATATTTTTATAACGCATCCTTACTCAATGTTTTGTTTGAAACTGGGCTAATTAAGACGTGCCTTGCCTTATTATCTTCTTTAAAATTTGTTTGCAGGATTTGAGAGCTGCCATCTGCAAATGTTGCATACAAGCCTGAAGATCAAAAGAACAAGCTCTCTTCCTTTACCTTTCTATTATGCTGATACATTCTATAATTTAAATTCTGATTGATATGGTTCTATTCTCATGGGAACTTCTCTGGGAAAAAGGAAATACCGGGGATGTGTCCATAATTTACCGTCCACAGCCAACATATTGCACAGGGACCTCTAATTGGCAAGAAACACATTGCCTATCTGAAGCATTATGCTTTATTTGACAATTGATATCTAAGTTTCTTTTATTACTTGTGTTGGACTCCTGGTCTTGCATGTTTGATGCTTGAATGAAGGCGAAGACATGGCACATTTGTTCTGATGTGCTGTGTCTCTTCTTAATCAACCTTATTCTACACTGCATCGCCAATTTGTTGTTTCTCTACTTCCACATCCACTGTTGCATGATCTTTGGATCTCCTCTGCAAATGTTGTATTTCAGCTGAATCCAAAAGCGTATCAATTAACTAATTTTGTTTAACAATAACTTTCCTAGATTATGTCTACGCATCACTTGCTTGTTTAAAACTACTTTTATTTTATTCCACAAGACCAACAGTATCAAACATTCGAACTGGCCTTCAAAATTTTTTATGTACTTTTGCTTGCTTTGAGCTTTCTTGATGTTGAGTAAATGTCAATTCCTTTGAGCTATGAAATGAGAAGCTCCTTGCGAAGGGAGAAAAAAAAAAGAGAAAAGAAAAAAACAAAAAGGAGATTGATAATTGTCTCAATATATGTAAATTTTTTTAACATCATTTCATTTTTTGAAAGACGACTAGACAAGCACCATTTTAATATTGTTGGAGTGAATTTCAAAATTTTCAAAAAATAAAATATTGACTTATGGCGTGCGATATTCTTCAGATTTAGAGGGATTTGGAATTTTGGATTTGTTTGCCCCGGTTCACAAGCATGCCCCTAATTCATGAGAAGCATTCTTACGCAATCCAAGGGTGTTTCCGACTTTCTGTAATTGAGCGACCAAAGAACCAAATGGGAAAAGGCGCCATAATGAAGGCGGTACCCCCTCCCGCGCGAGTTTGATCTTTTTTTTGATGTCGCTCGAATCTGATTTTAATTTTCAACTATATTCACGACAGCCGAAATTTTAAGTCTCCTCTAAACCGTCCACTTTGTAAATAATCTTAAACAATCTAACGACTGTCAAATATGCCAAGTCAGCGATCCGCAACACAAACTAGCACACTTTCTGACTCCAACAACCTCCACCGTCGATTCGATTATTTTCCCATTACCCCATCAACGGTTCACGCACTCCACGTCATCAATCCGCGTGAATCCAAATCCACGAATTAAACTCCAGATCTCCGTCCTATATATATCTCTCCAACACTTGACGCTTCTTCACAACGCCTAGCTTTACTCTTATCGTTTCGAAGTAAAAGGAAAAGAAAATATCTACAAGCCTTGCCTTTCTCTCTCTCTACCAAACCGAAATTAATGGCACCAAAGGCGGAGAAGAAGCCGGCTGAGAAGAAGCCAGCGGAGGAGAAGAAGACATCGGTGGCCGAGAAGGCGCCGGCAGAGAAGAAGCCGAAGGCCGGCAAGAAGCTTCCCAAAGAAGCCGCCTCTGGCGACAAGAAGAAGAAGCGCGCGAAGAAGAGCATCGAGACGTACAAGATTTACATCTTCAAAGTCCTGAAGCAGGTACATCCCGATATCGGAATCTCGAGCAAGGCCATGGGAATCATGAACAGTTTCATCAACGATATTTTCGAGAAGCTTGCCCAGGAAGCTTCTAGGCTTGCAAGGTACAATAAGAAGCCGACGATTACATCTCGGGAAATTCAGACCGCTGTGAGACTTGTACTTCCTGGTGAGCTGGCTAAGCACGCTGTTTCTGAGGGTACCAAAGCTGTTACTAAGTTTACTTCTTCTTGAAGGAAGTTTGTTGCATCGGTCGGTGAATTCGGGTGTTATGTGATTTGTGTAGTTAGTAGTTTAGGCCTTTAATTTTACTAGATGAAGTCGTTTTTATGTTTTGTGTTTTCAAATCTTTGGTGGATTTTTAGGGTTTGTTTGGATGTACTAGAAATTTGGACCTGATCCAGGTGATGTGCATGTTCATTATGTTAGAATATGAAAATGAAATATGATTTCGGAATTGCCCTTGTTGGTTCTTTTCTGAATTGTGATAGGTTATTGTGAAATTGCTTGGTGTGAAAAAAAAGGGCACAGAATTGATGCTTTCTTGTGTTGTGAGAAGTCCCTTTTTAACCAGTTCAGAGATTTGGAGATGTATATACATATTTTGATTGGTGTGAATTACTTGCTTGTGCTTTTCCTCTACCTTTAGAGTAATTCCAATTTATTTACCTATTTGCCTCCTTTCCGAACTTTGTGAATCTGAAAATATTCCCAATCAACCTTGTGAAAGCGGATTTAATCAAGAAAAACCTTAATGGAAAGTTGGAAGCAAGATGAGAAAATGAAAAGATTAATGCTCTCAAAGTTCTTAACAGACATGGGCAAAGGCAGACAATTTCAGTTTCTGCTGAATGGAGCCGCTGTTTCTATTTTGTGAAGTCAATATTTTAGCTTCTCTCAGTTTATGGTCAATTACCTTGTACATACATATCTTAGGCTCAATGAAAAAAGGTGAAAGATTTTGAAAGAGTGCAGTGACCATAACAATTCTATTTTAATAAGGTGCATCGTAAGAGGAGCCAGGTATGCAAACAGCACAGGTGTCCTGATGATGGCAGTTATTATAACTGAAAACTGAATCCTTTCCCTCCCCTGTTTCTCTGTCCTGCTCCTATCTTGTACATCGTTCTCTTCTCATCTTATTTGAATCTGCCTTATCTCGGCAATTTCACAATCAAGATTCAAGAACCTTCATGTCTCAGCAACTAATCCAGTTCGAAAATCAGAATCAAGAACTGGAAGCGCTTTATTTCATTCTACCCACTCGTTTCACCGTCACACATGCAACTTGACTCTGATTATTTGGGTGCAGCATCTTCTTGAGGTCATTTCTTGTGAAGAGGAGCTGTTTGATTCACCCAATTTGCAATGGGAAGGCTCTGTCTTACAAAATGATCCCACTCCATGCTTCCGTTTCTTCTTGTGTAAAACTTGTGTACACACATAGTATCTAAACATTGTACTTTTCAGCATGCCGTTGAACTTAAGATTTTCCACTGTTTTCAAGAAAGATTGATATCAAGGAACTATTTGTGCCCCTTGACGACAAACTAGTCAAGGTTATTATGAGTTTCAAGCTCTGGATTTTGGATTTCTGTTCCATCATTTGTGGTTTTGTTACTACGATCGACTGTTTTCTACTGAATGTGTATCTTTTTTGCTTGATGGGCACTCACTATTTTCAGAATAAGATCAGTTGTTTGTATTTTCTGAATGTTTGTTTTTAGATTTTTCAATTGCCTATTATCTGATTTTCTTTGTGAGTAATCGAGTAAGACAATTCTTTGCTTGCGAATGATGTCCAAGAAAATTTACAATGCACTTGCTTTGACGGAGGAGTGTTGACTTACAGTAGTGTATCCGTAACGTGCTACTGATTTAAGAAAGCGATCCCTTGTTATAACTTCTAACCATTGTCTATATGCATTTTCCAGACAAACAAATCAGCCAGTTATCCTTGTGTATGTGTAAGATTTTTTGAATTATACTTGATGACATATCGATTTTTGTTTCAATAACTGACAATTATAAATTTTCATTCTTCTTAGATTAATTATTGTTAGCGTTTTGTTTAGATTAATTATGATTAGCGTTCTTTTTTGTAGGGCTTTAAGTTACATAACTATGGTTAATCATATCTTCAATGTCTAGTGTCAACGTGGTGGCTGAAAGCCCAAAAAATCATTACAAAGATGACAGCTATGGGTTTGACATGGAAATGGCAGATGTGTATTGTGTGTTGGATGCAACATGCTCTTTGGCCAGAAAATTGTAGGATCTTCTATGCAATTTTCCTCTCTCTATATATATATTTTTCTTTTCACTCCAAATTAGGTTCAAAACTAGTAAATGAATGATACATTCTTCAGGTTCAAATGAAATCATCCAAGATGAACTCAGAGAAGGAAGACTGGTACTTAAATTGTAAGTTTTTGAAGTAGTTATGGCAGTAGAGACTCTGAGGCAATGATGTTTCGAGGACGTCACTGAAGGGCTCTCTTGGCCACATTGTCCTCCTTTACCTTTTAATTCTTCCGTTATAGAGTTGTTTCTCATAAGTTCTGTAAAGTGACACGTGAAAGTGGAATTCCTGGTACACCGTAATATGTCTGGTGAATTTGAAACGTGGCAATTGAAGTAAAGAATAGAAGTTGCAATATACTGGATGTCCTGGTGTCTGTATTACAGGATTTCTAAACTAATGCATTCCATTAAGTTTCTGTACAATTGCCACAGTTCATGAAATCTCCGCTTTTTCCCAAAATGATCACTGCACTCCTACGATTTATGTTTTATTGTTCTCCTTACATGTTGATATTTCTACAAATCTCGTTAGGCCTTTGTGCATTTAGGCAAAAGAAACGGATAAAAGAAATGTGAGTAGTTTTTGCATGACAAGATATTATTACTGTAACTTCACAAATCAGTCTGCCTGCATCCTGAAAACAGGTGATCCTTCACAGAAAAGCGGTTATTATTATAACCAAGTAACGGGGCACCTTTCCCACCTCTATATCTCTCGCTTAATACTTTCCGAGATATTCTGATCAAATCCCAGTCACAATCAAGAACATCACTTCCTCTTTGAACTCATAATCCGTGTTAAAAATTGATCTAGAATTCTAGTGCTTTGCATGTTAATTATGTTAGAAAATGAAAATAGTATAATGAACAATTATGATGAAATTCTCGGTTAAATGGGGCTTCAATTGTGATTCGTCTGAAGTTGTCTATTGTGGCCATGGCTGGTTTCTTCAATTTTCAAATCTTGCTTGAGCCCAAAATTATAAGTTGGAATTAAGGAAAGTTATTAGACGTCACGTGATCAGTACAACCCATTTGCTGAAATGCTGGCCCACCGCAGTATACTGGGAATTTCAGTCGTTACAAGGACTATAGTAATCTAAAGATGTTCCAATCAACCTCAGAAGAAGTGATTTAATCAAGCAGAAGCTTAAAGAAAATTGATGAGAATATTGAAGATTGATGCTTTGAAGTTGTTCTTAAAATAAACAGGCAACGTATTCTCTATGTGAATTCTATTTTAAGCGCGCGCGGCTACTCTAGCCAGGGGTGTGTGCGTGTGTATTTATAGGTGTCCTCAGGATGACAGTTACTAAAACTGAAAAACTGAAGCTGCTTTCGCTCCCCTGTTTCTCGCTCCTACTCTGTTCTTGTACAGTATTCTCTTCGCAGCTTTATTTGAAAGTGCTTTATCTTGGCAATTTCACAATCAAGATTCAAGAACCTTTCTTTATCTCTCAGCAAATAAGCCATTCTGAAAATCAGAATCAAGAACTAGAAGCACTTTCTTTCTTTACACCCATTTCCCCACTCCACATAAAACTTGAATCTGATCATTGGTTTGGGGCAGAACCATCTTCTTGAGACCATCTATTGTGAACAGAAACAAGTCTTCAAGAGCTGTTTGATCATACAAGTATGCAATGGGAAGGCTTTTTGTCATACAATATGACCAGACTCCGGACTCACGTATCTTCTTGTGTACTATTTGCCATACCCAATTTGCTTTGCGGCAAGAAGTAGTCTCTATGGTAACATCTCTCTCTCTCTCTTCTCTCTGATCAATGTGTATACTTTTTGAGTAATAATATGTAAGGATGATTTATGCTTAAGCATGTGAACGTTGTCTGCACAATCTGTATATTTTGTTGAACTTCGGCTTTTTCATGGTTGTTTGCATCAATCGTTTTTTACATGCCAACAATAGTGACAAGAAAGACTAATACCAGTAACCACTTAATTGAGTTTCTTTTTAGCGCCTCATCGTTTCTTTTTGTGACAAAGAAGACAATTCTTATTTGCACAGAAACGTTTACTGGTGAATGATGTCCAAGAAAATGTAATTGCTCTGACAGAAAAGTACTTAATTATAACATGCAGCAATGATTATCCTGTTTACTTACTTACGAATCCTGTTGCAAACTTGATCTGTTGTTCTAACTATTGTTTTCATGCATTTTACAGGTTAGAACGAATGAGTCACTTCTCCTGGAAAAGGCGTAAGTTATTTGTTGAATTATACTTGATTACACATCAGTTTCTGTTTCAATATCCAACTATAAACTTTTTATTCCTCTTAGATTAAGTAATACTTTGTGTTCTATTTTAAATTGCCTTAAAATTTCACAATTATGATTAATCATAATCTCGACGTGGCTAGCGTCAATGTGGTGGTTGACACCCCGGAACATTATTACTTGGAAGACGCCTTCGACAACATTGAGATGATAGAGGCAGATGTGCATTGTGTTGGATGCAACATGCTATTGGGCCAGACAATTGTAAGATATTCTGTACAATTTTCCTCTTTTTGCATGGCTTTCTGCTCCAAATTAGGTTCAAATAATGTAAATGAATGTTACATTCTTCAGATTGCAGTGGATTCATTCCACGAAAGACTCATAGAAGGAAGACTGATGCTTGAATTGTAAGTTATCGAAATATATTTATGTATGGTATACAAAGTTTTTGTGGGTTTTGATTGAAGATTCTGTTCGTAGGCGGAAGCTGCTTTACTGGAATGGTGAGCAGGTGATAGACGCAATCACATTGCTTCCGCCTGAGCCTGAAGAGGACGACTAAATTACTGTGAAGCAATGATAATTAATTCGAGGATATCACAGAAGGGCTCTCTTAGAAGTCCTATTAAAAATGCAATTGCTGCGCAGGATTCTTGTCCATTTTCCTTCTTCTTTCCTTTTAGTTCGTCTTATAGATTTGTATCTCTGATGAGAAAGTGCAATTTCTGTCCTTGTTGTTTCTCAAATGTCCATCAAGTTTCTGTATAGAAGAAGCAAAGAATAGAAGTTGCAGTTTACTGAAAATTTCTGGTGTCTTCCAATGAAAATATTCCATCAAGTTTCTGTACTAAATGCTACAGTTCATTAACATGAAAATGCTACTATATATTTTCTCCTCTAGAATTACTTTCTACTCCCAAGTGAGTTCAAATTTTGTTTCTCAAATGTCCATTCTTCAGGTTCAATTGGATCCACCCAAACCTGATGATGACTCTTTATTCCCAGGAGGAAGAATTCTTACCGCAATGTAAGCTTATAAAACGGATATGGCGTGACTGTTATAACTTTTCAGGGTTTTGATTGATGAATCTGATTATAGTGATAAGCTGCAGTACTTGGTGGTCATAGCATAGTGGAAGGAAGCGGTTTGGTAGGAGCTTTGTTCATTGTGAGGCAATGAGTATGGCAGATCCTGGACAACTCGGGGGGCTAACTTGTGTCAAAGTTCAATTAACATTGGTTACCTACTGCACACGGCACAGGATTCTCGTTTGTTATTCTTTTGTTTCGTTGTTGTCATTATAGAGTTGTTCACTTGTTTGTCTTAGTACTCAGAAGTGAGATGAGAAGCTGAATTGTTTTTCTTAGAATTATAACAACTTTGAGACAGTAAATATTTCTGATAAACTTGAGATTGCATAAGGACAGGGCTTACTCAGAAAGATTTCGTTTTACAGCTCAGGATTCTTTTTCTTTACTCTCTTTCCATCTTAGTTCTTCTCATTGCAGATTTGTTTGGTTCTCTAATTACTCAAAAACATTCAAGACACGAGAGTAATTTTGGTAGGTAGGTTTGAGATATACCCCAAATTCAGAAATAAAGAGAAGTTGCAATTTACTCTAGATTCTGACCATTATTTTTTCAACTGAAAATCCTATAATATATTGCTTGTAATTTTCGCAATGCTCTTTGTATATTTTCAAAAACATTTATGTGAAGCCAATATCAATAGCTTCATAATTCTTTCTGAGCCCGTTATTCTGCCCGACCCAATTTGCTTGCTCATATAGAATTTCAGAAATATAAATGTGTGTGTACATATATATTTTAAAAGTATCACATAAATAAAAAAGAGCCCTTTATTTAACTCAAAACTCAAAACCCTAAACCTAGATCTTGACAAATGAAACCTGCTCAAAAAGAAGCAGTGGCAGAGCGATCTGCTGTTCGATATGATCAGAATCCTGACACACGTTTTTTCTTGTGTACTACTTGTCATACCCACATTGCTTTGTTGCGAGAACCGTTCTCCTTAGTAACACCTCTCAACTTTCTTCTCTTTGATCATATATATGTTTGTGTTCATACTTTTCAAAACCTATTATTTCATAATGCCATACACTTAACACATCGAACGAACCTTGAGAACAAAATTCAATTATTAATATTGCGGCAAGCACCTTGTCGATTGATTGAAATGAATTTCGAACATTAATTCTCCCGTCGTCTAACCAATTTTGTGAATGCATTTTGCAGGATACGCAGACTGCATCAGTCATCCTAGAGAGTGTGTGAGATAGCTGCTTGAATTTTACTTTTTGGTTTGATAATAGATATGTTGGAAATTTAAATTTTATATGATTCAATGTGTTTTTGATAATTAAGCAGTGACAACTTGCTGATTGACAGCTCAGAAACTCATTCAAGGGTCAACGGATCCACTGTGGCAAATTTGTACTGTGTTGGATGCTTCGCGCAAATTGGCTACAAGTTTGTAAGATCGTCTGTACAATTTTTCCCTAACAGCGTAACCGATTCAAATTCTTGTATCTGAAAATGTTAGATTCTTCAGGTTCAAGTGGAATACTCGCATGACATAATTCGAGAAGGAAGAATTCTGATGGATTTGTAAGCTTCTGACTGAAAATTATACAAAATTGCTTGTCAGTATGTAGAATATTTTATATTGCCTTTTGGGTTTTGATTGCAGGCGTAAATTGTTGTTCTGGAATGGTCAGCTGATAATGGACTCAATGAGAATGCAACCAATTGTGGACGCATTTCCAGAGCAATGATAATTCAAGGACAAATTACAAAGGGAGCAAAGGACTTTTTCTTTTTTTTTTTAAATGTTCATCCATTTCAGTTAATCTCTTTGTATGATTCTCTTGAGTACTTCATTTTATGCAAGTGAGATGATGGGAAATTCCAATTTCTAAATTATTGTTGAAGGATTATGATTTTGTAAGAAAAATGTATCTAAAATAGCAATATATGTAATTCATACTCTGTCATTGAACATAGATAACTATAACACACTAAGTGCTGTTTGAAACACAATTACATCATGTATTTCTTTTTTACTTCTCTAAATAGTCTTAGCTTATTAAGGGGAAAGAATATCATAGAATAGAAAAGCAAAAGAATACGTCATCTAGTCTCTTGAATGATAAGCGGCTTGCATTGTTCAAGAAACTAGAATGATACCAAAAATGTTTGTTTGCTCTGATTCTTCGAGTGGCGAGAATTTAATTGGGCATCAATATCGTGGTGTGTTGAGGCTTTTCAAAAAAATATAATTTTTAATATGTTAATTTCTTTTAATATTTTAATAACACCTTCACTTTAACAAAGTAAGAATATCTTTATTAGAATATATATATATATATATATATATATATATATATATATTATATTATTAATTTTTATTTTATAATTATAATTTTTTCAACAATTATAACTTAAAAAGTATAACGCCTTGATACCAAATGGGGGCTAAGTACCTTATGCTTTTCTTGGAGGTCTCCTTTATCATATTATATAATAAACTTGCCATCTTTAAGGAACGACATGTGTTACATACAATATTCAAAGAACCGACATGTCATGTATTATGCGGATGACATCTCCTTCTCAAAATCAAAATGGTTGGCGGATGTAAACTGAAAAAACTGAACCTCCTTTTCCCTCATCTTTTTCCCGTTGTTGTCCGTTGTATTTACATTTTTGTATATGGCAAGCTTCTTTTTGACCTCCCTGTTCATAGCTATCTTTAACTTCTCTTCTGTAAAATACACGCTGAATTATCCTCGGTAATTTTTAAACATTTCTTCAATATTATTGCATTTGAAAATGGGTGTGTTCCTTTCAAAATGGTATAGTAGTAATGAAGTCATGTTTGGCAATTTATTAACATAATAAATTAACATGAATTTGTGTTGTGGCATCATTGTATTAATAATAATATATACGTATGTTGACAATTGAAATGAAACTTTATGGGACTAGTATTTGTTGAAATAATCCCATGTTTGACAATTGAAATGAAATGCATTGAGCAGCATTAACTAAAGCCTTATTACAACTTTTGCCGCATTATAAAAACATGTGCCTCCCTTGTGTATAAGCTGTATTGTAACTTTTAAAAGATAAAATTATTTAATCAATTAAAACATATTTAGTTTATTTATTATTAATTTATAAAATAATAAATTTAAATACCAAAAACATTGCCTACCACCAACCACCACAATTCATCGCCAACAATATTATTTTGGTATCCTTTGACTTTAATAATAGTACCAATAGAATCCTTATCACTGGAGCTACTCAATGCTGTATGTACTATAAAAAATGGAGCTTCCATTCGCTGTTCACTGTCCACTGTCCACCGTAGGTCTATAGTCAGAGTTTCATAATAAAAACTTTGATTGTATGTTTACAATGATAGGAAACTCCATTGCTCATGAAAAATGTATTGTTGTGTAGATCCCATTATGAAGATTCTAGTGGCACCAAAATTGAAGTCAAAATATATCGAAATATGAATCTTGGCAATGGTTCCCAGTGGCTCACGATGCCAGCTGTGAGTAATTTTATTTTTATTTATAATTAAGATAATAAATTTAATAAATATAAATTATAAAACTTTTATGTATTTATAATTATAAAAATTAATTTAATATAAATAATAACATACAAAATTATTATATATAATAATATAACACCAAACATTGTATAACATTAATATAATATAATGCTAATGTAATATAACTAAATGTAACACATCCTTTATTAATTAATATAATATATTATAATACAAATATAGTGTACCAAATACATCTCATAAACTTTATCATGCTCACAACAATAATTAATGTCGTGAAGGCCTGAACTGTGAACTGCTTCCTCATGTTAGGCCCAAGTCAAGAAATGTATTTAGGACCAAGACCAATAATACTTGGACCATAATCTCGATTAATTACTACCCAACAATGAATTCAATACTTCGAGGGTTGACTATTGGCACCCTTTCAAAACCCTCTTAAAACCCATTAGAGTATTTTATGATTTTAATTTTTGTTAAAATTACATTAAAGGACAAGACAAAGATACATCTAATTAAATCCACAAATAAAACACAAATTGTTTTCTTCATCAATGATTTTCTTTTATCATCAAGATTTCACAAAAAACTTACTAAAACCCCAAAGTATTAAGCAGATTATTAAAAAAAAAAACTCATCCAAGAAAAGCTTAAAACCCCTTGTCTTAAGTCGTCCTAATTCTTTATAAGTTGTATTTATTGACAGGTCGCATTGCTAACAGTAACAACAATATTAAAAAATAATGGCCCAATAAAAATTAAATTAAAAAGATGTTACTTCAACAAGAGATGGGAAAGAACACAAGGCCGGCTTTAAGCATAAGTGAGTTAGGCGGTCGACCTTGAGCTCTATGTGTTTAAGAAGGCCTTATTGTGATCACGTTAGGAATACCTTTTTTTTATTATTTCCTTGATATATTTAAATTAATAAATATCTTTTTAATTGATAATAGGAAATAGGAAAGTCAATTTTTAGGTCTCTCTTTAATCAATAATTACGCTACAATTAAGAATTTTTGTACAAATTTTATATTCAATAACCTTAATGTTAAAGGGCTATAATTAAAAGTATTATATAACCCATTAATTCATTATTAATATTTCCAAGAAAAAGATTATGTTCTTTATTTGTATTCTTTACAATTAGATAATCACTGAGACTAGTTTACTAACATTGCCTAGATAAGTCCCGTTAGTTTATATAATATAATAACTGATATTTACAATCAGACAATTACTTACTGATATTTACAATGAGATAATTAATGAGACTAATTTACATATTATTCTAATTTATAAATTTAATTTTTTTTTTAAATAGAGGACTTGGATTTGGCCAGGACTTTTTTTCCTAAACTCTTGTCCAGATCCTCATACGGGAGCCCCGAGCCAAAGCTCGTAGGATGGCCAGGGCCAACTCAAATTTGGGCCGGCCCGAATTTTCTTACCGTCCCTGCTAGCTTTGGGACTTGGGAGTTGAAAATTAGAAACAAATGAATTTGTCTTTGCGAAGAGTGAGAGAGCAAAAATTAAAATTAAAAAAATCATAAAAAAGAGAGAAAGTAAGTCATTAAGTTTCAGCTACTTGACTATCATTTTCAGGGTATTCAACTCCAGCTCTTGAGATGCTTCCATCAGCCATCAGCATGCTATACTCTTCTAAAGTCTAAACCATGCTCATTAAGTTTCAGCTCAACTAATCTTCTATACACAGTGTAAACCAGATCTGGCTAAAAGCTACTCTCTCCTTGGACGTTAAAAACACTAAAACCACTCACTCTCCATTTCAACTCAGTTTGGGCTTGTCTACTTATATATAGCTGTCTACTAATCTCTAAGCAATGCATCAGACAACTTAAAACTTCTGTGACTAAATAAAAAGGTCTAATCATTGCTGATTAATTACTTTCTCACCAATTAAAAATAGCCAGCTCAAAACAAGTATCAGGGATGGGACAAAGGAGACACAAGGGATAATGAGAAGCTAAAAAATTACAAGCAACCGCAGAGCATATTGTGTACAAGTGAACAAGCAAGACATTTTTTATTTTTTTTTACAGTAACCGGGATAGCAATCCCCTGTCTCATCTCACTTTCTAAGTATTCAAAATTCAAAAACAGAGTATGGTTTTTTGCCCTGATTTCTGTCAACAAATTGTAGAAAAAGTCACACAATTCCTAGAATAAGAAACAAGGAAAGAAAATAGCATTGTCTCTACAACAAGAAGTGAACGGCCAACAGCTAATAGCTTGAATCCCAATGATCAGACCATAGCATATTGCAGCATTCTAATTGAAAGACGGCACAATTCACTACAGATTGATGGTGGCATCATTATCTTCAAGTGAGATCATCTTCATTGAGCTCCATCTCCCATTCTTCAAGGTTGTTTCCATCCCATGGTTGCAGTGTTTTTGCTTCTAGCATTTGGTTACCATCCCAAAAGAGTAGGCTCTTCCTGCAAAACAAGTTTTCAACCATAACCAAATATATTATAATGCAATAAGCCCCCTTGTTTCACATAGCAAAGAACTTACAAATTCAAACCAAATTTTCCTTCTTCATAGTCATAGAGATAGTTGCTGTGATTTCCTTCTTGAATCTGAAGAATGGAACATTAAGGCACAAAAAAAAAATTACTTAATATGTAAAAGAACGATTAAAATTCTAGAGGTGAAATATCTTTAAAAGAAATCTTACACATTTGCTGCCCAATTCCTTGTGGCAGCCAGAGCATTGCACAACTGCTAAAATATGACCATCAAGCATAATATGATTTTCTGGAGTAGTATCAATCACCACGTTGTCTCTGCACGTCAACCATAAATGTAATTAATCATCGACAAAATAAAGTGGCTCACAAAAGAATATTAAAGAGAAGTTGGTGAAGTTCATATAAAATGAAATTAACGTCAACCCAACAAAGAAAATACAGAATTCCCAAACTCTGTTACTGAAATAGAATTGATATGCTAACAAATAACTTACAGAGTTGCAGTGTGAACAGTCTTAAATTCTCTGTGCTGCAAAATGCATAAAATGGAAACCAAATGTTAGACCATAGGATATAATGATTAAATCCTTCTCCTAAGCAGCAATGAAATTTCCTTAAAACACTCAGTTTTGTGTATAAAGCCAAGAAGTATCTATAAAATCAAGTGCAAATTATAAAAGGCTGACTATCTACTCTCTAACCATAGGGAAAAAGATAAAAACAGTATGATCAAGAAAGTTGATGTAACAAATTGAACAGAGGAAGATGTTACTTTCAACAATCCAGTAGTGGGAAGTTTGAGGCCACTACAGCACCATCAAGAACAGATAAACTCAGAGAAGAAATCAATTATTTACTAAAACAAGCATTCTTTATGTTTTCGTATTGGCACATAAAGAAAATTTACATCAAACAAAAGAAAAGGATGCTGAAACTGCTAATTTTTCATATGGAACAAGAATCGGAATCAGGACTAATAATATTGTATACCTTGTTTTGGATAAAAGCTATGCATCTTCTTTTGCAACAAACACACATTAAAAATTTGAAGAGCCATTTAAAGCACTAAACCAAATATGACCAAGAATCCATTTGTGAGAGATTATTATCCCCATACCATAATTGTGAAGAAGAGAGCAATCGAGCATTTACTACCAATTTATGAATTAAAAAACATAAAACGATGACTTGACAATAACAGTGAACGAAAACTAGCTAAAGAAGATTATACTACAGTGACAAGTGCAGTCTGTGCACATATATATATTTTTTTGATACATTGGAGCCTAGTAAAACTAGGCTAAAACAGAACAGGGAATAGAGGTCCCATATATATCATTATATAACCAATAACCAAGACCCTCGGGAGGGTTTTCAAAGACATGAAGTCCAAGGGGTAAGGAATCAACAAGTTTCGCCATGGAATCTGCAGTTATGAGAAAAAAATCTCTCATTATGGTAATGAGCCATTGTCTATTCATCAGTTCCTTTATGGCAGTTATGAGAAAAAAAATGTACATTAGGCATCAAGCTAGTTGAGGAAGAGCGCTGGAAAAAGCAGTGCCAATCCACCTCTGCAATGAAGAATAAGCGCAAGTCTAAGAAAAGTAAAGGCAAGGCAAGAACAAGCATTTACTTACTACATAAGCGCAATCTCGAAGCAAGCAAATATGTGTGCTGCACTTTCGGCAGAGGTAGTATTCGAGCCCTGGATTGTACAAAACCTCGTGGTTGTATGCCATTGCAGGTGCTGAGAAACGAGACTCGGAATACAGTGCAAGAAACTAATAGAAATGACTATCCGAAAATTATTCGAGGATTAACCGCGTGGCTCGTCGCCAAAAAGTGGAGGTCCCACTAAGAAGCTGTCAGGTGGCATTGTTTATAATATTTAGTCATCCATCTTTTTGTCACAGACTGTGCCGATAGATAACTGAATAATTTATACCTTTGCTTAATATCCTGATATTAAGAAATTTCAAAGTGAAATTTTGATCGTATTCCCCTTAATAGAGATTGAAGCCCGCTTTGTGTATCAGTAAGTGGACTGACTTTATATGCAGTCAAATCTGGAAACACATTTTAAAGAAAATTGCAATGTGAAAAGGGCTGGTGCTTAACTGACTTAACAAACCAAAATTATTTCGGGCGGAAACGGGTGTTGTTCTGGTGTGCCCAGTTGTGCACTGTTATGGCGCTCCACTTCAAGAGTGTTAGCATTCCATTGGGGAATGTGGGCCCTACTATTCAGCACCCACTTGGAAGCTGATACGTGCACAGTTGTATCATCCGTGCTAGGTAGAAAATCATCTGCCGGCCAAAGGAACTAAGTGCCAAGAGTTTTTTTTTTTTTTTTCCCCCTCAAATTAAAGAATACGTATTAACTTTCAACACATAATCGCACTAGACAATGAATAAAAATTAATAAAATTTTAAAAAAATGCATCTCCATGCATGATCTGTAAAAGTCATGTGGAGAAAATATGACAAGTAACAAAAAGCTAACAAAAGTTAATTCGTATAAGAAAATTATAAAGAAATCCGTCATTGAAATGAGTGGCTCCTAAATTGAATCCCGCCTCTGAAGTCTCATTTCTTGATAGAACCATTCAATGAACTTGTCAGCCCTCTGATCAACCGAATCATCTTCATCCTCCACCAAATCCAACGGCTCCCCACAAACTTCACCAGTAACAGCAGCAGGCAGAGTTTCCAGCGCCAAGGAATATGGTGGAGAATTATGATGAACTGCAGCAGCTTCTGCTCCTTGAACTTGAAAACCACCAGAGCATTTACACAGAAAGAACATGGAACAAATGTCCTGAAAAACATCTGTTCTTGTTCAACTTTCTCCTGCGGTAATGAATAAGTGGAGTTTAATGGCAATAGAGTTTTTGTCCCTAACTTGTCCCTGAAGTCTATTTTTCTTACAAAAATGCCCCTTGATAGAGATTGAAGCTTGCATTGCTTTGTGGTATCAGTACGTGGACTGCCTTTAAATGAAGTTAGTAAAGCTAATTTAATAATTAATTCTAAGAGTACTTGCCATTTATGATTCAAGCATACCACCGTGCTTGACTTTCTACGTGAATAACGTATATCATTTATTTAATTACAACAATACTCATTGGAATCATATAGCAATAGCAATAGAAAGGCAAAGACAGTTTAAGCTGCCCTTTAATTACACAAAATACTCATTGGGATCATATAGCAATAGCAATAGAAAGGCAAAGACAATTTAAGTTGGCCTTTAATTATATACAATACTCATTGGGATCATGTAGCAATAGCAATAGAAAGGCAAAGACAATTTAAGTCTTAATTACGCAGAATACTCATTGGGATCATATAGCAATAGCAATAGAAAGGCAAAGACATTTGAAGCCGCACCTAAGGGCCTGACCAATTGATTTTTATTTTTTTAAGTAGATTTATTTAGCTTTTTTATTTGTTAAACAAATTTATTTAGCCAACTACCTGGATTCGAATCATAAATTTAAATAAAGAATACGTCATGTTAACTATACAACAAGTAAATGATGTAATAACACGTATATATTTATTTTAAAAAACCACAATACAAGTGGTGGTTATATTAAATTTAATTACACACATCATATATGCATTAGTTGATTGTATTACCTCTAATGTATTTTAAAATTTCCCTTGTAAGTCTATTTTTATTACAAAAATGACATTTGACTGATATTTGAAGCACACTTTGTGGCGTCAGTAATTGGACTACCTTTACATGTAGTTACTAAAGGTGATTTAGTAAGTCTACAAGGGACTGTGTGTGTGTGTGTGTGTGCACGCGCGCGCTCTATCCACAATGCATGAGTTTCTTTAAAGTTCCAAGTAAATTGATGAGCTTTAATAATGATTCTTATGAGTAGATAGTATGAATGATACTAGTGATAAGCATAGGATAGGTTGAAATGCAAACTTGCTATGATAGATATAACATGAACAATCCAACAGTAGTTATTTAATACTAAAAAATGAGAGTCTGAAATAAAAGGGAGATCATGAGTAACTAAGTCAAGAACATGAAATAAAAGGCGAAAATCTTAAAATTTTAGCATTCCAGGGAAACTAACTTTAAAACTAAAGTGAACTAACTTTAGTTTGTATTTATTGAGATCTCCTCTCATGATTAAATCTTTTATGGGATAAAATTCACTTAAAGGATTGGTGGTTAATAAATTAAAAATAAAATAATTAAATTTTAATTATACACTAACACTAAAGAACAAATAAAATTAAGAGATCATTGAGAAAGAATTCTAATCCGTATAAAATAGCTAGTCGTCAAATAATTTTTCATGCCGTGGAAGACTCTGAGCTGCAGACAATTTTTTGCGTCTTTAATTTTTTTGTAACCAAGTACTCGGACCGCGAGAAATTAAAAGGGAAAAAGAACAGTAATAAAACAAATAAATAAAAAAGTAACCATACAGTCTCTTGCAAATTTTGTAATAACCATACAGATTTTGAGTACTCGGGACATTAAACGAATACAAATTAAAAAAAAAAAAAAATCTTGACGACTTTCATTCAATAAATCTGCTTAAATCTTAAGAGGTTCCTCAACTGGCTGCAATGTTTCGGCATCCAGAATCTGATTACCATCCCAGAACAATAAATCCTCCCTGAATTAAGATTCTTCAATTAAAACCAAAAAATTGAAATGGAAATAACTAAATCTAACGAAGAGAAATCTTTTTGAGAGTATTTTTCAGTTTAAAAAAAAAAGGGATACTTACAAATACAGTCCAAAGTTTCCTTGTTGGTAGAGACAACTACTTTGATAATTCACTTGAATCTGAAATCGCAGTACAATTTTCAGTTATAAAAATGTGTATAACTCGGTTATTATTATTAACTCACTCATTTGTTGAAGGTCAAACCTAAAACCTAAGTTTTAAGAAGGCCGCTTCTTCCCACTGGAGCTTAACAGAAAGTTAGAAACTTAAATACAAAGGATATATATGATCTTACACATTTGAAGCCCACCACAGTCTTGCATCCTGTGCAAGTTACATACGCTAATGTCACATCACCAATTTTAAAATGATTGCCTTCTGTTGGAACAACCAAGTTGTCACTGGATGTCAAGCACGAGAAATTAATCACAATGCAAAATTAAGGGGAGTTAATTTCTTAATTCAACATGTCAACAAATGTAACTGAGCAAATAAATTACTTACGGATTCGATGCATGAACTGAACGATTTTGTGCATGCTACAAAAATACGTTGAAAGCAATTGTTATAACAAATATAATTCATTGATATTACGTACGGTGTGTATGCAATTTTGAATCAAAAGAATGTGGGTATGGCAGCTACGGCACAAATAGAACTGTGAAGAAAAACAATCATAAACAATTGCTTCTTTGTCACCTTCCATTGTAAATCTGATTGATCAAAAATATCTCTCGGAAACCAAAGAATCGTTATGTCAAGAATTGCATGTGTTAATTAGAGAAGTATCTCCTCTTATAATGATTTCATGAGGATGTTTCCTACTCGATTTGTAATTAATAATTGAAAAAAAAAAGAGTTTAACCTGTGGAAGAAAAAAGAATTCGAGTTATATTATTATTATTATTATTGCTGTTGTTGAAAATAACATTAATTTGCAGCTTGAAATAATTTAATACGACTCAACTACCTACAACCCTACAACTGTCTTTATTTGAATCATATCCAAAAGAATTGTGTCTCGAATATCGATCTGTAATTAACGGAGTTTAAGTTGTGTTAAAAAAATATGAGTTGAAAATAGCATTAACTTTTAATTTCAATACATTGATTCAACCACGATTGTCTTGTTAACATTGACTCAACTATGACTGTCTTGTTAATAGTGTACTGTGTCGAAATGTTTGTCTGTAGTAACAATAAGGATCTTATTAAGTTGCAATTAATATAATTTACCTATTTAAAACACGTAAACATAAGTAATATAATAATAGAATTCACTTAATTTTTAGATCATTTTAAGTTGGCTGTAATTGTAACTTGGCAAGACCCTAACATTAAGCAGTTTACGTACAAGTCAAACTTCTCATTAGTTTTACTTTCAGAGGTTAATGCATTCATGTGAAAAAGTAAATTGGACTCCATGCAATTGGCTGATTGGTGGGTCATATAGTTCGCATTCGTCCGAAAGAAAATCCTGAATGTAGGACATGGACATGTATACGGAGTGAGGGGAAATTTTGGATTAGTGTAACAAGAAAACTTTTGTTTCTTTTCAAAGAAACTCGATTTGACTTTTTCATTTTTGCATTTTGTTTCTTTTGATTAGTATTATATTTGGAGATAAATTCTTGAACTCTGGCATAAATGTGAGGAATTCCAAGGTATTTCAACAATCGCTCCTTTAGTATAAAGAGAAGTAGATTAAAACTTTTTGTTTACTCAACTTTTTATGAATAAATTGTCTTGTTCAATTTTTTTTATGGGTCAAATTAGTATCATAGCCTACGCTTTCCTTTTCTATGGCACCAAAGGAAGATGATGGAGACAACCGACTTGTTGATGACGATAAGAGGATGAAGGCTCTGGTGGCGGAAGATGGCCCCAACAGATGAGAGAGCGTTGCCGCGGGAAGGATTTTAGGAATCATGATCAGAGGAAGATTCTGATGAGGATATATGGGTGTTTTATCTGTCAATATATGGGTGTTTTATATGTCAAAGGCAAGGGGTTCTTGCATGTAAAACTTTTTTTTTCAAAGATTGGTTGAATAGTGTGGAAAATTTATTTGACATTGCCCTAGTTTGAAACTGATTGCTTAAATAATTAAGTTCAAGGCGCATAGTGTACATAGATGATTGTAAATTGGAGGCGATAGTGGGAATTAAAATGCGCCAATTCGATTATGGGAGAAGGTGAAGAAGCAACTGAAGGCGCAGTTCTATCAGCCAGAAAACAAACACCCAGTTCAGCTGAAAGATGTAACATCTCATACCAACACATTAAAAAAGTTTATAAAGCTTTTTATATATGAAGAAACTGAATTATTGTCTTATGTATGCTGCAAATTTATATATATAAAGAATCTTGCACTAAATGTACACAATAATGAAATTCCATGTCATTAAAAAACCATCCCCAAAATTAAAATTTTCAAACAACAATACTTGTATGATCGGAGTGATAATCAGAAGAACCTGACCTCAAAGAAAAAGAAGCACTCTGGCGCTGTTAACCCTGCATAACCTACCAATCAGCCGTGCACCTTTTAGCTTAAGCTCAGATTTTATTTTGCAAATTTATAATTATCAACAACCGCTCTTTCTCTTTTCTCCCAACTTATAACCCAAAACCAAGCACTTGAATTCTTTCGTTTCATCACTCTCTTTCTTCTTGGATTCTCATTTCTCTCAACTGATAGCCCAAAATCAAGAACTTAAATTCTTTCTTTACTCTCTCTTTTCTTGAGGCATTTCTTCTCAAAAAGCACTTGGCATTCAAGAGATCCTTGATCAGCTTAATTCGTATATAATTCTCACGTACAATGTGAATCCTTGTGTATTTGTTTCTGGTGATAATTATTTGGTTACTTTATACAGCAACAGTTTCTTGGATTGTTAAAAACCTGGAATTAGATTTAGGGCCCGTTTCGAACAAGAATTTACATAAATCTATAATAGAGTAGCTCTGGTGTCAATTAGCTTCAACTACTACCCTTTTTGCTTCAGAATTTATCCTTAATTTACTTGTTTTGGAGATAATGCCTTGGTCTAACAGTTGTTTTCAATTCGTTTTGCAGCATGTACCAACTCGGTCAATGATCATAGATAATGGGTAATATATTTCTTGAAGATTATTTATTGTCTTTGATAACTGATGCTTAAGGAACCATCTGAAACTATGATTTTGTTATGTTCTTGGCATGTAGTTTCAATCTGCTGGTGCCCTATCCAAGAAACTATTTGAGGATTCGCATTTACACTTGGATAGAGTTGCATTGTGTTGTAGGCCGCAGGTTTCTAAGCCATAAAACCTTAAGATCTTCTAGACATTTATCAATCTCTTCCTAGAATCTCTTTTCAAGTCCATGAAATATGTCAAGTCGTTTATTGATGTTATAATGCTAGCTATCTTACTTTATTCCTGAGAAGGAAGAGTTTTCGAAACAGTGGAAGCACTGAAGAATATACAAGTTCCATAATTCCAGTATACCTTTTGGGTTTTGAATTTTGATTGAAAAACTTTGATTCCATTATACCTTTTGGGTTTTGAATTTAGTAAATAATGGCGAACCAAAAAGCATACTATCAAGAACTATAATAATTAATTAATTTCAAGGAGTCAAACAAGCACTTGATTAATCTAAACTTATTGATGATGAAAGTCACATAATTAAAAAAAAAATAGTTTGAGAAAAATGGATTTTTATTTTTATACAAAGTAAGGGTAATTTGGTCTTTGTCATGTTAATTGGTCATATCAGTGAACAAACTAAAGAGTGAGCACATTGTGAAGCCAAAAAAAAAAAAAAAAAAGGAGCGAGCATATTGCTGAAAAGTATCACTTTTTAGTTTTATGGCGTATCTATTATCTAAACAAAAAACTCAAAATGTTTGGGTCAAATTCAATTTACCCATATGACGAAATTTACAAACATTGGTTTACTCCCAAAGATCCCAAAAAGTCATCAATGCACACTAGGGATGGCAATGGGGAGGGGAGGGGAGGGGACCGATCTCCCCGTACCTATCCCCGATATTTTGTGTATGTTTCCGTCCCCTCTCCGTCCCCGTCAGAATTACTTGAGAGAATCCCCATCCCCTCCCCGTCTCCGTCAGAATTACTTGAGAGAATCTTCATCCCCTCCCCGAATAATAACAGGGGATCCCCGAGGGTCCCCGATCCCCGAATAACTAATATATTTTTTTTTTCGATCTTGAGTTAATCATATTAAAATAAAAAATTCAAATAAAAGTAAAGTTCGAAATATATCTTACATTAATATCTATTACAAAAGTCACATACATTAAATTAGTAAGTAACGCAACATGCAAGGGATACAAACTTCTTTTATAAACTATTATGAACAAATTAATAGTCTAATACAAAATTGTTACAAATAAAATCGAATTTAGATTCAAAATTAACTTTTTCAATGGTGGCGTGGGCACTTTATAAATGTGGACTATTCCCTTTACAACACAATAGTTAAATCGGAGCAAATCAAAAGCAAATATTAGATTAGATTAGATTAGATATTAAAATTGTGATTCGCTGTGGGCAATTATAACATCTAAAAATAAATAAAAAATAGATTTAAGTTTAAAATATTTAAAGAATATTAAAATTAAAAAAAATGTTTGGCTATTAGAATCTACTCGGTCTTTTTAATGTCCTAAATAAAAATTTAAGACTTTAATTAGTTAATCTAAAAGTTTAATAATATAAATATTTTGATATTTTTTATTTTTACCAATATTTATAATTTTATAATTTATTTACTAGTAATTTTAAAAAATTAAAATAAAATTAAAAATTAAAATGGGGAAATGGGTAGGGGATGGGGATTCCACCTCATCCCCGTCTCCTCCTTGAATAAGAAATTGGGTAAAAAAATTTTTCCGTCCCCTTCCCGAATAAGAAATTGGGTATGAAATTATCCCCATACCCTCCCCGAATGGGGAAAATTCTCGAGGATACCCGTCCCCGTGGGAATTTTTGCCATCCCTAATGCACACCCTTTTTATTTGGGTTTTGCTAATGTTTTATATAGAATGATAATCTTCGCCCGATCAAAATCTACTCTTTTGCTATAATTATTTTACTAATTAATGTATTTGTATAATCCAAGCTTACATCAGAAGAGAATTTGATTCGTTTTATTTGGGTATTGCTGATGTTCCCTTTCATGAGTACGTTTGGCCAGTTCACTTCAAAGAAATTATTTTTTTTTTTTTTTTGAAAGGTCAAAAAATAGTGAATTTTGAATATGGTAAAGCACTAAAGTTATTTCTACTTTCAAATCTACTCTGGACACTTTTAATATAATTAAATTTTATATTACTTAAATGTCCATAATTTAATTGTTATTAAGGACAATTTATACTCTTCACACCCATATTGAGCACTCATTAAAATTTATTTAGTGAAGTGAATGAATCTTTAAAGACTTTATTTTATTTTATTTTATTATTTTACCTTTAACTTAACGGTTGATTCTTATCATAATTTTCTAATCATGACTAGAGAAAGTCACCTTCTTTGGTTTCTTATGTAGTAGTGAATTGAAAATTAAAAATCATGGACCACTTCTTCTAGAGGAATCTAGAAATTGTCATAGATTATTTTTTTTAGAAGAAGAGAAGGAGAAGGAAAGTTATTTGGGTGCAGTAAATAACTTTATGGCTATAGAGAGAAAAATAAAATATTTATTACACGTAATTTAATTGAGAACTATTTTAGTATTTATAAGAGTATGTAGAATAAAAATAAAAATTTTAAAATTATTAAATGAGCGGACAGAAAAATAAGATGTTTGGAGTATTCTACACATCGACACTTTGACAGTAGACTGTGGGTCCCAATTAGGGACTTCTTTATTTCGACTTTGCGAACGATTAAGACGATGTCGCCTCATTCTCAAGACGACAGTTACAACCGAGAATCACCGAAGCTGCTTTTCCCTCCACCCTTTTCCTTCTCCTTCTCCTCCTCTGTGATAAATAAAACTCACGATCATCAAGATTCAAGAACCCCTCCCTCCTTCTCTTAATCTCTTTCAACAAATAACCCAATTGAAATATCAGAACCAAGAACTGAAATTCTTCCATCACTTTCTTTCTTTTCAACCATTTGTCCATTGCAGCTGCTATAAGATTGATTTTTAGTTCAAAGCTGCAGGATTTTCTTGGAGGATTCTTTTTTAAGAGCATTTAGAGAGTTGCTGAGATCTTTGATCACTTGAAGTTGGAATGGCAGAGTGCTCTGATATTGTTAATTTTGATCATACTCGGCAAGGCATTAAGTTCTACATGTGCCGTGAATGCAAAATGCATATTGCTTTGGTTGGAGATAATGATATGGCTGTACGTCTTTTTCTCTCTAATCATCTTGTTGTACTTCATAATTTCATTCGGGTGCTTTTTCTTTTCTCTGCGCGCGTGATTGAGTCTGCTTGAGTTTGTTTACCAAGAAAGGCCAGATTCTTTGGACATGAAGCGACCCCATGTTCTAATAATAATTTTTGCTTACAATACATTCTGCAGCATGGGGATACTTGGTCAATCAACCTGGAGACCGCGTAAGATATTTTCTTCAACTACACTTGATGAGACATCCATTGATATTTTCAATATAACTTGATATATTAGAATTTGTATTTTTTTGTGATGAAGTACTATTCCATTAGAAAGTATGACCCCATTGTTGTTTGACATATAGAGTGAACTTGGTGAAAAGCATCCCAGAACATTATGTGGCCTCTGGCAGAACCAAAATGGCATATATGTCTTGTATTTACTGCAGAACACCCTTGGGCTGGCAATATGTAAGATCATATTTTGCACCTGTAGTTTCTGTCTTCTGCATCAAATGAATCAAAATATTCATGCATTATGTTCTTTCAGGTTGAAGTTGAATCTCCCACTAATTTGATCAAAGAAGGAAGAGTCATCCTGTATCTGTAAGTTTGTGAATCAATAAGAGTATCTGTAAGTTTGTGAATCAATAAGAGTCATCCTGTATCTGTAAGTTTGTGAATCAATAATGGAACTTCAGAACATACAAAGCTTTGCCACGGGGCTTGCTCCTGAATGTGGGTTTTATGACTGGGTTCTGAATTTTGAGTGAAGGCTTTTAATTTCAGGGACAGGTTGCTGTACTGGAGTGGTGCCGAGAAAATAAGAGACGTAATCACTAGTCACTAGACGATAACCGGGGTAATGACATATATAGTTCAATTACATCAGAGCAGCGGTAGCTAGGTTAACATGCAATTGCTCCACATGATTCTTTTCCGTTTCTGTTTCTCCATTTAGGTCAATTCTTTACGGATTTGTTTAATCTTCTCTGTACTCTGGATATGATATAAGGAGATGAATTGTTTTTTCATGGTTACTATTAGTGAATAAAATAAGTGAGGTTATTATTGAAATGGATAATATCAATTAAAAATAGTTGCTGGACAGATGTAATAAATAGAACTATAGTTGGTTGACACCTCCTATTAAATTCACTATAAAAGAACACTAGGAAAAAAAAGGAATATAGAAGCAGAGCAAGAAAGAAGAAAGCAGAGCAAGTAGGAAGTCAAGCAAGAAGCCATAAAGAAGTCAAAAAGCCAAGAAGCCAAAGAAGAAGTCCAGCAGCCGAGAAGACATAAAGAAACCGAAGATCATAAGCTGAAACAGAGAGTACTAGCAGGAGCAAACACAAAGAACAGCAGCTTATTTGTTTGTAACAACAGTTGCTACAAAGATATTTGAGGCGCTTGAATACTTTTGGTAGCTTTGAAATACATCAATCAAAATTAACACCAGAAGCTGCTATTCGCTGAAAATTCTGGTGTTTTTTCACTCGCAAATCTTTCGGTATATATGTTTGCTTGTAATGTGAACCAGCTTCATAATGGATTGAGCCACTTACTTTTACTTGTTTGTTTGGCATTTTGTGTCTGATGACCAGGTTTCCATAATGGCAACTAGTTAGCCAACTACTGGTGTTTTCTGTATTTTCTCCAAACAACGGGGACTGCCGTGTCAATTACCCTTTGTTGAACCTATATACTTCACCACATATCGGTTGTACATGATTCTCACCAAGTCACCCTCATCAGTTATTTTTATCTACATGAACTTGTACACATATTTAAGAAATTAACATAATTCTAAATTTGCTGCACCATTGGTTTCTATACCTGAACCAAGATAATGTTATTGATTCGTAATTTATAATTCTGAAAAATGAAATTTGACCTTTGCGTTTATCTTTGTTAAAGATTCTTTGATGCCTATGAGCTATGAGCTATGAAGATTATTGAAGGGATAAGACAAAAGAAAGATATATTATATATATCTTATTAAATATCCCGAAGGCCCACGAAAGAACCAGAAATTTCATTTTACTTTAATAAAAAGCAACCAGATTACCAGAATCCTCCTCAAAATCCTATAAATAGGCCTCTTGTGACTCTCCATTTTCATCCTGAAATTGATCAAAGCATTCAAGGAAAGATTACTCCAACTCTTGAACATTTTCTTAGCTTCATAATTTTCCAATCATGTCACTCATTCCAAGCATCTTCGGCGGCCGAAGAACCAACGTGTTCGATCCATCTTCACTAGATGTGTGGGATCCTTTTGACGGGTTCTTCTCCTCTGCCCTTACCAATGTGCCGTCTTCGGATAGGGAAACATCCCAATTTGCCAATGCAATAATTGACTGGAAAGAGACTCCTCAGGCTCACGTATTCAAAGCTGATCTTCCAGGGCTGAGGAAAGAAGAAGTGAAAGTTGAGGTTGAAGAGGGCAGGATTCTGAAGATAAGCGGAGAGAGGAGCAAGGAGCAAGAAGAGAAGAATGACAAGTGGCATCGCGTCGAGAGGAGCAGTGGCAAGTTCCTGAGGAGGTTCAGGTTGCCCGACAATGCTAAGATGGAACAGGTTAAGGCCAGCATGGAGAATGGTGTGCTCACAGTCACTGTTCCTAAAGAGGAGGAGAAGAAACCTGAAGTTAAGGCCATTGAGATCTCTGGCTAAGTGATAAATGTAAATGTTTTCAAGATTGTGTCTATGGTTTGCCAATAAATTTGGTACGAAAGCAAACCCCTTGTGTCTGTTCTTCACCCCCCCCCCCCCCCCCTCTCCTCTCTCCTTAATTTGATGCGATAATATTTGTGTGTTTGCAATTGTAAGTCTGAAACTTTGATAACTAGTTTCTGAAAAGATAAATTGTGTAATAAAATGTAATTTATAATTTGAATATTAGATTTGCAAATTTTTTGTTTTTGACGGAGCAGTTATTTCCGACAACAATCATTACCAAAACAGATTAGATGCTTAAACCCATGCTAGCCATGGATTCGATCCAGCCACTTTCCCCTATGGCTACCGGGGAATAATCAGGGAAGGTGTCTAAAAAAAGGAAGCAGAGGTTCTTCACTTCACGCGACATAGTTACGCTCAGGTTTCACCAATAGGTGCACCAGATAGATGCCCCCCTAAGACTAGGTAGCCAGACTTTCTCCCCGGCTTGGATCGGGGATAGATTGTTGATTTTGCGTTGCCTCCACCGGGGTGTCATGGGGTTTAGGAATTCTTACATTCTGTCTTTCCGAAGAGTCGCTTAAAGTGTATAATTAAGAAATATTTCATCCCAAATTGAATTAAGAAAAATTGTTGGGATGTTAAGGATTAGTCTTGGTTTCGTCATCATCGACATACATAAAATCCTAACACAGAGAGACAAGACACGTATAATAGGCTAGAAGATCCTTAAATACTCAACAGAAAAAAAGAAATTGCTATATGTTAAATCTTTGGATTAATGATCTATCATAATATATGTTAAATCTTTTAGAGATGCGCACTTCCGATCCTCTAAGTTGGGATTGTCAATAAAATTTTGTTCGCGCACCAGAGGCAGCTAGAAGGTTAGAGAAACAAGTGATTTATTGCACAAAATTTAGCCTTGATTTAAAACACGGCTTAATTTCATTGGGCGGGCCCTCCCATTCCACTAATTTGTAAAAGGCCTGATCACACGAAGAACGTCAAGACGTTTCCTAAAATAATTGTAACCTACATATCGTATACTCACATTCTTGAGGACGACATGTCGTTGGAGATGAGAAGCCTAGCCGCTTTAACTTAGGAGGGAACCCGTCCGCTGTTTGGGCCATAGAAGAAGCAGCGATTATGGCGAAAGCACAAGGCGCGCAACTCTTCGTCAGCAGTATGTCCTCTCTCAATCATTAAAATTAATATATTTTCTCTGAATTTGTCTAGGTTTTGATTTCTGATTTCGTTTATAGGGTTGTCGTCGTACATCACAACTAAAGAATTCAAAGCTTTGTTTTCGCGGTTTGGTGTCGTTACGGATGGTAATTTTAGCATAATTTTCATCAAATGTTTTAATTGATTCTATAGTTTTCAAAATCAAGATTAGTTTGTTATTGTTTTGGGGCTTTTAAATCGTGTGCCGGTGTCTGCAGCTAAGCTAATAACGGACCCAAAGACTCAAAGACCGAAGGGGTTTGGCTTTATCACATTTCAGTCAGAGGATGATGCACAGAAAGCATTAAAGACCATGGATGGCAGGGTACCAGCTCCTTTTGATTTGATTTATGCATTATAGTTTTATTTTTGTGTGTGTGTGTGTGTGTATAAACATACCTTTTTTTTGAGGTTTATTCATGTATAAGGATTTCACTATGAATTAGTTTTGCAAAATCGTGGAAAATGCTTGATAGGAATTAGGTTTTTCTATATTGTCCATTGTATGACTGCTAATAATGGCAACTCATAGAAGCTTATTAGTTTTCACATTTTCTGAGATGTTTGTTCTCATGCACTGCATTTATAGCTTAATTAATTTGGTTTAACTCATATGGGTTTATTAGTCAAGTTAATTTTGTTTGTAATAAAGGATCCATTCTTGTTGAGATGTAAGACCATACTATTAGAAACTTCGTTCCATAATCATTCCCCCCCCCCCCCCCCCCAAATTGTTATGTTGGCTAAGAAGAATTTTACAATTTTTACTAATGAAAGAGTTGGGTATTGATGTTGCAGCCTAATCACAGGTAATATATATTTGCAGTTAATAGCTGTGTGGCTCTTCTCACTCCAGTATTTTTATTTCCTGATTCTATGTTGGAACTTCTCTTTTGTATTAAAAGCAAAATCTACTTCTGGGTTATATGCAACTCTTCCCTCGTACACTATTTGTCGATTTGAATTCTAGTGTCATTTATTTCTAACTTCCTGACCCTCCATGGTCTCTTTGAATTGTTGCAATTTTAGTTCGTTTTCTTTACAGTCTGCCTAATGGCAGATTTTTACATCAGCATTTCCGCAATACATGCCGCCAAAATGCACTACTTTTGCTGCATTTTGCATGTGATTAGGCTGCCTGCTGTTGTCGTGAAATTATAATTCTTGACCTCGAGTCCTACCAATGTCAGTTTATCTTGTTATTTTGCACAGATTGTGAATGGGAGGCTGATCTTTGTTGAGGTTGCAAAGAGTAGAAGTCCTGGAACGGATGCCAGCCCTTGAAAATTAAGCAGTTTTGACTATGTCAGTCCTTATTATATCTGTTTTTAGCTTCGGCAACCAAAAATAGTGTGTAACATGTGATAGGTTTTATCACATGGCAGCCTGTATGATATCCGAGATGTAATCAAATGGCCGCCTGTCAACCTGTGTGTCATATGAGATCAAATTGAAATTAACATTTTTTTTTGTCTGTGGTCGTGCATCCATTCTGTTAGTAGTATAACCATTTCAAGTCTTTGAGGCTGACATTACATCCCTGGTGATTCAAACAAGTTCCTTTACTTGAACCACAGCATCACACAACAAAGAATAGAAGAATGCATATAGATTTGCTGGGAACTTTCAAGCCAGTTCAATTAGGCAATCTCTATCTTACATGCATATAAGATACATTCTCCTCACATGAATAGTATATGTGTGGAATCCACACACTATTCATGTGAGGAGAGTGTATCTTACATGCATGTAAGATAGAGAGACCCGTTCAATTATAGAAAAAAAATGTACGCGGAAACCAGGATTTCGAAATGTTTCATCATCAAAAAATAAAACAAGTTACATGTTTCATCATCAAAAAGATGGAAGAAGTTGAGAAAGATTCAGGAGTCTGAGTCGTTGAAAGGACATAATCTAAAAGTGAAAAGTTACATTTAGAAAATGATTAGGTTGCATGGCAGTTCTTGTTAAACGCAATTGTTGCATCGTTAGACCTGCATAAATCAAGAGCCAAACTGTTACCATGTTCAGAAAATTGAGTGTGTTGTTGAAAGGCTTAAAAATTGTAAATGACAAGTAGAAGGCGCTTTTGCAGCAACAGATCACAGTGATCTAGCTTTCTTAATTAGCTCATACAATGTTTTGCTGCCGACACCATTCCATAAAGCAATTCGACTTTGTTTCTAAATCATGCTTGAAGATTATTTCCACATGATTTCTAATTTCAAATTCTGTTTTCTTATTTCCAAATTCCACAACTGAAGAAGCAGTTTATACTTTAAAATGTCTGGAATACAAGAATGTGGCATACGCTGTTGAAAAATAAATCCTTTTGGTTGTCGATGTTGATGAGCCAGTTGCTGTTGGACTGCACTACCTGTTGAGATTAAAATAGGCGCTAGAACAGCAACTGGTAAGGGGAAAAGGAAATGGAAAACGCCACGGAAAGAATCCTGGCATCTCCTTTATCCAAATTCCTACCTCATGGTGATGGTAGGAACTAGGAACAGTGGGTGATCATCAATCGACTATGAAATAAAGCATGATGAGCCTAGAAATAGAATTCAGTACGAGTAGTCTCAAAAGAAGATACGGTTTATCTAAACAAATTCCCCTACTCATTCAATTTCATTTGATGCCAAGCCATGATCCTAATGTGGCCTGATTAAGTGAAATAAACCTGGAATGTTCAAATTAAACTCTAAGTTTTCAACTGTTCAAATGTTAAACAATAAAGTCCTAACTACAGCCTACAGCCTACAACCTGCATCCTACCCAGAACTTATTCAAACTAATACAAATGATGAGTTGGTTTATTAATGCAAGGCATTCAAGCCTTCATCACATGTATCTTAGAGCACCCAGAAGCTTACCAAAAATAGTAAAACAAGAAGTGAGCAAAACTGAAACCCAACCAACCCAACAAAGTCCAAGCAACCACTGACCAAACTGAAAAAAAAAAAATGATCTCATCAGCTGCGATTCCTTTTTCTCTCAAAGTTAATCAAATATACTAATTTCACTATATGCTTACACCTGAGTTAATCAACTATACCAATTTCACTATATGCTTACACCTGAGTCCAAGTATCAATCCTTGTGCGCATAATTCACCCGAATGTTTCTGCCATCCAGTAACTGAAACAACCATAAAGCCACACATGGATTACAAAGAAACATAACAGTTCATTACTAGCCTGTACTTTAACATATCGATGTCTTTTGAAGTTCTACATACCAGGCCATCCATTTCCTTGATAGCCTCCCCGGCTGCAGCTTCAGAAGCGAACTTCACAAAACCGTATCCTCTTGATTGCCCAGTCACACGATCACATATAACCTTAACTGCTAAAAATAACAATGATTTCCCGATAAGACTTTTCGGCTATAAAGAACCATAATGGTCACCCAAAAATTCACCAAGGACATCACCTTCAATAATTTCACCATGCTGTCCGAAAGCATCCTTCAAAACAGTTTCATTAGTGTCATACGAAAGCCCTGCAATTTTTTTTTTTTTAAAAAAAAAATTACAGCTTCGAATTAGCTTAGAGTAATGATACAATTTATGTTTTTGCATATAATTTGGACACGATCTCATGAAGGATATATTTCAGAGTGAATAATAATAATAATAATAATAATAAGACCCACCATTGAAATAGCCTAAAATCAGTAACTCTAAAAGAGTTTCATTAATTCTAAAATAATATGTATATGCCCCAAAATTTTTATAAAAAAAAGGGGAATCAAAGGCGAAAAAATCGAGAGAAGAGACCTCCAATGAATAATTTGGTACGAGAGTTTGAATCCGATAGCAATCTGATGAAGCGTACTGAATGGGAAAAACGAACGCTGCCGTTCAACCACTGCATGATCTCTTATCGTGTGCCGACAGCGAGGTGCATAATAGCATAAAGCGCAGAGCACCAGACAGGCACGGGCATTGGTCACTAGAGTTGCCAGCGGTGATGTGTTACTAAATAACGGCACCGTTTCAATTACAGTAAGTAGAGCTGTTACATCACATAGCAAAGTAAAATGTTCAACGAAACGACACCGTTTTCCATAGTAAAGAAGCGAGCAGGACGAACAAACCGGGCTTCAGCTTGGTAAATTAATCTCGATTAAAATTTAAAGGCGCCAACTTTCAATTATAAAGAAAAAGAGTTCGATTATATCAATAACAAATTCTTGTAGAAGATTTATAAACTATAATTAAATCCCCATATTGAAAGGGTTTATAGTTACAAAAAACTTGTTTCAATTCATTTAACAGGCCGAGGCTATGCTAACAACATACACACAGCATATATCAAAAGAAAAAAGAGCAAAATGGGAAAACCTAGACTGAGCATTACATGCGGTAGCACTCAAGATACAACTAATCTAGGCTTTCTTTGGGGACTTGGTAGCCTTGGATGGAGATTTGGGCTCCTTCGCAACACTTTCCTTAGTCTTCTTTGGCAACAGCACTGGGTTGATATTAGGCAAAACGCCGCCGCTTGCAATCGTCACACCTGTGAGTAATTTCCCCAACTCCTCATCATTCCTCACCGCTAATTGCACGTGCCTTGGGATGATCTTCTTCTTCTTGTTGTCACGTGCCGCGTTCCCAGCCAACTCCAACACCTAAGACATATTTTAAAAGAAAAAGGCTTGCTTGGTACTGGGTTCAATTTTGGAAAAAAAAAATTATTAACTTTGATTTAATCAAATTTTTAAGCAAGGATAAGCTTGTATCTTACTTCAGCAGCTAGGTACTCGAGCACAGCGGCCATGTAAACTGGAGCACCGCTACCCACACGCTGCGAATATCTTCCCTTCTTCAAGAAACGCCCGATTCTACCTACTGGGAATTGGAGCCCCGCTTTCACAGACCTGGAAACGGATTGCTTTTTCGGTCCTCCTCCCTTCCTTCCGCCGGCTCCCTTCTTCACTTTGACTGGTGTATCCATGACCCAACCTCAAAATGCAGAAAGATTTACTTCAACAAAGTTACGGGTTTCGTGGGTGTGAATGCGGGATAGTGGCTGTTGGGTGCGCTGCTTTATAGATGAGTGTTAAAGAGTTTGAGGGTGGGAAATTGTTTGGAGTGTAGGATCTGGACCTTTGGATTTAGAGGAAATCGACGGTTGTAGATGATTTTATTTCGATCTGCGTCGTTTAAAAAGGACCAATGGGAAGCGAGCTTCGATTTGAAAATGGGTTAATTTTGTCCTGCCCCCAAATGTTTCAACATTTTTCACCGAGTCCCCAAATGTTTCAACAATATTCACTCCACACCCAAATCCGTTATTTTGACCGTTTATTCTAACGGTCAAAAGGTAAATTTGAAAATTTATATCCTAAATATTATTTGATGATGATAAATTAAATTTATTTGATAATTTAATTGATAGAATTATTATTAATAACCTTTAAATAATTTTTTTTAATGTAAACATTAATTATTAAATTAACATTTTATCTCATTTTATTTTTCTCTAATTCAAGATAAGGGGTATTTCGAATATTTACTTAAATTTTAAATAGCTCCATTAAACATAACGGTCAAATTAAAGAAATTGGGTGTGAAGTGAACATTGTCGAAATATATGGGTGCGTGGTGAAAAATGTTGAAACATTTGGGAGCAGGACAAAATTAACCCTTTGAAAATTTTAAGGGCTTTTCTTCCGTATCCAGTATTTTCGTTTTGAATTTCCCGCTATGTCTCTAGAAGCATCTGTCAGAAATTAAGATCTAATTAAAACTTGTTCATTTTCAGATGGTTAAAATTGAAATTCAAGTCGAACCAAAACCACTTGACTTGAACTTTACTCGTTCAATTTCTTAGTTGAAAAACTAAATGAGAAGATTAAATTATATTGGTTTTATGGAGATTTGGGCTCCTTCGCAATACTTTGCCATTTTTTCACTTTATGTTGAATATATTTAAGTGTTAATGTGCTCAATTTATTCTAATTTGACATTACTGATTGAAAATAGTGATAATCTTGTCTTATATAAAATGGCAACAAGTATGAAAAATAAATATGATAAATATTGGGGTTCAATTCATAACTTGAATAATTTGTTGCTCATTTCAATTATTCTCGATCAACATTATAAGTTAAAATAAGCGACATTTTGCTTTGAAGACATTTTTATTACTGATGAGATTGGTAAGAAGACTAAAGAGGCGAAAAATCTTTTAGTACGTTTTTATAATTACTATAAATATTTTAACACTAAGATTGATGGTTGTGGATCATCTAGTAGTGCTGGTAAGTCATCAATCATTGATAGTAGGAAATTTGATAAAAAGGTTGGGTTTTCTAAACTTTCAAGTGTTGTAAAGTTCAAACAAAAAATAAGAAAAGATGATTGTGTTGAGATAAAAAAAAAATGAAGTAGAGAGGTACTTGTTGGAGCCATGTGAACATGTTGATGACGATGACTTTGAGACTTTGGCATGGTGGAAAATGAACTCAATAAAATATTGAGTCCTTTCACACATTGCAAAGGATGTGTTTGCAATTCCAATATCTACATTAGCTTAAAAATATGCATTTAGTACTAGAGGACGCATCATATATTCATTTCGTAATTCTTTAAGTTTGAAGATGGTCGAAGCTTTGATATGCTCACAAAATTGGTTACGTAACACTTTTGTCCCATTACAAGATGAACCAACAATAAGTTTTATGAAGTCATGATGTCAGGTAACTATTCATCATAATAAGTTTAAAAAAATTATATATTTGTTTATCACTAGTCTTTTTTCCATTAATTTATTTTTTATTTAATGTAGAGTTTGGATCAAATATAATAACATAGACGATGACTTTAAATTGTTGTTATTCTCATGATTTTGGTATGAATCATGTTCTTTTCTAAATTTACTCATCTTTATAACTATTCAACATTATAATTTTTCTTTTTTGGTTATTTATTTGTATTGTAATATGGTTAATACTATTAGATTTTTATTTTTTTTCTTTTAATTTACTTTTTGATGTCATGTTTGTGGAAGTTTATTATTGATGTCATGTTCTTTTCTAATTTTTTATCCACAATATTTTTCATATTTTAATATTAATTATTAATTATTATAATTTTGACATAATTAAGTTGATCAAAATAAAAAATATTTTGATTATAAAATTCAAACCAAACCCAAGTGAGTTGGTTTGGGTTGTATTAAAAGTATTTGGGTTGGATCTATATTTTTATAGTTTGATTTGAATTAACTTAAAGTCTAATTCAAACCAACCCATGTTCACCCCTAATAATGGTACTACTAGTGGAAATTTATTTTTTAAAAAAAAAGACGAGCGATTTAATCTTATCATTTACACTTCTTTTTTAACAGTATATATAGGTTTCAATGGGGTTGGACAAATTCAGGTTTGGGTTGGATTTGAATCAACTCAATCAAGTTTTAGATTAATTGGGTTGGAAAAAAAAGAAATGATTCAAACTCAAGTTGAACTTGTAATTTGATTTGAACATAGTTATGATCGGATCAGAAATTTATGTTTGTGTGTGCATTGTGATTCGGATCGTATTAGATTCTTGATTGGATCCGATCATGATCAAGTTGGATTCTTCATCCGCATCCAATTCGAACTCAGATTTTGCAGGTCAAGTTATTTGCTCACCCCTAAGTTCCAGCCTATAAATATATAGTCTATTACATACGTTTACGTTAATATACCATTAATATATTACTCCATACAATCGGTCAAGTCACTAAAAGCTTACTGGCAAATATAAAGACAAATAGGATATGAGATACCGACAATAAATATCACTACCTAACATGTAATATAATACCATAACACTGTGAAAAATAATCCTTTACTCTTTTAACAACCCCCACCTCGAGTGTTAGCCTTACCAACTGAAACTTACAATAGATATGCAAGTTTGTGTAAGTGTATGAAAAAAAAAAGGTTAATTATCATTGGGTGACACATGTTTTGATAAATTTTAAAAAAGTGACACATATTTTAAAAATATTCAAACGGATAACAAATTGTTAACTTTATCGTTAACTTGATCGTGAACAATAAATTAATTACAAAATGTGTTCTCCATAATTTTAAACCAAAAGAAAAGTTGTTCTCACATGCGGATGAAGTTTAAAGATAAAAAATATGAATTTTAATGTACTCTCTATATTTGTGTGTGTGTGTTTGTGTGTGTGTAGAGAGAGAGAGAGATTTCTTTTCTAGTGAGAACATCTTCACTTTAGATGAACTGCTCACGTAAGAACTCAAGTTACCATGTTGCTCTCATCTTTGTGTGATTTGAGGGGTAAAGCCCTTTAAGTTCTCAGTAAACTTAATTTTTTTCTTGTTCTTGTATAAAAGAAAAAATGGATCAATTTTCTCGATACTTCAAAAAATCCATTTCATTTTTTTTTCTAATTTATGGTGATTTTTTATTAACTGGGTTACTTAATTCAAAACCGTCATTCCGTAATAGTCTCTATTGATAGTTTCAAAGTTACAAAAAAGTAAACAATCACTCTATTTATTTTTCTTGAATTACAAAATCATAATCTATGTCTATATAGATTTCTATGTGGCAAATATCATCCAAATCCCTTATATACTAATATAACTTTATTATTTTAGTGTCTCATCAATTCAAATTGTTTTCTAAGTTAATGGAAGAAGTTGCAATTGTTCAATGACTTACTTTTTCTTTCCTTTCCTTTGTTTTTGTTTTACCACTATTTAATAGAAATCCAACAGCTCCGTGTGCTCTAATTCATTATTTTGATGCAGACCTTAGAATACTCCCAAAGTGTTTGAAAGAATGATCATCTTGAAAAGGTATCTATAACATCTCCATCAAGACCTACCCCCATCTTAGAGTAGCAAACAGGGAAGTAAAATTAATTATTGTTTATACATGTTTTTATTATTATTATTTTTTGGTGCAAAAATGAGCCATTTCAAATATGTTCATTACTCTAGCCAGAGTCGATTAATCTAACATGACTATATAAGCGCCCAACAATTTACTAGATAAATTGATAAGCTAGGCATTCTTGGCCCACCAAGCGAAGCCGATGGTTTCTTGGTCATAGTCTACTACAATTAAAGTTCTTTTATTTTCCATGAAGTAGAACCTCCTTAACCAATATAAGATTTTCATGGAGCTTGAGCCACCATCCAAGCACAAATACCCTCATTTAAAAGAATATATATATATATAGTCTTAATAGAATCTCCCGCTCATGAATTTTTTCAAAAATAAAATCATAATAAAATGAGGATACTATTAAAATATTAAAAATTATACATTTCAATGCATTAAAGACCCAATATTTTCTTTGATAATGTATTAAAATTTGTTTCTTTTAATCTATTAGTAATATTTTATTTTATTAAAATAAGGATCGCCCCGTGAGTCGTGAGGTAAAAATTCTATACATGAACGCTGTGAATAAGCACGCAAGTTGAATCTTTTAGAATATTATTAAGAAAATTACCACCAATTTTCTCTAATAAGGAAGTTTGTACTGCGCAAATACGTCAAATTTGTTATGTTTTGTCCAAAACCGACCGAGAAAGGAATGTAAATGTAGGGCATAATAGACATCTCACTTTCGCTACACGCGTCATGTTCTCATTCGACAGCCAGTCTTTCCCTCCGTTGTCACGCATGACCGCCATCATGATATTTAGCGGACAGTGGAGCCACCAAATTCACCAGTCACCAGTCAGATTTTTCATAATATTAAAAAAGCAAAGCAAAAAGAAAATTTGAGAAAAAAAACCAGAATAAAAACAATATAAAACAAGTAGAAGAGAGTCCTTCATTATCTTAACCTCCATTTCCTCTCCAACAAACTTTCCTTCACCTTGCAAAATTTCTCTGTACTTTGCTTCTTAGATCTTGATCCTAGAAACCATGGTGAGTTAGTTCTCTTTCAACTTTACGACTAAATTTTTGCTCACTTTTTCCTATAATTTTTATTTGGGTTCGAAATATGTTTCTTTGGAGCTAAAGATTGATTAGATCTGATGTGGGTCTTCTTATATCGTCACTGTGCGTTGACTATAGATCTTTAAATTTATAAATGGATGCTTAATTGTTTTGGGAATTTCTAACTTTTGTAGTGGGTCTGATCTGATCTGTTCTGTTTTCGTGTCTTGTACAATTCTAAAATTGCAGTATTTGGTTTGGCAAATAGATGGTATTTTTTTTCTGTTGGTTTTAATGTTAATTTGATCATTTTTGTTAGCCATGTGAGTATTTGATTCTTATAAATGCATGAATATGTTTTTTTTTTTTGAGTTATGTTTTGCTAGTGTTGTTCATAGTGATGATGCTGAAGTACTTCACAGATTGTTGAAGACACTTCCTATAACGGTGGTGTTATAGTTCATTAGTTCTCCAAGGTGTTTTTAGTAAATATTATGCTGTATCAATTCAAACAGCTTTGCTATTGCATGATTGTTAACAGAGCAAGATGAAATAGTTATTCAGTAGTATGTTCTTAGAATTGATCTTCTAGTTCTGGGGTTAATTTGCGACACTCTGATTCTATGCTGATTGGATGGAATTGTCTACCATTTTCCTTCCGTTGTAGTTGCCATAATTTGTCTGATATTATATTGATGCCTCAAGTGTTTTGTTCTGCAATCATAAGATTCTTGTCATGTTTTTAGTTATCATTAAAGTAATGATAATTGGTGAATAAATTTTTTGCCTATTAGTAATTTGTTTCTTCCTATCCTTGCTCTTTAGTGTCCATGGTTTCTCAAAGAAAGTGGTTTTGATCTTGCTATTTTGCCTTTCAAGATGTTTTTTTTTGTATTGCAATTATGGACGTTACGTGTGGATATGGATTACGGTGCTTGATAGGACATGTTATATTGTTTGATTTGCCACCAAGTTTGCCTTGCTTGACTTGGTTCTGTTTTGAAAGGATTTGCATTGACACTAAGTCATTGACTTGTAATTTTTTTTTTTTTTAATTTCTGATTGTTTTTCTTCCATTACTAGCATAATCTAGTGTCCTTCCAACTACTGCAAAATTCAATGCCGCATGTTGTTTACTACATGAGACTGTAATTTTATTTATACATGGAAGGGATGTAATGGATATTTTGGTTTTGTGATGCATGAGTGTATACTTGCTTATTTTAGGCTCATCTGAACATTTGTGATTCAACATTTGAAAAGTTTTACAAGTACATCGGGAACAGAAGTTAAAAAAATAATAATAAAATATTGCAGATTGTGATCTTAGTAGCCCTGCTAATGAGCTGAATGCCTTTGACTTATTTAGAATGAAGATGGAATCACAATGAGCAAGGTGTTTTAAATTAACTTCATGCCTGTTTGCACCTTTTTTTCTAGGTTTCTCATGGGTAATTCCTTTTCGTTCTATCTGCAGGCTAATGCTGCTTCTGGGATGGCTGTACATGATGACTGTAAGCTAAAGTTCTTGGAGTTGAAAGCCAAGAGAACCTACCGCTTCATAGTATTTAAGATTGAGGAGAAGCAGAAGCAGGTCATTGTGGAAAAACTTGGTGAGCCAACTCAAACCTATGAAGATTTTGCTGCCAGCCTTCCTGCTGAGGAGTGCCGATATGCTGTGTATGATTATGATTTTGTTACCGCAGAGAACTGCCAAAAAAGCAGGATTTTCTTCATTGCATGGTAAATATCATATTCCTAAAGCTTACTTTCTTTCAAAATGTACTTCCAATCACGGTTGGTAATGTTTATTTACTGATGAAGGTCTCCCGACACTGCAAGAGTAAGAAGCAAGATGATTTATGCAAGCTCCAAGGACAGGTTCAAGAGAGAGCTAGATGGCATTCAAGTGGAGCTGCAGGCAACTGATCCATCTGAGATGGGTCTTGACGTATTTAAAGACCGTGCCAACTAAATAAAGGCTCCTGATCTCAGCAATTGAGATTGTTTTTATCTTTTGTGCTTTACCTAAAGGTGAAATGTTAATAGTTTGTGGCGGCAGCTTGAATCTAACTGAATTATGATATTGGTTTGTTGTTCAAGTTTCACCGATGCAGTATTCTCGTCTAGAACCATTTCAGTGGTCTTTATGATGTCTTTATTGATTTGTTGTGGTGTGGAAGTTATGGGATGAGTGGCTACTTATAGCTATTTCTTCAAGCTAAGGTGTTTCAATTGATGGGGGATGGATAACCCTCTGTTAGGGTTGTTTTTACTTTGAAAATGGATGTTTCATTTTGAACTTTATAAATGGATGTTTCATTTTTCTTGTTACTTATGCATAATTGGCAAGTGAAGAAATACCGTTCATTTTTCTTGTGCGATTCTAGTTGATAGTGCAATGACACTTTTGTATGAAATAGATCGAAGTTACCTCTTTTTGGTTTTTGTCAACACAACCAAGCTACTTTCTATGGTAATACGTGGTAGTTTTGCTAATTATGCATACTATGGTTTGTGAATATCAAATTAACGAAGTATGAGTTATTGCCTGATTTTAAGGATCAAGTGCATCACCAAATAGTGGGGATCTTAAATCTTTCCTCTACCCAAACATGGAAATCTGAAGCTGGAGCACTTGGCCCTCGGCTGCATCGGCACATTCATAGCCCATGGCAAGGGTCATAATCTGGATATGTAATAAACAGGAATGAAATTTGTCTTAGTAATATTACCACTTGTAATTACAAGGCTTTTTTGACATAATAGATGTGATTTTTCGAATTTGAATGCAAAAAGTCAGAAGCGAACGAATAACCCACCTCTATAATTCCAAGTTGGCAATCAAAATATTGTAATAAATTTCATTTCAGTGAAAGTAATAGCTATGAAGAATCAAAGAAAAAATGATGGTTACAACTAATTTATAGTCTGCAGGTTTATTAATGTTTCTATTGTAACGAGGACAGGGTTCCCTCGCAAGCATCATGCTAGTCATATTCTCTCACCCACTTTACAAGGTCAAAGGTAATGCCTAACGTACATGAAGAGTGTCTAAAAATGTATATTTCAATGGGCAATGCCGGCCATCAGATTAAGCCAAGGTAAAAAATGTTACCTTGAAGCATCATTCTTCTGGCCTAAATTTAAGAAAATATCTTAGTGAAACCATGTTCCGAGTCCGTGCTTTTCTGTCCGATACATGTTACAACTAAGTATCCAGGGGCAAACTACTTTGAGCAACTTGCAAGATTGAGAGAAACAAGTGTAAGGCAGGGTACATGGATAAAGCTGAGCTTCTATGTAAGGAAATGCTGGCTAGCGGTTCTCTTCCAAATCAAATAACATATGGTTGTTTCCTTGACTACTTGACTAGAGAAGGAAAAATGCCCCTTCTCATCATATCATCACGCAATTCAAAAGCCTTGGTGATTTCTCCTCTAATACAGCATCCATATATCAAAAAGTTGTATGCCAGTGGATCAGGTTTTAAACCTTTATTTAGCATGGAGTCCCATAACTTAAGAGCCTCATGTAAATAACCTCTTTTACAGTACTGATAGATTATTGTTGAATAGGTGATACAATCAGGGAGTATGCCATTGTCCATCATTCCACCAAGGAGCTTGGTGGCCTCTTCAAATTTCCCCATTGTGCAAAAGCCGTGAATGAGTATATTGTATGTGACAGTGTTTGCTAAAAGTCCATCAAGCATTGCATTATGCAGCTGTACAGCTTTCTCCATTTTTCCTTCTCTAGTCAAGTAGTCAAGGAAACAACCATATGTTATTTGATTTGGAAGAGAACCGCTAGCCAGCATTTCCTTACATAGAAGCTCAGCTTTATCCATGTACCCTGCCTTACATAAGCCATTTATCAGAGCAGTATATGTCACAACATTTGGGACACATCCTTCACCAATCATTATATCCCAAAGTCTAAATGCCTCCTTGAGATTACCTGCTTTGCCCTTGGCATCAATCATGCTTGTATATATTACATTATCAGGCCTCAGTCCCTTGTCATGCATCTCCTTCAAAAGCCCAAAATATCTCCTTGTATCAGACTGTTTTAGAGATCCATCTATAAGTACAGAATAACACACAAGATCCATGTTCACGCCCCTTTCCACCATCTCACGACAAGCACCCAGTGCATCCTTTAATCTCCCTTCTTTGCAATAACCATGTAGAAGTGCACTATAACACATCTCATTTAACTTGCAATGCTCTCTATGAAGTCCATCCACAAACTCTTTAGCTTCAGACACTCTACCAGCAGAACAAAGACCTGTTATCAGAGATCTGTAAGTGTATGTATCTGCTACAAGGCCCTTCCCTGCCATTTCATCAAGCAATTCAAAGGCCTTTACCATGCAACCTTCCCTGCAGTAACCTTCAATCAGTACATTATAAGTCACTTCATTTGGCATAACATTACGTTCCAGCATTTCATCAAACCATTTAATTGCCTCAGTCAGCTTATTTGCTCGACAGAGACCAGAAATAAGTGCAGTAAAGGTGTAAGAATTTGGTGCAATGCCCTTCCCAGTCATCTCATGATAAAGCCTGAATGCCTTATTCAGTTTTACTTCATTGCAATATCCACTTATTAAGGAAGTGTATGTTATCACGGTTGGTGTTAATCCTTTATGAATCATCTCTTCAAAGAACGATTCCGCTGCACTCAAATTGCCCAACTTACAATGCCCACTTATCAGAGAATTGTAAGGATAGATGGTTGCTTTTATCCCCTCATCTGCCATTTTACCAAGAAAACTAACTGCAATATCCATTTCTCCCCTTCTGCATAATGAATCAATCAAAATAGAATAAGTAACAACATTTGGAGACAAGCCCTTCTGTTTCATCTCGTTAAAAAGAAACTCAGCTTCATTGAATTTCCTTTCTTTACACAACGAATTGATCAACGCGTTGTATACAAATAAGTTAGGTACCACCCCGAGTGGCCCCAATTTATTTACCAAGTTAAAAGCATCGTCAATCTTCCCCTTCCTCCTGAACCCCTCAACAAGACTTGAAACAGCTGCTTCACTTGGAACCAAACCCAACTCGATCATCTCATTCATCAACCACACACCAAACTCAAACTCTTGCACTTTACACAATCCGAGCACTAATGTGCAATAGGTAACAACATCTGCTTTTACTCCTCTTTTTACAAAACCATTCTTGACCTCAACAGCCTCAAAAACTCTTTGACTCTTGCAAAGTCCATGAATCAAAATATTATAGACCACAACATTTAAATCACTCCCATTTGAATCCATAAAATGAATCATTTCCTTGGCTTTAACAAAATCTTTTAATTCACACAAACTTCTCATCACTGCCGAGTGTATATAAATATCAGGCAATATACCCACATTAACAACCTCCTCAAACAATTTCAACACTAACCCAAATTGCCTAATTTTGACGAGCCCATTTAGAACCCCACTCAGGGTTCTAACTTCAGGCATCAAATGTTTCTCTCTCATTAACCGAAATACGAAAACACCATCCGCGACTCTCTTATTTTGCACGTAACTTTGAATCAACAAATCAAAACCCAAACTTGAAGAAAACCCAAATTTCTCATAACAATCAAATAAAGAATCAAAAGCCTCTTTTGGGCTTAGCCCACGAAGAAGCAGCGTCTGCAATAGCGAACTTGCAGGCCAAAAGAGATTGTTTTGCACCAAACCGTGAATCAAAATACAAAAGGACGCCGTTGAATGGTTGAAGGTTTTATGCAGGCCTAGAAAATTGAAGAATCTTAAAGCTAACCTGGAATCGTCTAGAGTCCGGATCAAGACCTTTTCAACATGATGAGGCTTTAATGCGGTGGATAAAACGGCATCGTCCAATGCTAGCTTCCAGCTCTGTTTTCCTCGTATGATTTTTTTAAGTGTGTCAATGAATTGTGACTCTTTTTCGTCATTATCTGAGTAAAAGGGTCTGTGAGTGCATAAATTTCTGCGCTTGTAGTGGAATTTTAAGCTTGTTACCTGTCGTTGAGAGAGGGTGAGCTTCATCTAGCGAATTGCGATGGGAAAGTGAAGAGTTCAGTTCAGGACTTCTTGTGAGACTGTAAATGGGTCAAACCGGATCTGAGGGTTTCCGGTCAGTTTGGAGTTTGAGACATTGAGGGGACATTTTAAAGATCCACAATAATGGATTGTGAGTTATTGGGTTGAGTAGGCCTTTTGACACCCTTCAAATTTTTCATAAGAATCTTTTTTAATTGCAATTATTTAAATAAATTAATGTATTTTTTGTTTTCAATGAAAATTTGGTTAAAACTTACATAAATTATTCTTTTAACAAGTTTTTTACACACACTTATTTTATAATTAATATTAATATTTTAAATTTTAAATAAAATATATATATTTGAAAAAATTAGAAGAGTTTGGAGTTATCAAAATGGATTTTAGACAGTAAAAAGAAAAAAATTTAAGATATTTAATATTTCAGGATTTGTATGTAATTTAAAAAGAAATATGATTAATTTTCATATATGAATTTACATTTTATCAATTTAACTTAGGATATTTTAGAAAATAAATTAAAAGGGGTATTATAAAAGTTTTAGGAGAAATTTTAAAATACTTTTGATGTATTATAATCAATTGATGCATGCATGTCATATATGTAGTTGAATTTAATATAATCACAACTTGCATGATAGTTTTTCAAACTAAATGCACACATGTCATAATATCATTTATTTGTTGTATGGCTAACATAATACCTCTAATGTATTTTAGAATTTCTTAAATTTTAAAGGAGTGTTAAAAGCTCAACCCTATTGAGTTTCTTAAAGGCTAAAAGATCATTGGCCCATATTAATGCGGATCTTTAGTTTATTCTTTTGTTATTTAAATTATTGTTTACATTTTTGTATATAAAATTGGGTGGGCACAATTCGATTCAATTCTAAATCGAATTGGATTGATTGATTTTTACTTAATATATAAACTGAATTAAACTGAATTGAATTAGAGCGATTCTTTGGATTTTGTGGTTTTATTCAATTTTTGAATTTTTTAAATATGAACCGATTGATTTTTGTTAATTTTTAAAACTTAAGTTAACAAAATGATCACTTTGGCTACATTCTTGGCAGTGATTTGTCTGCTCACCTCTATTATAAATGTTTTGGCTTGGTTAAAGGTGGATACAAATTCCTAAAATCAAACCAAACAGCTAAATCAATATATAAAAACAGTAGTGCTACACATCCCAAAAAATTATCTCAAATGATGTGTCATTAATTAAGTGGTTGATAATTCTTTATAAGATTTAAGTGAATTAATTGTATTATCTCACCAACCAATTGATAAATGACACATCATTTGCGATAATTTTTTGGGATAAAAAATTTGGGATGTGTAGCATTACTCATATAAAAAATTGAATGTTATCAATTATTCTATTCGAATTTTAAAAATGCTAGTACCTACACAAATTTGGTCAAGTTTTTAATCTTAGGGGCATTTATGTTTTAAACTTAACGGTTTAATTGAATTACTTTCAATCGGTTAAGTCATTAAGGTAGCGTTTACTTTTTGGATTGGATTGGGAATCCTGAGGAGTGAGAATCTTAGGATTAGGAGTGTGGAGTGGGAGTGGGAGTAGGTTGTTTACTTACACTGGAATGGAAGTATGGATTAGAGATCAGAATCCAATTTATGTGTTTACTTTGTCTTGGATTGCGAGTAAATAGTTTCAAATTACAATTTTATCCTTATTTAAAGAATTATAGTTTTTAATTACAAAACTAATAAAAAATATATTTAATGAATAATATTTATTTTATTATATTTGTAAATTTATTATAATTATTAATATTCTTAATTATGAACAATAAATTATTAATTTTAATACAAAATGAAACCTTATTTTATTTTATTTAATATAATTATATTAAATTTATTATTATATAAAATAATAATATAATATTATTTAGTACAAAATTAATATTTTCTTAGAATAAACTATTTATTATTATTAATAATAAATAAATATAATACTATTATTTTTAAAATAAATATAATAATATTACATTTATTAATTCTCTATTAATATAATAATATTATTTTAAAATAATTTTAACTTAGAATCAATGCAAATTATTATTTAGTTAAATATAATATTATTATTCAAACAAATATAATAATATTATTCAAATAAATATAATAATATTTATTTTATTTTATTAATTATAAAATATTAAATTAAATTAAATTAAAAAAAATAAAAGAGTAAAAAAGGGAGAGGTGGGAGTGGATTCCCACTCCCACCTCCCCCAATGGGAGTCCCACTCCCACTCCCCACTCAAAAAATGGATGGGACCCACGGAGTGGGATTCCCACTCTCTTCCCATTTAGAGAAAGTAAACGCTGAAGTGGGAGGAATCCACACTCCTCACTCCTACTCCAGCAAGTAAACACAACATAAGTCCATTTATTTTTTTAGCTTAACAAAAATTTTCAGTCATTAAGTTATTTAACCAATTATTTTTGTTTTTTTACTTAATTTCAAAAGTTTGAATGAAACCAACAAAATTATGTCACAATAATTTATACACAATAAATCTATACTAAATTTTATGGCTTATTATTACTCTTTAGTATTATTTTTAATTTAGTTATCATCAATTATTTGGCATTATTTTTTTCATCTGAAAATTTAGAGCCCGCGCTGAGAGAAAAAGTTATACTCGCCGCGCGTTTAAGCGCGAACGCATGAATTCAAAAAGTTACAAATAATTTTTTTTTTTTTTTCAAGGATTACAATTAAAAATTAATTAACTAATTTAACGCGTCTATTCAAAGCCGTCGATCCGATTTCCGAGAGGCTAATCCACGGTATCCTTAGCCAAGCCGTCAATCCGTGTATCTGCACATTTTCCAATACAAGACTAATTTAACCATTACTAACGCATCTCATATGGGTCGTCGATTCCCCAATGGAATCCAACGGCTGTATGTATCCACGTCAGCAGTCCTCATCTTTCAAAATCCACCAATCAAATCACATCAAACCGATCTATAAATACCAAACCACAATGCCCTTTCCTCTTCCATCTCACAACAAAATCTCCCGTATTCACCGAATCTAACAATTTGTCTTCTACTTTCAATTCCTCGCGAACCCACAGTTTCTTCTGACGATGGCACCAAAGGCGGAGAAGAAGCCAGCGGAGGAGAAGAAGACACCGGTAGCGGAGAAGGCGCCTGCCGAGAAGAAGCCGAAGGCCGGGAAGAAACTTCCGAAGGAAGCCGCAGCGGGTGACAAGAAGAAGAAGCGCACGAAGAAGAGCATTGAGACGTACAAGATCTACATATTCAAAGTCCTGAAGCAAGTCCATCCAGATATCGGAATCTCGAGCAAGGCTATGGGAATTATGAACAGTTTCATCAACGATATTTTCGAGAAGCTTGCTCAGGAATCTTCCAGGCTGGCAAGGTACAACAAGAAGCCGACGATAACTTCTCGTGAAATCCAGACCGCTGTGAGACTTGTGCTTCCTGGTGAGCTGGCTAAGCACGCCGTTTCTGAGGGTACCAAGGCGGTTACCAAGTTCACCTCGTCTTAAATTAGGGTTAGGTTTCACTATGTGCGATGAAATTGGGGTTAGTGATGTTTGCTGTGTCCTTTCTTGGAGTAATAATGTAAGTAGTTAGTATTAATGAAATGGCATGGTGCTGATAGAAGTGACTTATATTGCCTTATTATGTTCGATCAATGTGTTGATATCGGATTTTAGCAACTGGTTTTATAAGATATGGTCTTAAATATTATGAATGTTTCCGAATTATTTTTATTATTATTTTTTAAATTACAGTTGTAATTTACGTTGGTACATTCTCATTGATTCTTAAAACATTAATTGCCGGTTGCTAATTTTAATTACGAGGGAAAATGGTCATTAAGGTGATAAAATGATTCAAAGACCAACATGGCTATGACCAAATAAGAAGTTATTGCAGTGTATATAACTAAATGCTATTGCAAACTGAGAACAGATTGTTTGACATAGCGAGAGAGATAATAAAAAAGGAAAAAAACAAAAGAAGCTCTACAAATCATTGGATTTGTGTGAGCCCTGCTTAATTGTGTAAGGATCAGGAACCTTAATTAGTAAATTTAGCGAGTGCTTTATCATGGTGAATAATTCAGTATGTTCACCAGAGGCTTCAGGTGAGATAAACTCATCTTTTACATGGATAGATTTTGAATGTTTATGATTTTATGGAGATTTAAATATGTATTTGCAAGATTGAACTGAATGGAGCTTGGTAGACACTGGTTAAAACTTAAAACTGATAGTCGGATTGCTGACATCAGAATTGATCCTCAGAAACGACCCTTGCAATAACTTTTTGGATCTCTTATTTAGGTATTGTTTGTGCCCATGGTGATACTTAATGGGATTTCCTTCTTCAGGTTCAAGCCAACTTGTGCAGGTTCAAATAATGTGTCTCTAGATAAATAAGATAATTAAAGGGGCAATTATTTATCTGGAGATAAAATAGTTATTTGGTGTGTAGTTTTGGGGCCTATGAAGAATATTTTACGCCTCTCTCATGTTTGTTGTGTTGTTGATCATATTCATTTCTTCCAAGGGAATGCTGATGCCTCCTGTGTCACCTGTCAGGCCTAGAGAAAAGAGATCCACAAGAAGATTAATAAACTCTGCTGTTCAGATCATTATTTACAGAGTGACGCTGAGCTGTGACAACTGCTAAGATATTTCCGTTGAAATCACTCCCAATGCTGAAATATGGACTCTGATATGCGTCCTGCATCCTTATCAGGAACAGGAAGCTTACGCTTGCATATAGCTTCTGGAGGTTTTCTGGGAAGTGACTCGCTGAGTCAAACATGCTTAGCCACATGCTAGCAGCTGTGCACAGATGATCAATTTGGAAGGCTCTGTCAATTCGTGCGGAGTAAATTTGATGTTTAAATCTATCATTTCAATGAAATAGTGCTGTCATGGATGGTGATTGTAATGGTGATGCATCTCTAGAATGTAGAGGCATTAGTGTATAGACAGGCCTGCAAAATGTCAAAGGTTGGTGATACTGATTCCTGTGTTTCGAAATTGTATGTAGACTGGAAGTGGAAGCCAGAATTGCATCATGATCCTGAAATTTTGGGGACGTGGTGCAAGGATTGAATTGAGGAATCAGTTGATCATCTAGAGATAAAATAACATTTGTGGTTAGAGTAGAAGTTTTGTCCAGCATATTTTTTGAAGATACAGTATATGGATTGAATGGCAGAGCAATTGGAAATACTCGTATAGTCGTATGTGTTCAGTGTTCTCTTTCTTCTCTCCCTGAGGCAAAGCTTGTGGTTTGAGGTTTGAAGTATGATATGATCGAAACATTATACAAGAAAAACGCTTGCAATTATTACTCAATATAAATCACACACTTCACTTCTATATATTTTAAGTCACAAAATTCAAAATCTCAATGTCCGTAATTGATAATATATGCTAATCGTCATCCAAGATTCCAAGCGTATTAGCTACATATTTTATTCATATCTTACTTTTGGACTGTTGGCATATTTTCATGAGAAATCGACACGTGTGCGGTTTATCTCAAGAGGAGAAAAACGTGAGCGTTTGTAAGGCCAAATGATATATATTAACTAACAAGGGTGAATCAGTCATTTTCCCTTATTATAAGAAGTTAGTTAAACGTGCATCATTCCCCCTCCCCTCCAGTGTGTTAATCTTCCACCAAAACTGCAAAATCCCATGATCAAAACCAAGTTCGCATCACGCACCCACCACTTCTTCCACATTTATCGCCAACCTCAGGAATCATCCTAACATCATGCTCATCTTCCTTTCTCTGTACTCAATTATCCGGCGAGTCACGGCGCATTGGCCGCTTCTTCTCTGCGCTGCAACATGGACAATCTTGTTAACGTTGACGGTGGCCTTGGCATCATTTGCTCCGGAGTTTGCATTTGTGTCGGCTATATCGCCTTCGTCTTCGTTTTCAAAGTCATGTCATGCAGATGGGTCTGTGAGGATTCCTTTGGACTTTCCCAGGGAGAGCGTGTGTTTGCCTTCTTACATGGTGAGGAGGTCAAAGATGGATTTCTTTGTGCCTACAGTTTTTGCAGCTCTTGTCGTCGCTGGCTCTGCTTTCGCCGTTCGTTCTCTCGGCTTGTGGGAGAGTGGCAGAGCTTGATTCATTATTCACGGCCACAATTGTTTTTAGTTTATTAACTTTTTTTTTTTTCATTTTTCATCTTGCACAGCGCAGTTGCAAAAGCTAAGGAATCTGGTGTATTTAAGAACACAACATGTCATAATTTGATAATTTATCTCTTCTGTTTTTGGTTTGATCGTTTTCATGCAATAATGCCTTAAGACAAACAAAGATTTTCTTTTTGAATCTTTCTTCTGTTTTCAGATTCTTCCTCAATACAAGCCTAAATGTTCTGATCTTAGCACATCCTTCGTGTAGCTCTGCGACTCTTTATTCGTTTTGAATAGAATGGTCATTTGTGCAATGTTCAGTTGTCACGAAATTGAAGCCACACAACTGGCGGAACCTAAAGGGAGAGAATTTTTTTAAGTGTAATGATTATGTGATATAATTGATAAGCACTCCCACACACCACCTACCGCACCTTAATTGTTCTTTAGGTGATGTCAAATGCATCCATTTAGTCCAAAGAGTGGCGATATTATTCCCCTCAACACCCCTCTTATTAATTTCCCCCCATTTCTTAATATTTTATCTTTAATAACTTGTAACGGTTAAACTCGTATGGTGAGAATATGACTTTATTATTGTCTTATCACACGCACTTTCTTTTTAAAAATTATAATTTTCTTTTTTTGGTTGTTGTTGTTGATTCTCCCAAAGACACATGAAGTATTATGTATACTAGCCTAAAATTTTATAACAGGTTTTCAATCGATAGTGCGAAACGTTGTACTAAACAGTGCTACATTATAGATAAGCTTGGCAAAATCCGGGTCCGGTCCGGGTTTTGGTGTTGCCCGGGACCGGACCGGATGAGAGAAATACAAACCCGGACCCGGGTTAAAATCCGATTTTTCCGGGTGCGGTCCGGGCTTGAGCCCGGCACCTTCCGGGTCCGGGTTTTGATCCGGGGCTTTTTAAACCCGCATGTGATAAATTTAATTTTTTTTCAATTTTTTTCTTCAATTTTTTTTAATTTCTCTAACAATACAAATTTTTAAAAAGAAAATAATCAAATAAACTCATTCAATTTCAAATTTTAAAAAAGAAAATAGTTAAATACAAATATTGCACAAATGATAAGTAAAAATTATTTCAATCTACTTTTTAATACCTAAATTTATCCAATTTCTAACTTAAACTCATTCAATCTATATATAAAATAAATAAATTAAATTCAACAATACAATAATTACACAATAAATTTAAATAACATCCAATATATCATAAATTCATAATTATATATTTATATATAATATATTTATTTTTTTAAAATTTATTAAAAAACCGGGTCCGGTCCGGGTTCCGGATTTTTTGTGTTGAACCCGGACCCGGGACCGGAAATGTCCGGGTTTGAGAATTTCAAACCCGGATCCGGTTTTTATATGCATGCTGTCCGGGTTTTGCCCGGACCGGATTGGCCGGGTCCGGGCCGGGTCCGGTCCGGGCGGGCTTTTTTGACACCCCTAATTATAGATGTGTCCCTTCTTAATAATTGTTGCCAAATTCTTATTTCCTTAGTTGTGTTCCAAAAATTTATTGTTCCTCTCAACACTGCTCCAAACATTTTATGAAACTCTTTCAGAAACATCTTCTCATCTCCTCATTAGTTGATGTGCCCAATAGAGATGACAAAAGATCGATTTGTTTAGTTCGGTTCAATTATGAATTGAACTGAACAAATTTATTTTTTTAAAAATAATTAAAATTCAAACTAAATCAAGTTGGTTTAGTTTTCAGTTTAATTCAGTTTGATTTTTTCAATTTTAAATCATGAATTCCTTTTCCTTTATATTTTTTCCTTTTTTATTTTATTTTTTATATTTATTTTATTTTCTAATTTTTATAACCGAAGTGAACTAGATTTTTTGGTGGGTAATGGTTTTTCTAATTTTTATAGTGTTGAAGGAGCGGACACCACGAAAATTATTGAGCATTTCTCTTCTAGCTTTAGAGTTTAGAGCATGGCAACTCATTGAATATTGACAATATTAAGTGTTATGTATTACCATTTGTGTTGCACAACAATCTTTTCAATGAACGAGTTTAAAAATCTTTGTAACCAAGTTGTGAGCATTTGTCAAATATGTAATATTTTGACAAAGGTGAGGTCTTCTATATTCACAAATCACAATACATTTTTTTCATTTTGTTTTACTCAGGAGTCATGAAGAACCACGAGAAATGTGAAACAGTTATGGAATGTCCTAAAAATTATTTGAAAGACAAAGAAAGTACAAAACAGAAGAGTGGGAAAAGCACCAAAGCAGCAATTGTGAGATTTTGTGAAGTCTAAGAAGAAAAAGATGAAAAATGGCGTCGCCCGGACTCGAACCGGAGACCTTCAGTGTGTTAGACTGACGTGATAACCAACTACACCACGACACCGTTGTTGACTGGCAAACGTATTTCTTTTTAATTAACCATACGCGATAGATACCGATCTCCCACGAGCCCTCTCTGACCCGGTCCAATTTGTTTCCTCACTCTTTCTTCTCCTATTATCTCAAAAACTTTCCTTTGTTCGAGGAAACCCTAAATTTCCTCCTCAGCCTTCCTCTCTTTCTACTTTTCCTCTTAATTTCTCTCTCTCTTATTACGATTTTATCTTTGATTTTCTATTTTCTGTTATAGTAAAAAATGTCAAGCGCTTTAGATATGTCTCTTGACGATATCATCAAGAACAACAAAAAGTCTGGATCTGGCAACTTCCGGGGCCGGGGTCGAGGATCCGGACCCGGCCCTGCTCGTCGCATCCCCAATCGTGGTGCAAACCGTGTGGCGCCGTATACCACCGCCAAAGTAATTAATATGAATTTTCAGATTATTGTTTTAGATCTGTCAACTCAGCTAGCTGATTTCGCTTCTAGCTACTTCTACTCGTTTTAAGTTACGTATTTTTGTTCTTTCGTTAAAACTCAGGCGCCGGAGACGACGTGGCAGCACGATATGTTTGCAGATCAGGTGAGTGCTTTCCCGGTACAGCAGGCGGGGCGGGCTTCAGCTATAGAGACTGGAACGAAGCTGTACATATCAAATCTGGATTACGGTGTCTCTAATGAAGACATCAAGGTATATAATTATTTCTATATGCTTTTGCTTAATTATTTAATCGTCGCACAGAATTAGCTAACTTAAATATACATGAGATTTGTGTAGTTTTTTTTTGTTGGATTTATGTAAACTATTTTATGTGACTTTTATGTTATTCTTCTGCTGATCTCTCCAAGTGTTTGCCTCTTGCAAATTGTTCCATGCGTTTTTTACTTGATCTGTTTATATATAAGACTATCGAAATAGGAAAACTTTATGATTAGATTGGAACTTTGTGATATGGTTGAGTTTTTGTTTGGTTAATGATGCATGCTTCTTCCCAATAACTGTATTTGAGTTGTGTTTTGTATTTTTTGTTTTTAATTTGTTGTCAATTTGGTTGACAATAGATTCTATGTTTCAAGTGTTAATTCTATAGTTTTCTCTTTTGTTTGGATGAAGAGGGGTAGTGAAATTCCCAGCTTTTGTATCTTGTTGATTATATTTCTAATGTGATATTGTTTTTATGCAGGAACTGTTTTCTGAAGTTGGTGACTTGAAGCGGTACTCAATCCATTATGATAGAAGTGGGAGATCAAAGGTATCTAATCGAGTTTGGCATAAACTGGTCCTTCTGATGAATTTTTGTGTCCCACTAGTTTAGAAACCAAAAACTCTTTTTCTTAGGGAACGGCAGAGGTTGTCTATTCACGACGAGCAGATGCTGTGGCTGCAGTCAAGAGATACAACAATGTGCAGCTTGATGGGAAGCCGATGAAAATTGAGATTGTGGGAACAAACATTGCAACCCGTACTGCAGCTCCAGCTGCTAATGTCAACTTTGGAAATTCAAATGGTGTTCCTAGAGGGTATGCCTTACTTTTATTGTATGCTTTTTATTTGAATTCCATGGAATTCTCGATTTGCGCTTATGTGTGAAATGTTGCGTTTTGACGTGTTATTTTTTTCCCCCTTGTGTTGAGTTATTTTATTTATGGATTTTTTAAAAAATTAAATTTTGCAGTATCATCTGAGCTGTATGATTTGTGCTGTTCTTGACTTGTGAGTTGATCATATTTGTTAGTGGTTAAAATTATATTTGCGACTTTTAATTTCATCGACGAGCCCTTCCATTGGAATCCGGACGTTGGATTTCATGTTGTAACTGCATAAAATTCTCCTTTATGATGGCTCTTTTGCTCTGAGTTGAATATGTTCGTTTAGAATGAACAAAGTTGTTTGCTATGTGTATGGCGAATTTTGGTTTAACTGCAGCTATGCTCCCTGCTGGACTTGGCAGTGCCTTCCAGCCCCCTCCCGAAATTTTGGCTACCAATATACCAGCTCATTTTCTTTATTAAAACACATTAATGATCTTATTCAGATGGTTTTTCCCCTGAAGGAAGTTTATGGTGATTGATGCATGTGCTTTCATTTAGTATACTTGTCATTGCACTTTGCACACAATCAGATTAATAGATAAGAGATATAGTCAAAGAGATCCAGTTTGGGATGTTAGTTGCAGTCGTTTGGCTGTACTACTACTATATGGGTTGGGTTTGGCACTGCACATGCCCGTGGTTCCTTTAGACATTTTTTGATAGATCTATTCTAGGTCAGAGTATTCTTACGGTGGGGATTGTTTTTCCTTTTGCATTTCTGATCTTTTAGTTAGGCTTTTTGATTGGTTACTATTGATGGTAATTTTGCAGTGGACAAGGAAGAGGTGGTGCATTCAGAAGGCTTCGTGGAGGTGGGGGTGGCGGCGGCCGTGGATTTGGAAGAGGTCGTGGACGTGGAAGAGAACGTAATGAGAAGATATCTGCTGAAGATCTTGATGCTGATTTGGACAAGTATTATTCAGAAGCATCAGAGGCAATGCAGACAAATTGAAGGCATTTATTGTGTTAATTGCTTAGAGCTACATCTTTCTTCTATGACTAATTTGTGCTTGATGAGCAACGACGTCAAATACTTTTGTTTGTCATTTTACGAAAATCCCTGTTTAGAGAACGAAGGAAACGCTAGTAGGGAGAGCTATATATCTCGGTTTGTGGAGTTTGGGCTATTGTTGTCTATTGTTCCTTTTACTTCGGTTTGAAATTTGGGTTAATGGACAGTTGTGAGAATGTATTCTACACTCACGCTATCGTTAGCTTCGTTAATCTTTTCTGATATATTCCACAAGCTCGGGTCTAGAAGATGGAACTTGTGTATTGCTTTCTCATTCAGTAAGAAAGTGTGGCTGCAAGTTATTAGCGGATCGATCCTTAACAGATTCTCCCACAGCTGCGATGTCTGTGGATTGCGTTGGCATCTAAGGCAAGGGAGACTTCAATCTAGGTAGATCTCTATAATTTAACTTTAGCTGTGGATTAAATTTTACTGGTAAGAGTTGTCTCTCCTGTTGATTGTACTGTTGATTTTATTGGTGATGCATTTCTCTTATTGAGTTGTTTCTATTTCCTGTACAGCTAGTTGGAATATCTGTTGATGTTGCATTGGTCCAACCAGTTGATGCATTGGTGGGATACTTGAATGAATTAACCTTTTGATGTAGTTAGGAGTATTTTCTTGGAGATTGTTTTTGAGTAAAAATGTTTCTAGGAGTTAGTTCAACATCTTTGAACCGCTTTTCATGGGCTTCAGTTTTTTAAAGTCTGTGGAATGAATTCCTCTGTTTGCTTGCATGGTTGGAGGCCTGGCATTATCTGTTATGTACACTTCACAAGTGCATTTGGGTGGCTGCTTCTTTTCATGCATTTACCCTGAGATGAGCTGACAATTCCTGTTACTTTTTTGCTCCATACTCCATTTCTACTATGCAATTCATTCTGTAATGATGGTTAATTCATTTTTAAGCCTTCCAGCAGTTTTAAGTGCACCGATCGACTTGAGAGGTTGGAACTTATGCTCGTGCTGATTAATGAGTGATAAGTGGTGCTAGAGAACACACATCAGCAATATTCTTTGATTTTCTTCTGTTGCAATCTGACTGCTGCTAGACGTTGCTCTTGTCACCGAATAAATTCATCTATCTCATGATTGCTTTGAATATTTTTTTCTTCCACCGAGTCTCGTTGTGGTTTGGCACGCATGTAATAGATTGTTGTGCGTGTTCCATGTCACTTTTCGAGCTCCCCCAATAGTGACTTGGATTGGTCGTTGAAAGATTGTAGCTTGGATCATGAGATTTGCCAATTTTAGAAATATTTTAATTTTGGTGTAGTCAACCGGTGTGCCTTTGAGATGCATACACTAATTCCTGTGAACTGTTGATTAGTTTTTTGCTTCTGCTCAACAAGAAAAGTGATATTGTCATCCATTCTTATGTGATTTAATGAGAGAACATCGTTTGGGTGTAAATAGGACTCTTACGCGGCCAACATCTTGTTGGTCTACTTTTTATCTTGTAAGGCTGGTTATTAGTTGGAAGCTTTGAACTATTAATGTTTTGTGCTTCTATTCAACAAGAAAAGTTGATATTGTCATCCATTCTTGTGCCGCTTAATGAGAGAATGACGTGTCGGTGTAAATATTATTCTTACACGGTCAAAATCTTGTTGGTCTGCTTTTTATTTTGTAAGGCTGGTCATTAGTTGGAAACTTGTTTCTATGACATTGCATGATGGTGAACAGATACAGAGCACTGAATAAAGGTAGCGTTTATTTATTCAGTAGCGTTTATTTTCGGGAATGGATTGGGAATGTTGAGTGGAAATTTTGAGATTGGGAGTGTGGAGTAAGAGTAAGAATAAAAGTTGTTTACTTATACTAGAGTGGGAATGTAGAATAGTAATTAGTACTTCATTTATGGGAAATAGTAACACTAGAGGGAAGTGTTAAAAAAAGAACAGTTCCACTCAACCTACACTTCAAAAGTCGGTGAGGTCCATAGAGTGAAATTCTAACATCCATTCTTAAATAAGTATGTAAACATTAGAGGGGGAGTATTCTACAATCAGACACACTGCTGAAGCAGTCTGTTTGGTACGCGTCCGTATTGTTTGCATTCGTTTTAACTTAGCTTTTGGGCCGACGCCGGATGGCCTTGTTGTGTACGCCTTCTATGTTTGGGATTTTAATTGCGTCCGTTTGTTGTCTTTCCCCGTGCCGTTATTCAGCGATCATCGCCATCGTTGGGTAGTTGTCTCTGCGCGAGATGACACGAGGTAGATGTGAACTAAGGCGTCCAAAGTGATTTTATTCCGCGGTATCTACAGAAAAATCGTTAGATAATACATGTTGGCGAAGAAATACTGTCGTCGCCCATACTTCATCACTCATTAATTCATCATTAGTTGGGAGTAAATATTGGTAGATGTTCGCAAAGGATTACTTTGATATAATATTAATAAAATAGTAATTTGGAACTTTGTTGTTGTATTTCAGAAAAAAAGGATAATCCTAAGCGAGAAGCTCATATGGAATGATAGAAACTGTCATTCCATCCATGTATACTTAAAACGGAAAGACTATCACCATGCTAATGATAACTCTATGACGCAACTTAGTACATATGAACATACAGCACACATTAAATTAATCTGTAATCTCCAAAACAATCTAATAAGCAATCAGGTGGTTTGCCGCTTTAGAACTTGCAAGAACCTTGACCATTCATTTTAGTATCAGCATTTTAAGAATTCTTTTCCGCTCTCACTTTCTCCCAGCTGGAAAAGACCACCCTCAACAAGGTATGCAATACTGCTTTAAGCCAAGACATTATGAAGTTCCAACACGAAGAAGGCCAGCACCACGGATATAGAAGTCGAAAAAACAGACTTATAACATGCCGTGGGTATTGCCCAACCTGTTCCATAACAATAATGTCACAACACAGAGATTCAAAACCATTACAATTATAACAATAATCAAAAAAAAAAAAAAGAGAGAACAACTTACAGGAAAAAGAAAATCCAAAGCATCCCAGGCTGCATGACGAACAGCTCTAGTGGGATACATTGGACCACCGGGAGAAGTAAAGCTATACAAGCACGTCTTCAACCTTGTACTTGTCGTCATTCTCAGTTCCATCCCTGCATAAACCAATCGGCTAACGTTTGTCAGATATAGGAAAAATTTATCCTCATAAGGGATGAAATAGTAATACCTTGGAGAACTTTAATTTGTGAAAGATAATGCAAGAGAACTGGTTCCACCTTCAATTTTTGAAGCTGAAAATGAGATTTATAGTACCGTGTGAGTATAGTCACACTGTCTAAAGAAACTTAAAAATAAAAAATAAAAATAAAAAACTAAAATAGAAACCATTGAACATAAAGGACTTGTTCCTACTACAAATTTGGTGAAGAACAAGTTATCAGCTCTACCTGATCTGCCACCTCAATAACAAAGAAGTCAGCTGAACCACCAACCAAAAAGGCATTTGGAAAAACAGGAAACTGCTTCAAGAAGCTTTCAAGTTTATCAACTGCAAGGAACACATGTACTTTTAAAAACATGCAAGGTCTCATTCAAGGGAAAAGTTCAAATGATGGTAACATCTACCTGAGTTGTAAAAGAATATGAACCTTGAAAGTACAAGAAATAGATCTCTTTGGACCTGAAGATTACCAAAGAAACATGCAAGGAACTAGAATATAATAGTCCATCCAAATCAATAACAGCATTTAAAATTGAGACAGACAGTATCAATGGCTCACCTGCACAGGAATTTTATTTAATCGTGCAGGTTCCAATGCAACTTCCTCAAGAAGGTACTGTATCCAATTCAAAGGACAGATATCGAACAGAAAAGAAAAAAGAAGAAAAATCATTAGTAATAAATATTCCAGGAGACTTTTTTTTTTAATAGCTAAATATCAATTATTCTTGAAAGCTCTTACCCGAAAGAGGGACTGGAAGTGCCTTGAGTTTGTCTGGATGTCGATCCTGCATGATTAGACAATGATTGTCAACAGAAAACCACTACATTATTAATGAAGTTTCTTCCGACATAAGGTTATACTGTCAGGCTACACACACATAAATACATGTCAAAACACTATCCACCCCTTCTTTCTTTCACACTCTCTCTCACACACACACGCACGCTACCACTTCAATTTACTTCAAACCTCCCTAGCCAGAACTAATCATGACAACCAAATAAAGTTAGGTATCATTTACCTCTATCAGACCAATAAACACTCATAGGACAGTTTTAACACATGCAGATTGTTTAAAACCCGAAGAAACACAAGCAACAGCTTGTACACCTAAAAGCTAGCCTCATAGAAAACAGACTAATCTCACTAAAGAAAAAGAATTACAGTACCACCATTACATTGGAATTCAATCAATGATTTGTAGCAAGTAGAAGGGCATTTAGCAGGCAGCAAAACTATAAAGAAAAACACAGCAGAAGAAGCTAAGCAAAATGGGTTGCTTGCAAACATTCAAGAAAAATGTCAAATGATATAATATATTAAAACTACATGTCGCCAGCAATTAAATTCTAGTTTCTAGCATTCAACTGCTCCAACACTAGCTCTCACACGGAATGATTTCCATAAAGCATGCATTCGCTACTGAGCATAGAGGCACAGGGCAAAGTAGACAGTGAAATCTAAGCAAATTTGAAATCTCACATGATAAAAGAGAACTTAAGCTTAATTATTCTTATGTTAAGCTTAATTATTCTTATGTTTCTGATAGGATGACCACCAGAAAGCATCAATCATGCAAAAATGGTTAGCAGTAACACAGGACTGAGCATCCAGAGCTATCAGGGCCAACTCAACACATAAGCACTCAAGGACTATCAAAATTTATGTAATTTAACATTCGTACCAAAAAACATTGGTAGCACCTTGAACAAGAGCAGACGAGTAACGAAGGAGAACTTCGTCATTGTTGAGTTGAACTTCAAATATCTGTAAAAGAGAGAAAAATATTTACATATGGACACCATGATAGGCAAAGAAAATATAGTATCACCTCTCTACAGTCTTTGTTATTCAAAAACAGATTTGTTTCATTTCTAAAATGTATTGCAGGCAAAGCAATCCCTCGGATAAGAGGTATAGGTAATTCAGCAGAAAATATAGTAAACAACTCAACTACCGCATAGCAACAAAGTGCATTTCAAATGCAATTAAACCTGTTAACCAAGGTTTAGCTGATTTTAAAGTTCCATTTCCATAGGCAGTAAGGACAGAAAAGATGTGGTAAGCTTTCATTCTATTGAAAATCCTGAAAGATTAACAGTCACACTTTTGGAAAAAAAAAAAAAAACCTTTTCAAGGGAAAAATTACCGCTACATTCACACAAGCTCACATACCCATTTATGGAACAAGAGGGCGAAAATATGAGACACAAATAACTGGCTCCAGAGCTGGACAATCAAATCAAGAATACGTTGTCCACTCTCAGGAATCCGAACATAATGATCGGCAAGCACATCATAGAAACACAGTCGACTGTCAATGCCATCCTCTGCAGGACAAATTCCACCTTCTTCCCCGCTGAGAATTATATCTGTTTTCAATTTCAATGCAAAATATAAGAATCCTAAACTCACAGTACATGGCAGGTGAACCTCAATTGCCTCAGAATTGCAGGACTCTGCTTGTGCGTGTATCAAAGATGCATGTGCGTGTATGGTCACAAAGTTTGCACTTGTGTGGTGCAATAACAAAAAAAAGTAGTTTTAAAGCAATTTAATTCTCACGTGTGTATCATTCCCCACCCATTAAATCTATTTTTCCATGTCCTTATTAAATTATGGAGTAACGCCATTTTCAGGCCATCAGCCTCGAATCACATGAATCCTATCGCTAGCACAGATGCTTGTCAAATTCCTACATGCATAACAGGAAAGATACTTATAAACTTCTTAATTTAATAAATAGAAAACAGTAATTACTACCGGCCTGTCTTCATCGATTCACATGTCTGATTTCAGCATAAAAAATAGAAAAATAAACAAATTTTATTTTTTTGCGCGCGTGGCAACCTCGACTCACCTCTTGCTCGATCATCAACTTCTAAAGCTATATCAGCAAACAACTCTTGCAACAGGTTCCGTCTTTGCGAAGGAGAAGCTAAAGCCTGCAATACGGCGTCATTTTGTCAGCAATTTTAATAGAATCGGCATGACTCGAATTTCCAATCTCAATCTTCATTTCACACACACACACACACACACACACACACATATATATATATATATATTATTTTTATCAACGAGGCACTTGCTTAATTTCAACTAAACAAGGCATTTTCTTAGGGAACAAACAGACAGTCAACGTGGATTTCAAAACAGAAATCGAGCGAACCCGCTGGAGTTTCTTTTCGATTTCTTGAGTGAGAGCGTTCAGATAAGCCGAGCCTCGATGCGTTGAACTTGAGGATGCTTCTGACATTTCGCGAGAAATTCAATCTCATTTGACGAGGCACGCAAATCAAATCAAATTAAATCTTATTGTTTTCTCTGAATATTCAATCATCTATCGATGTAATTAATAAACAAAACATATCAAATCTGCGCTAGATTTTTGCTTTAAAAAGCGTTTTGGTATTTTACCGACAGTAAAAAACTTTCACAGTGATTGTGCTGTCTAATCAATTAACAAGAAATGGAAGGAGGAGTTGTTGATCTGGCTTGGCAGGGAAGCAACACCTGGTAATTGTGTCTGGGAAGCAAAGCAAACTACCTGTGCTGCGTTCGTCTCTTTTACTCACACGTGTAGTTTGTAATGGATGAGTTTTCGTTTTCGGTTTCGGTTTTTACTTGCACCTGGTGATTGTGTTTGCGTTTGGACTTCAATCTGATGCGTGGCGTGGGCTCGGGCATGGCTGTGGTTGTCAGTGTGGGTCCGAGTGGAAGGTCCACCTGCGATCACTCCTTTCCACGTTTTTGGTGGCAGTTGAGGCAGCAATTGTCAAAATTAAAATTAAATAATATTTATTGATTTTGATTTTTGAATTTCTCCTACAAAAAGACCGCAGTCTACCTCTACCAACATATTAAAAAAAAAAAAAAAAAATTCCGAGCCTCGCTTAGATAACATCCGTAAGCTTTTGTGTGCTAAATAATTTCCGTCTAATTTTTTCAACCTACACTGACAATCACAGCCTAACTTTTATGTATAGTAATCTAGAAGATTACATTTTATAAAAGACAGTTTAATCATATCGAGCATAACCTGCTTTCTTATCATTGGTATTACTTAAACATATTAATTAAAGTCTCTCTCAACTCAAAATAATGAATTAAATTCTTAACTTTTAAATCGACAAACAGAAAATTTAAGCAACCCTTTAAGTTAATCTTTTAAGGGAGCCAATCCTTTAATTGAATATACAATTTTTATTTAAATCAAATATGACATAATTAAATGGCGTTCGTAGTGATCAATGGTATGTTTTCAACATCCATATTTTGGGCTTTACACGTTCAGAAATAATTTTAAGATGATGTAAAACGTAAGCAAAGACTGAAAATTTGGATGAAGTGATATTCAGATTTCAAATTTAAAATGCCATTTTTCATTCAAGAAAATCCTTTGGGTTCAAAATCTATACCTTCGTTTGATAAACCCTAAATGCACTTTCAGCATATTCTCTTCTAGCAATGAACAAGTGACACCAATCTACAATAACCATTAGGATTTCCAGCAGGATCATGGAACTAATTTCCTCGCAACCCGAACACTACCCAACTAGAGAAAATAAAGAGACCAGTACGAGTTACATGATTTACATCAGAATACAAATGGAGATTCATCAATCTTACAGCTTGCTCTACAATGCCATTAAGGCAATAACTACTCGGAAAAAAAATTGGGCTGAAGATGTATATCTTAAAAGTGATACAAGCAGCCAAGCTTATAAATGTAGCCGAAATGGCAAATCATTACAACATACAAACTAGTCACAGGTCATTAGAGCTAAAAATGCAGGGGAAGATAAAAAGCATCAGGTCGGAAGTACTATGGTCACCAGCCCAAAAGAAATTTGGCCGGATAGAAAGAATAAAAATCAACTCACCAGCCCATCAATGCTCTTCTAACTCTGTCTACAATCTGTTCCCTTGCTACCATAATTGATAATTGAAATTTACAGTTCTCATCCAAAAGAAATCTGTAAATCTCCCATTCACGTTCTGAAGTTGAATACCTTCCAATTGCAGCCTGAAAGCCAAGAAAGGAAAATGTTAAAAGAGTACTTTGCATCTTGAATTCTTGAAAAAAGAATGGAAAATGATTCAAGAAGCCCATCTGCACTTTTAAGACTTGCATGTAACTGCGATTTACCATTTTATATGATTAACTTTGGTTAGCATTATCCACCAATGAATACATGGAAAGCAGTGGTAGCAATGATATCATAACAAGTTTCATGGAAGCACAACATGCTGATGGGTCTTTGAATCACCTCCGAGGTAATGATTCTTACCGAGAACACACAGATCCCAAGCACTTTTAGAGCAAGCGTTACATCATAGAAAACTCGCGGTCTTCCCTTTCCACATAACTCAACAGGATTAGCAACCAAAAGTTCAGTATCAGGCCCTCGGTTTGCAATGATGACACGCAACGGATGAAGCATCTCCATCTTTAAACGGGAACAAATTGCACTTTGCTTCTCAGGATCCACAATCTTCTTCCCATCCTTCTGCTGAATAAAAAGGTCCAAATCACGATAACCTTGGGAATTTGGTGAGAATCGACCATAAGATATCTGAAAAAGGAAGGGGGAAAAAATAGGTTTATATCAGAAACAGAAACATAATATTTTGTCAGTGCAAAAGATGCACATCTGCAAGGTGTTGTGGAAGAAAATTATCAAAAACTGGTATTTTTTGTAGAAACTGAAAAGGAACCATTCAACATTTAAAACTATAAAATTATCCCAGATTTTTCCTGGAAACCAATTATAAATCTAGCAGCAGGAGAAAGTGTCACCTCCACTGGCTCACAGAAACAAGTGAAGTTAGAACGGAAGTTAAGTCTGCAGTTAGATAAATCTACACAGCAACAGGACATGTTGATAGCTAACATAATATCTTCTGGCCTTGATCACCTAATTCTGATTTGAGACGTTTTAGGAGTCAAGGTACAAAACCTTATAATTTGTTGTTAACAGTTCAGGTCGAAGAGTAACAATTTAAATTCTGATTTGCCACTTACAACTGTCAATTTCCACCCTAGCATCCTATATAGAGCGACATAGTAATGTAATAGATTAAGATATCCCACAATAGGGTCTAAATTAAAAGTTCATTATTAATCGAGACAAGATATGGACATCTAATTAAGGAATATGGAAATCCATACCTTCATATTGCAATCTTTCAAAGTTCTCATTATGTCATAAAGAAGTCCCTTGTGATCAACGCAATGTATTTGCAGCAATGTATGAGCAGGGCTTAACGAATTGTCTACCACGACATTTGCTTTCTTCAATTTTGTCATATCTGGGCTTAGGGCTTGCAGTCGGGTTTCTTTATCCGAAAGCTCGAACCTAAATAATTCTTCAGCCACCACAGGAGACAAAGAACTGACACCTTGATGACAGTCACACTCAGGACCCGCCAACTGAAGCTCACAATTAATGCATGACTCACCCAACACAGCATGTAATTGTTCACACGTCTCATCTTGTCGTTTTTTTGTGTGTAGAAGTTCCCTGAAACAAATTTATGGAATAAGATAAATGAAAAAACGAGCACAATTACATCTCAACTTCTTAATTAGTTCATATTAAAAAGAAAAAATCACATTACAACCAAATAACATTTGTCTATGAAATGGAGGACCCTGGCTGAACAGGATCAGCCACTTCTGGTCCTCTTTCCGAACACAACTAACATTTCTTCTATTATAATATTTGAACCATGTTATTTTCATTGGTGCACAAAAAGCTCAGGGAGAAACTTGAAAAAAGCATCAACTTCTCAATTAAATGAGTTTGAAGAAAGAGAAGCAAATAGATAATAGATCTGTTTATAACCAATTGGAATATTCACTATCTCTAATCAGTAACTTTTGAACACCTAGCACCTACATATTGACGCATCATCTTTACTATAGGTTCCAAAAAAAAGATATATCAATTTGATAAGCAAAGACTCATTAGCTCTTTTGGAGACAATAAACAAAAACCTACAAAAAGAATAAACCAGAAAAACTTCCACCAGATCAAAATAAGGCATGTTGGTAACAGGTTTATATAAACAACAAGTGAAATAACAAACTACATGACATTTAGTTCAACTTAGGCAGACTGGACCATTTTAGGTTGTCCAAATCAAGTAACGTGTGAACAGCATTTTCACGTCTGACAAGAAGCCAAAGTATATAGAAACAAAATTAAAAAGAAGATGAATAATTCATCAGATATAATCAAACAAACTCTTATTCAAGGTCCCACAAATTGGACATAAAATATCAAAACAAATTCTTGAAATAGACTCACCTGTTATCTGTTATGAAGAACAGGTCCAGGACTCTTCCATCTGGTGTGGTCGTCACTTTCACCCTTTGAATTGAAAGCTCGAGCTCACAGAGAACTTGAGTAACATCTACAAGGAAAAGATTCATTAACCCATTAGAACCACCAAAAGGCTAGTGTATTGTACAACATAAACTTATTATGAGAGTATGAGTTCATCTATTTCTATTACCATGCAATAGCCCTTTCCGGTCAAGGCAAAACAACTTCAACAAATAAACTGGAGAACATGTGGGACGTGTAGACAGCTGGTTGAAATAAAATGACACTGAACATGATGGGCATTCCAACATAAGGCGGTTCTTCAAATTTGTCCATCTTATAATCGAAGAAGAATGAGGAACCACCCAGAGTACTATGTAGCACCATATCCCGTCAGTTGAAATATCTAGAACCAAAACCAAAATATTCCCAAAAAAAAAATTATTAGCAAGCCAGCGTCCGCAAAAAATTTAATAAAAAAGAACCCACTATCTTCAGTTAACAGAGCTTCCTGATAATCAAATACAAAATCCGGAAAATCGACAACATCAACCAATTAATAATTAAAAACCTCATAATATATTTTTGAGTCATTATTGAACCAACCAATTCGATCAGTGATCAAACAAGTAATTTATGGAACCTATGAAATTTCTTACTCTTTCAAACCAGATTTTGCAATTGCTACAAAATTCCATATAAGTATACAATTCAAAGCTCCACATTCACATGTGATGAGATATTTAATTGCGCTAAAATAAAAATTTTTATCAATCAAATAAACTACAAAAGTTGAATATATTTAAATGTTGAACAATACGCTAAAACAAACCAAGAAGCCAGATGAATGTATTTCCACCATTTCGAGACAATAAAAACACAATTCAATTAAGTAAGTCAAAACATAAACAAAGAATGTAAAACTAACGGCAGCGGCAACAATAACATCGAAAGAAAAATTACCTCCTTTGGTAATATAGAGCCCAAAATCAAGAATTATTCTACAAATATCGCATCCAAGACCGGTTTTATCCGGACAATTAACTGTAATGACGTGCGGCTCTCCCGGTCGTTTACCCTTCTGGATTAAAACGACATCGTCATTCGGCACTCCCATACTTGGAACAAGACAAAAAAAATAAAGGAAAAAAGAAAACCGGCAAGCACCGGTACACTAATCACGAGCTAAATGCAACGCGCTACCGTCCGTTGACGGAAATTAGACCGGGGATTCTATTGAGCGTTTCTCTGCCTTTGAAGTGAGAATGAGGAAGAGAGTTTTCAGTATTATTATTATTATTTATCTATTTTTCTAGACCAGGGGAAGTGAGTATTAAAATGGGAGGCGGAGCAGCTGTTTCTTGCTTTGGCGTCGTTGGGGGGTCGTCGTCCGCAATCGAGAAGCGTGTGTGATTAACACGTGGCCGCATTATGGTAGCTGATTAATTAGATTTCGCATCCTATTGCATTGCCGACTCCAAGATGTGGGGTTCATACAGGTGTCACCATGATACTGTTTTCAGTTGGTTGTTCTTTTTCAACAACGCTATTTTTACTATCATCACGGGTCGGTAATAACAATACGTGACCCCTTTTGTCGAGAAGCACTTTCTTCTTCTTCTAATTAGTTTTTTTTTTTTTTTTCCCTTAAGATTAGGAATTAGACTACGGTGTAACTGTGGCACCATATTTTAATTATATTTAGTTGTTAGATGTATTTAAATTGATGAAATTTATTAAAACTTAACGAGTGAATGCAACTGTGACACGGTACCACAGTTGCATCTAAAGTTTCTCCTAAAATTAGTGCTGCACATTTTAAAATTTTATTTTAAATTTTGATGATAAACGACATGGTATTTATTATTTCAATAACAGGATAATGTCTTAATTTACTAAAATATTGTGAAAAAATATTAATTACTTACTTAATAAACAGTTATATCATATTATTTAAAATATAATAGAATGTTTTATCATCACTCTCTTTTTAACCGATGACCGTAGACCCATGTAACTAACCAATAAAAAAATAACTGAAATTTAGCTATATTTCCTTCATCCTTTTACATAACAAGTACTACTAGAAGTTTGTAATCAAGTTTTAACAATATTACTAACTAATAAAACGAGGTTAAGGTAAGTGATCCCAAAGCGAGCACGTGCATTCGATAAGGTTTGGGCCAAGAGCCTCTGTTCAGCTGGTACTTTTTTAACTATTTAACTGGAGAAGAGATTTGTTTCACAGGGGCAGAAAGGAGATAGCCCAATGTTTCTTGTTTTTTAATTTTCACGAGAAGAGAAATCTGGAGTCATTTTCAGCCAATAATAATAATAATTAAATAATAAATAAATAAAAGAAAAAGGAAGTTGTTACTAGGGATGGCAATGGAGAGGGGAGGGGAGGGGACCGATCTCCCCGTACCCATCCTTGATATTTTGTGTATGTCACCGTCTCCTCTCCGTCCCTGTCAGAATTACTTGAGAGAATCCTCATTCCCTCTCCGAATAGAGTAATGATACAGCCACAAACTCTTGTACAAACTTATTTTGTACAAACTGACGTGGCATTAATTTATTGGTTGAATGAAAATATAAACTAATAAAAACAAATCATGTGGGCCAAGTGATATTTAATTCAACCAATCTTATCATGCCACGTCAGTTTGTACAAAATAAGTTTGTACAAGAGTTTGTGGCTATATCATTACTCCTCCGAATAATAACAGGGGATCCCCAAGGGTCCCCGATCCCCGAATAACTAATACATTTTTTTTTAATTTTGAGTTAATCATATTAAAATAAAAAATTCAAATAAAAGTAAAGTTCGAAATATATCTTATATTAATATCTATTACAAAAATCACATATATTAAATTAGTAAGTAACGCAACATGCAAGGAATACAAACTTCTTTTACAAACTATCATGAACAAATTAATAGTTTAATACAAAATTGAAAAAAAAAATCAAATTTAGATTCAAAATTAACTTTTTCAGTGGTGGCATGGGCACTTTATAAATGTGGACTATTCCTTTTACAACACAATAGTTAAATCGGAGCAAATCAAAAGTAAATATTAAATTAGATTAGATTAGATATTAAAATTGTGATTCGCTGTGGGCAATTATAACATCTAAAAATAAATAAAAAAATAGATTTAAGTTTAAAATATTTAAAGAATATTAAAATTTAAAAAAATGTTTGGCTAATAGAATCTACTCGGTCTTTTTAATGTCTTAAATAAAAATTTAGGACTTTAATTAGTTAATTAGGCCTAAAAGTTTAATAATATAAATATTTTGATATTTTTTATTTTTACCAATATTTATAATTTTATTATTTAAATTTTATTATTTATTTACTAGTAATTTTAAAAAATTAAAATAAAATTAAAAATTAAAATGGGGAAATGGGTAGGGGATGGGGATTCCACCTCATCCCCGTCCCCTCCCCGAATAAGAAATTGGATAAAAAAATTTCTACATCCCCTCTCCGAATAAGAAATTGGGTATGAATTATCCTCATACCCTCCCCGAATGGGGTAAATCCCTAAGGGTACCCATTCCTGTGGGGATTTTTGCCATCCCTAGTTGTTACTTAATTGAATGTCTTCGATTAGCCCTTATTATTATGAATAAGTAGCTGTAAATTTCAATATTACTGGTTGTGATTTGAAAGTTGATCTTTTATTATAATAAAATATCAATAATATTTTTATTATTTTTAAAAAAATATTTAAAAATCATAATTACCATGTATTATAAATTATTATTCTATAATTATAATTCCTTTTACCACAACTACTGTAATTTAAAAATTATAACACCTCTGCTTAATCTCGTGCATCTCGATCTAGTCGTCTCGTAATACCAAAACGGTATCTCAATCTACTCTAAATTATGGGCTTGGAGTTACTTGTCCAAACCCTAGTAAATGGGCTTATAGAAAACAGGGAACTCAGCCGGCCCGAGTAAGGAGTCATGATCCCCGAAGAAACGGGCTCTTAGCCACCACCATCTAACCAATTGGAAAAATAACTTACATCAACTCGCATGAATCAGAAATCAGGATCATTTCATCAAAACATAAGGAGTTCACCGATTCTACAATTGACACCAGAGCTGATTCATCATCGTCTCATAATACTCACAAACCATTGATTAAGTTAAACAGTGTTAGCGGCAAATGGAATCTTAATGATGCCTGCTTCTGATCATTATCCAATCCAGAACCACAGATATAGAGCTCTACAAATGCGAGAGGTTGCAAATACTGCCAATTTACTTACAAATTGGAGACCCATATTAATCACCGAACTTACCTCGACACTCTAATTAAAATTAACCACGCTATTTACTTACCTCGACACTCTTTAACTAAAATTAACCATGCTATTTAAAGCCAAACAACTTAAAACTGTTTTACAGTAATTGCAAAAATCACACTAACTTCTCTAGCTAAAACTGTATTAAGAAAATGCAGCTCTAGGTTACAGCAAACGTATGGTCCGCAATCAATCAAAATACAACTAAATGACCAATTAATTTGAGTAGCGGTTATTAACAGTTATAGGGATAAAATATTGATGAATTCCAAGTATAATCATTGTCATTGGCCTACAACTTTCTATGTATCCAAACAGCACATCAAATAGTTTAATAAATAAAATCCAGAACCACGGAACAATCCTTCAAAGAAAACAGTTCTATATTGCCTCAAATATAAAGATAAGATTTAACTTGATAGAATTACAAAGCAGCAACCTAATAACAAACTACTAAGAGCCCCATCTACCAGATCAAGATCTAGAGTCAAGATCTATTAACATTTAATTCCAGAACCCTAAGACAATTAACCCCCAAATCCATAAAGAGTCCTGCCCTGCCTCTTGAGAGCGTAAACGACGTCCATCGCGGTCACGGTCTTTCTCCTGGCGTGCTCAGTGTAGGTCACGGCGTCACGGATGACGTTCTCCAAGAATATCTTCAGGACGCCACGTGTCTCCTCGTAGATCAAGCCGCTGATACGCTTGACTCCACCTCTACGAGCCAAACGCCGGATAGCCGGCTTTGTGATACCCTGAATGTTATCGCGAAGCACCTTACGGTGACGCTTGGCGCCTCCCTTTCCCAATCCCTTGCCTCCCTTACCGCGCCCAGACATTTTAGCGAGGAACTTAAAAGACTTTCCGCTGTTCCTCGAAAGAGAATTTGGATAGAGAAATTTGAATGTGCCTTGATTAGTTGCTTTGGTGAGAGAACGGAGCGGATTTGGGAGTATTTATATAGGATATTTGGGTTGATTTCGACCGTTAGATTTAAGTTTTTGATCAACGGTGGAGAGGTACAATCCGCGTGAAAATTAGTAGTGCGGGAAGATTTGTGTTTTTTGGTGGATCAAAGCGGGATTAAATAATGGCCGATAGATCTTGTCTTATCGACGGCTGCAAGGATGGATCCGCGTGAAAGCGCGCGCGTTGTGCTTTCTTGGATTTCATAGTTCGAAGTCTATTACGCTTGTGGAATGATGGTCGTTCGCTTGATTTCCTCTACGGCTAGGAGATATGAGCCGTAGATACGTTCATCGACGGTTGAGATATGCTTGTGACATTTTATTTGGCGGGTTTCAAAGAGAGGCAAATGTTGAAAGTTTTCCAATTTTTCAGTTGGAAATTTTGAAAATGTATGAAACGAAAATTTCGTGAAAGATTGGAGGCGTGCGGAAGCCAATATTAAATTTAAAGTTTTAATTTAAATATCACCAATATCATCACGAATTAGTTATTTTAAATCTCACCATCCACCTTATTCCTAAAAAAAAAAAAATTTCTCACCATTCACGCTAATTTGAAGAGATTAAATAGTTTAAGGTAATTTTTTTTTTTGATAAGTAGTTAAGGTAACTTTGATAATTCATAATTTTGATCGTTAGAAAAAATGCCATTTTAATTTATAAAATATGCTAAGTATTATGGCGTCTAATACTATTATCATTTATCAGCTAGTGTGTATATATATATTACCCAATTTAATCTTTTGACAAAATTTCCTCTCTTTAGAGCTGGCTTATAAAAGAAAAAAAAAATTGCCATTTTAATGATAAGCAATTATAACTCTTTTGTGCCAATAAGCCTTTGGCCCAGCGATAAACCCCTACCCTCACAGTTAAGGAGGATTGTAAGGGTATGAGTTCGAGTTCTCATGAACTTAAAACTCTCTCAATTAAACATTATGTATGATTGTGTGAAATTTACTAGCAAGTCTTTCTCTCTTACGAAATGTGAGTGGAGTAGACTGTGAAGGTTTATTTGTCTGGGCATCTATTTCATAGATTTAATGTAACAATGAAAATCTCAGTTATGTATTTGATTGTAAATATCAGTGTAATATCTGCTATAATAGTAGTGGAGTATACTATGAGGTTTACTTGTCTGGACATGTACTTCATATATTTAATGTAATAATGAAAATCTCAGTTATATATATTTGATTGTAAATATCAGTGTAATGTCTGTTATAATAACAGTTGTAAATATTTGTGCAATACAGTAATCTGATGTATAATCAGTATTCCAAAAAACAAAAGCTCTTTTATACCTTCATCCTCGCGAAACCACATAGTATCTTTCGTCGACACAACAAAGGCTTTCTAAATTTACTTCAAACCAATTTTGTATTCATTTTAGAGAAATTATCAGCTATATATCATTAAATGACACTCGTATCAAACGTGCTATAATATTTTTTAAGTGTATCACTCGTATATCCTAAGTTGACAAAACACTTATGCCGTCCACCAATCAGTTAACTTCCGTTAGAAAGTTAACAGAATTGTGGTAAATTGACTATTTCGCCGTTGAAACTCAAAATAAGATAAAAATATAAATTTACTCAAAAAATTAACATAAAATTTTAATACACAATTTTTTTTGTTATTAACAATACATTTTTTATTCAAAAAATATGAATTATTAATGATACATATTATTAACAATTATCCATAAACAAATATTCATATTACACCATAAAAATTATTAACAACATATCATTTATAATTATATATATATTATACCATACAAAATTCCAATTGGAGCTTGGAAGAGTAGATCTTCAAAAATTTAGGTAAAATTTTGGAGGAGTAGATTCAGTTGTAAAGTAACTTTTTTAAAGTAATTATTAACGATTATCTAATAAATGAGATGACATGTCATGTTTATTAATATATATCATATGACATGTCAGTTTTTACTAGGTAAATGAGATGACGTTTTTTTAAAAAAAAGACTAGATTACCCTTATGATGTCAGCACTTGCAAACAAAAGTTAACGGATTGATGGACAGCAGAAGTGTTTTGTCAATTTAAGGTATACGAGTGATACACTTGAACAGTATTGTAGCACGTTTGATACGGGTGTCATTTAAGGATATATGGCTAATAATTTCCCTTTATTTTATTTGCAGCTTTATAGCAAGGGAAAAGGCAATTGGTTGGATCCAAATTAAAACAAGCCTAACCTTCTAAAGCCCATCCAACTACTACTAGTCGGCTATCACCTGAATACGTGATCTCCACATAATCCAAGCTTTAAAATTTTGAGAAATTTACAAAAATAATCATAAAATTTTTTAATTTTTTTAATTTAGCCCCCAAACTCTTTCCTATCATAACTAATCAAATTACTAATTTTTTGGAGCAAATAGTCCTCATCACTTTAAACAAATGTCATTCTTGCAATCTACTCACACTTTCAACACTCTCAACAAATCACCAAGCCTTATTACTCTCGACAAATTACCAGATCATATCAAACAAGCATGATATAACTGAAGACATAATTATCAATTGAGAATTGAGAAGTTTCTTGAAGTTAGTGTATGTTCTTGCACAATATGAACATTTTATGTAAAGATTAGTGTTTAGATTCAAAATTGATATGATTTTGTTGTAAATATTGTTATTTTTCATTCATAAAACAATGTAATTTGTTAAAGTGCCTTGTTTGAGTAGAAAATAAAAAAAAATGAAAATGCTAGAAATTCAAAGTAAAAATGAAACACATATTTAACGAGATAAGTTAATTTTGTGAGACAGGAAGTCGGACAAGTGTCTATCTCACATAAACACAAAGCTGATTATGTGCGACAGGGCTCCTATCGAGCGCCTGCGTGTGATACATGCAATGGTCGAGCCTTTCATTCTTTCATCGATCACCAAATTTACTCTCCATTGCACTTGGTATACGTAAAACAATGCACACAACTCAACAAACCCCCCATCACACCTTCATTATACAAAAACTAAACATCAATTATGTAAGAGGAATTTCGTCAAACACCTAATATGAAATAGTTATAACTCATTATTTTAGCTAAATTTTGTTTTATTATATCAGTCCAATAACCTATAATCATTTAGAATCCCAATCAAATTCACGCAAATCATTAAAAAATGTTGAAGTTTGGTTACCTAGGGTTTGAACTCTTTTCAATTTTTTGGATTTGTTTCCGATCCATATAGATTATAGTGGATTTAGTTAGATTTTAGTTCACCGTTGCCATTCCCTGTTCAAGAGCAAAGTTTTGAGTGTGGATGGAGATAGTTTAGGGTGTGGAAATGTGGAGGGTAATTTGGGGCAAGTTTTTTTTTTTTGTTGGCTACTTATGATATGGAAAATTTTGAGGGGTTAAATTCAAAAAAAGAAAAAATTTTAAGATTAATTTTGTAAATTTTCCCAAAATTTTCACTTTTCAGTGCTCATCATAGCCTGCAAGAATAATCTTAAAATGAAATATGATTAATTAAAAAGTGGGGGTGATGAGATAAAGTGAGAGATGAAATACCATTATTTTGCACAATCTTTGATTGGCCAAGAGCCCAAAAAGTGCCCTCATAAAGCAGAGTTCTGTTAACAAAACCTCAAAATGGGCTACGCATGTTCGATGGACCTTTGTTATTAATGGGGTGGACCATTCTCAAGTTCATGGGCATTGACTTCTTTTGTTCCAACTTCCAATTTTCAAGATATTTTGTTAAATGAAGGGTAGTGAGAGTTGACAACTTGACATGAGACTTTGATTATTCTCCCCCAAATTTATCGATGCTTTCACTTTGACATCACTCTGGGCAAAAATTTCTCCAAATACGTAATTTATGGCAGAAATGGGTCGCACTCCCGTAGAAGCAGAAGCCACCAGTCATGTCATAAGAATTTGGGAAGTAAACAAGGAACGTTTGGAATCGATGCACAAGAAAATCCAGGAGCCACCAAGATTGTTAAGCAAGTCGGCGGGTAAGAAATCTTGCTGCATTTTCAGAGTCCCGCAGAGCTTTGTTGAAGTCCATGGTAAGTCCTATGAACCTCATATCGTCTCTATTGGCCCATATCATCATGGTGAAGATCATGTTAAAATGATTCAAGAGCACAAATGGAGATATCTCGGCAACCTACTCAATAGATTAAAAAATGCTAAAGGTTTGGGATTGGAAGACTTTTTGAAAGCTGTAGAACCACTGGAAATGAAGGCAAGAGAATGTTATTCAGAAACTATTCATCTTGACACCGATGAATTTGTCGAGTTGTTGGTTCTTGATGGCATTTTTCTCATTGAATTGTTTCGATTAGTAGCGGGATTGGTAGCAGTTGAGGCCAATGATCCTTTGATCTCCGTGACATGGATCTTATCATCCTTTTACAAAGACTTCCTTCGACTTGAGAATCAAATACCATACTCCGTTCTTGAATGCTTGTTTGATTTATCAAAACTTCCTGGAGAGGAATCTGGGCACACTTTGGCTACTCTTGCTTTGGGATTCTTCAACAACACTATGCTGAGGCCTTATGATGATATTGCAAACTACAAATATCACGAAGGCGTACATTTACTTGACCTGGTCCGCTCAAGCTTTATTCCATCCGATCTGGCAGAGCCAAGGAGGGATGTCATTCCGGTAACTCATACAATCCTTCCCATATCCAAGCTTCTCTACGCGGGAATCAATTTCAATGCAGCGCCCGCAGATAGCTTCTTGGCCGTAAAATTCAGGAACGGTGCGTTTGAAATGCCCAGCATCACGATTGATGATTTCATGACCTGTTTTCTGGTTAATAGCGTGGCATATGAACAGTGCCACTCGAGCTGCTCCAAGCACTTCAGTGTCTATGCTAGTTTGTTAGGTTCTCTGGTGAACACATCTACAGATGTTGAACATCTCTGCGATCGAAACATTATAACGAATTATCTGGGCAAACCTGCAGAAGTTGAGCGTTTCATCTATAATCTGGAGAAGGACGTGGCGTTTGATGTGGATAGGTGCTATTTGTCATCTTTGTTCAAAGATGTGCACGATTATTATTGCTATAGTTGGCGCGTCCAGTGGGCAGCCTTCAAGTATAGTTACCGCGCTCGCCTGCAATGCGGTGCAGTGATTTTATTGTTTCTCACTGTGGCACAAACCTTCTTCACCATTTACTCTGCTGTTCGTCCTCAAAATTAACAACTTTGACGACCTTGGTTCTGCCTGCCTGCAATTTCTTTCTTGTACTAATAATTAAGCTTAATAAAACTATTAAGAAAAGTCTATTATTTGTGAGATTTATTAAAAGGAAAATTACAAAAGCAAGGAGAGTGATCTCATGGAATGTGACTCTTTCTCATAAAACATAAATCCGCCACCAGAACCTCAAAATATAGGAAAAACTTACAGCATTGTCGCTCTTGTAATCTGAGTAGTATTAGAAATCAGAAAGCAATGGTAGAGCACAATGATAGCAACTCCTATAGCAAAACTGAATAATTCCAGATGGAAACATAAAGAATGTATATAGATTTTATTGATTTACTAAGAACAAAATTTGGGACAAATAGGGGCATTGCAGTACTGAAAAAACATATGTTAACTATATAATGGTTGTGAAAGCCAAAAATTGAAGTAAATCCATAACATTAAAAGCAACATTCTTCTCAGTGTTTATTTGCATGGCATGCTCGGTGAAAATGAAAAGAGGCAAGGGCAAGCACCAACCCAAACACAGGACTTGTGTTTCTAATTCTAAAGCACTCCCACATTAGGTGGAAAGAATCCAAGACTCAAGTGTTCACCCTGTATCGATATAATTCTTGCTGTTTTTATTAATTCCTTTTGGGAACTCCAAGCCTTGATCGGAAATCCTCTTCCATAAGAGGAAGTCCATCCCGCAACTTGACTTTCGGCTCCCATCCAAGCAATTCCTTTGCTTTTGAGATGTCAGGTTTTCTTTGTCGTGGATCATCAGGAGTGTTCTCAACCATCTTTATCTCAATCCCAGGATTGATAAGCTACAAAGTAAACAAGTAAATAAAAGAAAATAGGTAAACTGATAGGAATTCCAGAGAAACAAGATATAATCAAAGCAAAGCAATGACAACAATGGAACTAACCTCCTTCACTGTCTCAGCAAGCTCAAGCATTGTAAATTCACCTGCAACCATAGAAGAACAGACCTAAGTCAGTGTTTGACCAATAATGTTTATATTGTGAAGGCATAACTTAATCCAAGCACCAAAATGTTTTCAATGCTTATCATAGTATGCAAGATAACCTGGGTTTCCAATGTTGACTGGGCCAGTGTTCTCTCCTTCCATGAGGCGAATAAGGCCATCCACCTAAAATATTGGAAGCAGCTTATTTGTGCTCAAACATTTCAATGCATGAAAATGAGATTTTTAAATATTCATACCATATCAGAGACATAACAGAAACTGCGAGTTTGTGTTCCAGGCTTTTGGACAGTCAAAGGTTCACCTCTGTAAAGTGCAAAAAGAAGTTTCAGCTAATCTAAGACAAGATTGGTGTGTCATCCACGGATTAGCACAATCACTTACCGTAGTGCCTGAGCAATGAAATTGCTGACCACACGCCCATCATCAATATTCATGCGTGGTCCATAAGTGTTAAAGATTCTAGCAATGCGGATTTCTACCACAAAGATAAAAGAAATTATCAATATAATAGAATTATTGACATAGAAAACTTTGTTCAGAGTAGAGAAAGAAAGCAATTACGTATCCCATGCTGTCTATGATAATCAAACATCAAAGTCTCAGCCACACGCTTTCCCTCATCATAGCAGCTACGAACCCCTATTTTACAAAAGAAGACGTGTTAGTACTGATCTTGTCAAGAGGTTGCTTAAATCTTTAATTATATAGACTACACTTTAATAAACCATTAACCAAGTACTAAAGCAGAGGAAAGGTGTTGATGTTTCAAAAACAATTTCTTTATGGATCTTACATATGAATACAAGTATTTATCATATTTGATCAACCAAAATGTAGAAGACACATTTTCAATTGGGAGAACTTACCAATTGGATTGACATTACCCCAATAGGTCTCAGGTTGAGGGTGAATAAGAGGATCACCATAAACCTCTGAAGTTGATGTGAGTAAAATCCTGTTGGACCATATGATAATCAATTAAACCAACTGAAGGCAGTAATATCTATGTATATATATACACAAATGGCGATTAGAACCTCGCTCCAACTCGCTTAGCAAGTCCTAGCATGTTTAGGGTGCCAATCACATTTGTCTTAATTGTCTGTGGAAACACCATAAGCATACCAGTGAGAAACTGTCTCGAGATTCACTATGTGAATTACAAATATCAAAAAAAAAAATGCATCGAAAATAGTCTGGCTGCAGCTATTTTTTATTCCTTAATTGATGAACTAAATGTTGCCAAATAATGGTCATACATCAGTTTAATGGTCATTTTGTATTTTCCAGAATAAATGTCATATCCACAAGGTAGATAATTTCACACTTTGATCATTAAACGGCTGATATTAGGATTTTTTGATGAAGAACTTAGTTACCATTTCTTGTTCAGACTATAATGAGATTTTGGGTGTTATGCTACGGCAATTGTGAAATGAACCAGTAAATGGCCAAGGCCTTTTGGAATGAAAAGATGGAGGTGAAGGCGTAGACCATTCCATTGATTATGTCAGTTTCCTTTGTAAAGAAGGTCTGGAATTGAATCCTCCTAAACCTAGATGGGCAATTGAAGGTGGGGGGAGGTGATTTCCTGGGCAGGCCTCATCCTGACAGTATTGAAAGGCAGAAAAGACGGAGTGGTGCAAGAAATGATTTAACGAGTTCACTGATCACCTTAGAGGCATACAAACAGATAAACATATGAAAGCAATTTGTTGACTGACAAGGACTACAACAAGTGGCAAGCATGTTAACAGATCGTTCACACAGTAAATAAGAAAATCAATGTACACACCTTTACAGGATTATACTTGTAGAAAATCGGAGAAGCAGGGCATGCAAGGTGGTAAATCTGATCAACCTCGATCAACAATGGCTCTGTCACATCTATGAAGTAACAAAAAACAAAAGATACATTCAAGCTATCTGAATAATTAACATAATAATAAAGGACATATAATCATCTGAAAATTGAAACAATCTATCTCACTTTTCCTAGAATGGGCAGGCATCTGCCTCAACATTCAAACAGATGACATTGCAATATATTTTATTTCTTTATCCATTAATCACGCAATCTGACATATCGACCTAGCTATATGTGAATGATTACGTCATGAAGTGTTTGATTAAATGCTATATGTACAGTAGCCAAATGGGTTTATTAAATTGCAACACTTTATGTTATTTATCCTTACTTGACCAAAGAGAGCAGAGGGTGCTAGCCAGATTGTATTTCAAGACTGACTTAAATTGTTACCTCCATGGAGTACCATAACAAGGGAAAAGATGACATCAGAGCTAGTTCATGCTACAACTAAAGACTGTATATAACTAAAAACCATAACAAGGAAAAAAATGACATCAGAGCTAGTTCATGCTACAACTAAAGACTGTATATAACTAAAAACCATGAATTAGCATAACAGACTAAAAATTAAGAACATACCATGACGAATGAGCTCAAATCTTGGGTGACCAATCCATTTCTTAAGATTGTCCTTCGAGCCAGTGAAGTAGTTATCAGCGACAATCACCTGAGTGAGAAACACAAATTGTCAACATACTAGTATTTTATTACCCTGTTAGTCGTGAAGGCAGCAGCCAAGTCTTTGTTGATGAGACAATGTATACAGTCCCTTGCCTATTTGTACAGTGCCAGTCATAAACAGAAGCATCCAATTGCTTTTAATTATTTAATTTATAAAAAGAAAAAAAGAGACGTAATAGAAAACATGCTAACCTCGTTTTTCTCATTTTCCATCAATTTGTCAACAAGGTGAGAACCAATGAATCCAGCTCCTCCAGTCACCAAAATTCTCATATTTGACTGCCATCGCCACAAAAAATATTATTCAAGAGAACATTGATAAAAACACAACTAAAATGACAACCAAGAAGACATGAAGATAATCATTCAACAGTTGATTCTAGAAAAAAAAATTTATTTTACAAGCAAGTTTTTATTCCAAACATGCAACAATACGTCTCTGAGTAAGCACACAAACTCATAGCAATCAAAACAATAAAACAAGGGAGCCAGAATCCAGCTAAAATTTCAAGGAGCTAGATCATAATAAGATGGACTGCATATCTTCCGATCACAGATCCATCCGACATTCCAACTCATTACTTCTGTAAGATGATATCTAGATGTTGCTGGAAATAATAACAGGATTTGTCTTCTCAACCCTTATTGGAAAGAAGTTCTACACTTCTATTAATTTATTTATATACCAACTACCAGCATTTAAACATAACATTGGTTAATTTAAGAACAACTTAAGAACAATTTTCCATAGAAGTGCCCCAAACAAGTTCTCAGCTTCCATCTCTTTCAAGTGCATGATAGAATAATTACAGAACCTTAACTGGGTTTATTGGCCTTATGTAATACTGTGCACCATAAATCAGAGTAATGCTGAATCCATCAAGCAATAACTGCTAATGCTTACTTCCACCTCAACAAATTAAATTTCCTCAACTTTGTGAAACACATTAGGTTCAACCATAGAACTGGACCACAACACCTGACCGCTGCTCCACTGTGGTTACTCCAAAATCATATATTCTTACACCATAAAAGCATCAATCACCAAACCGATCAGATGCCATTAACAATGAAGTTCTTTGTATTAATAATTTAATACTTTCAATGTCTTAATAGATATCCCAAAAATAATTTGTCAGTGATCAGCAAAATCATTCCAATAAAAGAGAAAATGTAATCAAGGGGAACCCACAAACAGTGGCTAATATCCAGTAGCATACACATCAATATCAAATATAAAAGAACAACAAAATTATATAATAATGATCATATTAATGTTGCTCCGAAATTATAAAAGAAGATGCAATCTTTACCTGAAAGAATTTGGAGAATCTCAATGGAGATGGCAATGGTGGCGGCTTAGTAGTTGTTTGATTCTCTCCATCATTAGCCATTGTTCAGATCTCAATTATCAAATTCAATACCTATCAATATTTTCAAACACACCCACATCAATTTTTCCTCACAGATTCATAAACAGGATCCAAATTTAACATAAGAAAGCACAAATGAGAGAACGTTCGTTTCTGAGGAAAAAAGACCTGAACTCAGTCGCTGTTTTGATCCACAAAAGCTCAAGATCAGAGACTCCTTATTTATAGAATCAAAAACTGTCCTTAAAAATCGAAACTTCTTTCACCAAATGGCAAATTTAAAAAGAAAAAAGAAAAACCAATAGATAAATTAACAAACTTGGAGCCTTCAATATTACGAAAAGTTATGGACTTTCATGATAGCTGCTCGATAACCATAATAAAAACAGATTATATATACCATACGAAACGTTAAATAAAAATTATTTCGAAAAAACAAAAACACATAAAAACTCTACTGTTAGTGTTACCTATTTTGCCGCGGTGTTGGGAGTGAGTGTTTTGGGGAGTCCGAGGAAGTAATGTGATTAGTGAACCGATAATTCAGGAACGTTAAGAGTTTAATCAGAAAATTATTAGTGCGTAAAATTGAAGAAGGCTAATTAAAAAAACAAATTGAACTTTGGTTCTTTTGTCTTTCCATAAAGACAGAATTGGATGCTTCGTGTTCCTGCTACGTAAGTTGTCTTCCCGAACTCTTTGTGGCATGTAGTCTGGTGCCACGTGTGCCAAAAGCCGGTGTGTGATGTCACCAATTTGCCACTCGAATTTGTATCAATGAATTAAATTAGTTAATTACTATTTTATAATCCGGACGTAAACACAAATGCAAATTATGCTTTTGCTAATTTGGTCTATTAAACGCTTTAAATATTTGAAGAAAATATTTCTCTATTAAACGCTTATAAAGACCTCCGCTTACCAAGACTCATTTTCCATACTTAGAAAATTTAGATTACTTACTTCTAAATATTTATATGACAATTTTCTTTTAAATTTTCTTACATCCGTTTCGACACTAGAATAAGTGAGTAGAAAAAAGAGTTAAATCTACTTTTTAATGTAAAAATGAAAATCTTCCCGGTTAAACTTATGGTTTTTTTGTTTCTGCAAATCAATTTAAAGATGGATGCAAGAGCTTTTAATTATTTTCATTATCATACGGGCTCACCAAAATGAATTTATTAGTACTAAGCATTAAAAAGTAGGAGTGGACAAAAAAATCATTGCCCACTAAAAGACTAAGCTTAACCGATGGTTCGGTTCAAATTAATTATAAAAATTAAAAAAAAAATTACATCAAATCGAACTAATCATTTTCTGCCGCCTTTACTTTATTAAGAAGTCTTTCCACAGTTTATGTGACATAATTTTCATGCATAACACGTGATATAGTCATAAGTCAAAACCGAAGATAATAATTTTCCATCTAAGAAACCAAAGTTGCGTATATATTGTAGTGCTGGTTAATAATCGGTTGCTTAAAATTGAGGCCACCGCCAACAGCTGCCACGCATTTTTGCAAGAGGTTGGTGACTGTTTGGTAGAAGCATCATAGGATCACCGATCACGATTCGGATACTTTTCGTAGTTCTTCAGAATATTTATTACAAATATATAGATAAAAATCTAAAACTATCTCAAAAAGTGGCTGTAGTTTAGTGGTAAGAATTCCACGTTGTGGCCGTGGAGACCTGGGCTCGAATCCCAGCAGCCACATATAAATTATTAATTTTTAGCATTTTATTAGTTTTTAGATGCTAAAAATTAGTTGTACAAAGCTTACATTTTAATTATGATTTCACTCAAATTTATATCGTTTGAAGGATTTTCTCACTTAAAAAGTTCCTTGATCCCCTCTTAAATTTGTATGGTTTCTATAATCAAACTTTGCATGCAACAACCCAATGCACTTAAACTTAAAACAATCTGATTCTTGAATTCCTCCTCATCAACTTTTTTGATTTTATCAACAAGTTCTTGTAAATGTTGAAGGTATGTGTTTATTATAATTTTCTCCCTATTTTCATCTGAATCAAGAATTTCATTTGGGACGCTTGTTGAATTTTCATATTTTTTTTTAATTATGTTATACACATATTGTTACTGATATTACATCAGATATTACAATTACAATATTTACAATCGTACTAAACAACTGGGACCACCGTCATACATTAACTCACTGAAGTACTTGCCCAAATACTTTAAACCCTTTCTAATATTCGAGTGGTGCCTACTCCAATCACATTTCGTAAGAGAGTGACTATCTCCACCCAATTAGTTGATAATTGAGGGAGAACTGAAACTAACATTCATAATGCTCTTATGGAGGTTAGAACCATTGCACTCAACATTGTAAGTATAAAACTTTTCCCATTTGACCAAAGTCCCATTGCTGAATTTCCACATTCAATATCACGAAATACGTTAATTTTTTTCCTTTCAAGCTCCTTTTCCAAAATTGCTAGCGACTTGATCGTAGTGATGTCATCATTAAAACATTTTATTGAGGAGCAAGCCATTTCCTTCACAAGCTTAACGTCGCCATCTAGCTTTTGTACATCCTCCTTCCAAGAAGCCTTATCAATTTTCTGTGACTCTTGTTCGAGGAAGCCAATCGAATAAGAACAAAAATGCAAGAGATGTACCATCTTTACTAAGGAGACCAAGAGCTTACTATAGCAGGCACTATGAAAAGGCAAAAAACCGAAGTTGGGTTCCACATCAGCTTCACCAATGAGTGTCCCTAGCTCATTGACATGCATTTTTAGTCTCTTTTGCTTATGTAGCAAGCTGGCTTGGCTCGCTCGAAGAGTCATCGAGCTAATGCAATCATGCAATGTCCCAAGACTCTTTGAGAGTTGAGATTTAGCTAGAGTTGAAGCCCTTGTGGATTGAAACAGAAGTTCTCCAATGATTGTACAAGTTAAACCAATGAAGGTTTCAACAATTCTTGCTATAGCAAATTCTTCAGGAGGGCCCAAGCATTTTCTTCCTAGTATCAACACAGCCCCAATGACAGCAGAAATTCCTCCACCTTGGCCATACATGAGGCCGTGCCGAAGGAAACTGGTAAAAATGAACCAAGGAAAAAGAAAAAGGAACCTTATGGGCAATAATTTTTCAAAGAGAAAGCAACCAAGCACTCCATAGACGGTTCCTAACACTGCCTTGTGCTTTAACATTAGCAACTTTTGAAAGTTGCCTCTCTTGCCGTGGCAAAACTGATGGCGACGGAGAGTCCTGACCAAATTCCGTTGGGCTTGCTAAAAAGCAACCCAAATAGCACAGCTAGGCCCAATGAGAATGAGCATTTGAATGCTGGCATTAACCTCTTGCTTTTAACTTTACAGACCCAGCTGGTCCAAGCTTCTTTGAAAGAGAGCACGTGTTCTTCGCATGACTTGTTCGATCCATCTGTTTTGGGCATGGGACAATTGAGGAGTTTCATGCAAAATAAGAAGAAAAAGAAAGGTAAATTTTGGCTGATTGTGGGGATGGTTCGAAAATTCTTCAAGGAACATTCTTCGTTGGACTCAGGAACACTCATTGAATTACAAAGAATTTGATAGGATTTAACTTTTTTAATGGTGAGGCAAGTGAGCTCTTCTAGTACTCTGGGCAAACCATCAAATGTTTGCATAGGAAATGAAGTCGCACTGGTTACTCTGCCATTTCCATCCCTCTTAATGGTATCTCTAGATATTGAAATTTCTTCACCGGCTTCACGTAATTTGATCTCAAGAATTTGAATGGAATTTCCCATTTCATGCTTTCCTGTCAAGATCAATTATTGAGTTAGCTCCCTGCCTCCCTCCTCTAAAAGCTCAGATAATGATATTTATTTCAAAATCACTCTCAAGTGCACATATCCAAAATTTTATGAAATACGTACGGATATTAAGACAAAACAAAAAAACCAAATCCAATAAATTATCGATTTTATAGCTGCCTATTAGTATACATTAGAAAATTTGCTTTTTTTTTTTTTATAAAATTCCAAAATCCACGCCCGATGAGAAGCACTATTAAATTTTAATCTTATGTAATTGAAAACTGCTTACTTGGTAGCGTTTGATGTTTTGGATATGTTTAGTCCCTGATTTAGTCAACGACTTAGCTAGAGAAATGGATGCAAGTGCTGTTGATTTGTCTTCAGCACATAATGCCTTCACATATAGCCTCAGTCTCTCCGAAGCATTATCAGCAAGTTGCTTGTAGTTCCATTTCACCTGCAATATAAAATTTTTTAATAATCCAATAAGAATTATACTTCTTAAATGCTTTGGACAGCTCTAATGAGGAGAGGATCATGCCACGTGATTAATTACCTCATAACAAGCAAGCCTCGGATAGGGCAGAAACAAGGCAAGAACACAAGCCAAGACTCCAATGGCCGTGCTAGCAGCAACACGCACAGGAAGCATAACAGCGCCGCTATGCTCGCCATTAACAAAACCCATAACGTACGTTAAAACAATCTGCCCCAACGCTATACGCTTTGCCACCAAGTGAGTTCCCTCGGGCAATGCCACAAAGAATGCAGCAATAGCCACAGCAAGAGCCGTGGTGCCAGTCGTGAGCCGGGCCGGTCCTATCAACCACATGGTCAAAAGAGCCGGTCCAATGCTCTGAACAGTCGCGTATAGCGCCAGCCAGCAGCCATGCAACGTGTCACCGAGCGTTGCATCTGTTACAATGAGAATTACAGTCACGTAGGAAAATGCTGGGAACGTTACTTGGCCCCGGAGAGAGGACGGTCCGTAAAAGGTGATCGAGCCAACTATGGTGCATGCCGTCTGTTTGAAAGTTAAATTTGCAACTGTAAAATGTGTTTGGGAACTTAGAAAATGAAAGAAAAATACTCTGAAGCTTTATCTTATTCTATTCTCGAAATTACAATCAAATGGAATTAACATCAGTTTATATACTCAGCTAAGCTAAAGATAACTAAAACTAATTAAGCAAGCTTAACTACAAAACAGAATGAAAAGCATGCTACAACAAACTTGCTGAGCTGGCAAAGCTACTTAACAGACTCTGCTGATTTTGGCTTTGACTCACACGTGCTGACTGAGCTGCTCCTTTGGCTGCAGCATGAGCTTCCTTAACATCCCCCCTCAAACTCAAGGGGCATGTTAGCACATTGAGTTTGGCTCGAAAATAATTGAAGTGGAGAAAAGTGAGAGGCTTAGTTAGGATGTCTGCAATCTGTTCTTCACTGGGAATATACCTGATTTCCAGTTCTTTAGCTAGGACTTTATCTCTAATGAAGTGCATGTCTAATTCAATATGTTTTGTTCTTGAATGGTAGACAGGATTCTTAGCTAGTTCTATGGCACTGACATTGTCACACCAAATCGTGGGAAGAGATATACATTCAATACCAAGTTCATCAAATAATGACTGAATCCATGAGAGTTCTGCACTTGCAGCTGCAAGGGCTCTGTATTCACTCTCTGCACTGGACCTAGCAACCACTGATTGTTTCTTGGATGACCAAGATATTAAGTTGTTTCCCAAATAAATGCAATAAGCACCTGTTGATTTCCTATCATCTATGTCACAGGCCCAATCTGCATCAGTGTACCCTGAGAGCTTCATTTCTCCTTCTGCTGAAAACTTTAAACCATAATCTGCAGTCTCCTTTAGATACCTAAGAACTCTTTTGCAGGCAACGACATGTTGAAGTGTAGGAGCTGACACATATTGACTTAGCTTGTGGACTGCATAAGCTATCTCTGGTCTTGTTAAAACTAAATACTGCAATCCTCCAACAAGGCTTCTGTAACCAGTGGGATCTTCAACATATTGGCCCAAATGACTCTTTGCTTCCTTCTGGAGCTTTACTCCTGTCACCATTGGAGTATCACATCCTTTGCATTCTAACATATCAGCTTTACTCAACAAATCCTTGATATATTTCCTTTGAGACAGATAAATATCCTCTGCAACATAAGAAACTTCAATGCCAAGGAAATATGATAGTTTCCCCAAGTCCTTCAGAGCAAACACTCTACTGAATTCCAAGATAAATTGCTCCAATTCTGAACTATTAGGACCTGTGATCAGTATATCATCAACATATATCAAAACAAATATTATGGAGCCCTGCTTTCCTTTACAGAACAATGATGTATCAGCTCTTGATTTTCTGAAACCCCATTTGGTAACCAGACTATCTCTCAGCTTATCATACCAAGCTCTTGGAGCTTGTTTTAAACCATATAAAGCCTTCTTTAATTTGCACACATGGTTAGGCTTCTGCAGATCAACAAACCCCTCAGGTTGATACATGTAAACATCCTCAGTCAACTCTCCATTTAAGAATGCATTGTTTACATCCACTTGTCTAATTGTCCATTTATGCATTGCAGCTAAGCTCAGAATAATTCTCACTGTGGAAGTCTTCACAACAGGACTAAATGTTTCAAAGTAGTCTACACCTGCTGTTTGTTGAAAACCTTTTGCAACTAACCGAGCTTTATACTTAGCTATACTTCCATCACTGTTTTGTTTGATTCTAAACACCCACTTATTACCTACAACTTTGTGTTCAGCTGAAGATGGAACTAATAACCAAGTCTTATTCCTGATCAATGCCTCATACTCATCTCTCATGGCTTGATGCCAGTTCTGATCACTAAGAGCTTCTTGAACTGTATCAGGTTCTTTATTAATTAAGGCTGCTGTATAAAGTTTTGGTCTGAAGATACCAGATTTGGATCTGGTGATCATTTGGTGAGAGGGTTTCTGATTCAGGCTTGTGTTTAAGGTATCAGGAATATGCTGAGATGATGATTGTTGAATGATAGTTTGTGGTTCAAATTGTGGCTGAATTGAATCTAAGTTTTGAGAAGATAAGTGGGGTGATGAAAATTCTGTCAAGGAATGATTAGGTATCTCATGATGCAGAATATTTGTATGTAAAGATGATGAAGATACCTGTTCATTTCTTGCTGAGCCTGCTGAGAAATTGTCTTCAAGACTGCTATCAGGGGTAGAAAGTGTTGTTAAATGAAAAATTTGCTGCTGAGTAAAGGATGACACTGGAATTTCAGATGAGGAAGTGTTCTCAGAAGGAGAAAAGATGTTGCTGGTTGAATAAGGAAAAATGTTTTCATCAAAATTTACATGTCTAAGTATATGAACCTTTCCTGAATTTGTCAAGCATTTGTAACCTTTATGAGATGGGCTGTATCCAATAAAGATGCATTTTCTGGTATGAAAATCAAACTTGTGCTTGTTGAAGTCTCTCAAATATGGATAACAAATGCAACCAAAACATCTTAAGAAGCTGTAATCTGGTTTATGGTTGAATAATTTTTCATAAGGTGACACAAGCTTTAGCACAGGGGTAGGTAATCTGTTTATGTGATAAACTGCAGTGTGTATAGCATCCCACCAAAATTTAAAGGGCAGATTAGCTTGAGCTAATAATGTCAATCCCAATTCCACTATATGTCTATGCTTCCTCTCAACCAAACCATTTTGATGATGAGTATATGGACATGAATGTCTAAATATAATCCCACTTTGATTTAAGAAATCAGTGAACACTCTATATTCTCCCCCCCAGTCAGATTGCAACATCTTGACTGTTGTGTTGAACTGGTTTTCGACTTGGATTTTAAAGAGTTTAAAGACTGCAAGAGCATCTGACTTAAGCTTGAGAGGATAAACCCAAGTGTATCTACTATAGTCATCCACAAAACAGATATAATACTTATATCCATTCCTAGAAACAGTAGGTGAAGGCCCCCAAATATCAGTGTATATCAGTTCCAGCACATGTGTACTCTTAGTTTCAGTGGTGGGAAAATGTTGTTTGTGAGTCTTTCCTAATTGACAAGCATCACAGATAGAGTAATGAGAAGATGAAAAGGCTTTTGAAAAGACTTTAAATTGCTTACAAGATTTAAGCAAATGCATCAATATTGTTGAGTTTGGATGACCAAACCTTCTATGCAATAAGGTCAGATCATCAGGTTTCTGGTTACAAGCATTTGAAAAAGAGTTATTACAAGTTGTAGTAAAAGCACTACAATTTTGATGAACAGAAGACACATTTGAGACTGACAGCATAGAAACTGGCTTATTTATCTGAGATTGAGATAGATGAGATGCAGGTGACAGAGGCTTAGGTTTTAATAGCAGCTTGTAGAGACCTTTCTCAGCAAGGCCCTGCAGAAGAACTTGTCCCTTCATGTCCTTTACAAAACAGAAATTTCCACAGAATTCAACAGTGAGAGAATTATCAGTGGTGAGTTTAGAAATGCTTAACAAATTCTTAGTGATTGAAGGAACAAACAACATATCTTTAAGTGCTATAACAGGATGAGCAGAATAAGAATTTGAAGCTCTAAATGACAGAAAAGCATGTCCAACATGAGAGATAGATAATCCTTTACCATCACCAATGATGAGCTGATCATTACCTTTATATTCCTCTCTGAGCTGCAGGTTCTCCATATTATTTGTTAAGTGGTGAGTAGCTCCACTATCCAAATACCAGCCATCATCAGCAACTCCTTCCAGATTTGCCATATAAGCTCCAGGATTGTAAGCATCAACTCCAGGACAAAGATAAGTTCCAGAAGTAGGATGGAAATTTTGTGGCATATAGTTGAAACCCTCATATTCTTCATAGCTAGGATATGAGTTGAAGCCATCAAAATTAGCAAAGTATGCAGATCTCGGTCCTTTTCCCTTACTGAAATTTCTAGGAGTAGGAGTATAGTCTTCTATAAATCTGTGCCAACAAATATCAGCTGTATGACCAACTTTAAAACAGATCTGGCAAGTAGTTTCTTCTATGGTTCCAGTAGATCCTGCTGATCCATTAATTCCAGCAAATCCATTTCTAGTGAATGGAGTCATGTTTCTTGGTGATTGAGAAGAAAAATTATGAACATTATTTTGACCAGAAAACTGTCCTCTACCATTTCCACTCCTAAAGCTTCCATTAAACATTCTTTGTGGACCAAAATTTCCTCTTCCAAATCCATGAGATCTACTACCAATATTACCAAAACCACCACCAACATATCCACCTCTTCTGAAATTACCTCTGGCTTGACCATAGAAAGCTCTAGGATAACATGTATTAGCATAGGCATAGTTTGCATTAAACATATTCTTATCATCCTGGTCTTGTTCAAGTCTGGTTTCATGTGTTAACAACAATGCATAAGCATCATCAAACTCCATCTTAGAACCAGTTATGAAAGTTGCTATATCACGATAGCCTGATCCTAATCCATTTAATATTGTTAACATCAGATCTTTCTCTGTTATAGGACTGCCAGCACTAGAAAGCTTATCAGCTATAGATTTCATCTTGATGCAGTAATCTTCAATGCTTAATGCCTCCTTCTTTATTGTATTTAATTCATATCTAAGTTGTAGTACTCTAGCCTCAGATTGAACTCCAAATTTCTTCTCTAAGGTTCTCCATGCATCAAACGAGCTTACACAATTAACAACAAGACTAAGATTACCTTCATTAATTGCAGATAACAGCCATCCAAGCAAGGTTTGGTCATGTGATCTCCAATTTTGATATTCTGGATTATCAATTTCTTGAGCAGATCCATCAGCTCTAGCGAGTAATAATTTTTCCTCTGGTGCTGGTTTGGTTCCATCTATGAAGCCTTCCAATCGATTTCCTCTGATCGATGCCAGAACTTGTGACCGCCAGAGCAGATAATTGGATCTATCTAACTTGATCGGAGTGTTAAATGAGAAATTAATCTGACTTATATTTGCTGATGTTACGTTTCTGGAATTCATTTGTTGATTACTAGAGCTTGCTCTGTTTGGCTCTGATACCATGTTTGAAAGTTAAATTTGCAACTGTAAAATGTGTTTGGGAACTTAGAAAATGAAAGAAAAATACTCTGAAGCTTTATCTTATTCTATTCTCGAAATTACAATCAAATGGAATTAACATCAGTTTATATACTCAGCTAAGCTAAAGATAACTAAAACTAATTAAGCAAGCTTAACTACAAAACAGAATGAAAAGCATGCTACAACAAACTTGCTGAGCTGGCAAAGCTACTTAACAGACTCTGCTGATTTTGGCTTTGACTCACACGTGCTGACTGAGCTGCTCCTTTGGCTGCAGCATGAGCTTCCTTAACATCCGGTATGCGGAGGCAAGGCACGTGAGCCACATGGCTCGGGCTTGATTGGTTTTGTCTTCGTTTATGGCTGCCATTAATTATAAAATGTTGAATAAAGGACTAGCTGTATATTGCCAGTGAGCTGGTAGAATTAGAGACTAAGAAATAAAGATCTAAATAATTGTGACATGTCATATGTACTGTGATTCTTTGCTGTGACTTGAGGGTTTTTATAAAGGGATGGATTGAGAAATTCGAAGAGGAATCTGTAAAACGCACATGGAACAAGCAGATTTTGGGGTCGCTTTCAAATTTCAAGTGTACTTTTCATGTGCTATTTTTATTTTTTAACAATTTTTAGCTTGATTTAGGTTATATATATTGTGGAGCTTACTACGTTATTATATTATATCTTAGTTCAAAAAGGAGCCAACTTATCAAAATTAAATTACTCCAATTTGTATTTTCAATTTTTTGATTTGGTCTAAGCTAGTTTTGAAAAACTTTTGTGTCCATGGATTTGCAGCTCTTCATTCACGATATCTTTGGGCTCAAAATAGTAAATACCCTAGTTTTTCAATGAGCTAAGAATCCAATATATATATGTATTCTCTTGAATTAAAATTCACGAGAATCCATATATTATTACATTTCTAATTAGTCATTAAATAATATTTACTTCTATGTTGATTAATATGTCTGCTAGATATGTTTTTAGGCACAAGAGGATCTATCTTATACCGTTTTACAGTCTTCAGAAAAGACGATCTTAATATTTACACGTGATCTTGAATCTAAAATTTGTGTTATAATAATTCTACTATTAAGGAAACAAAACATGTGTTTGTTGACCTTACTGAAACGGATTGTTTTCTTGTTTTCTACCATTATTAACAATTTTCCTCTTCCGTATTTGATCTAACTAAACGTGGGCTAATTAAAGTTGGTGCATGTCTAGCTTCAAATCTGCATGATATTTGGGGAAAATTTTGAAATTTTTTTGTTTGAAAAATTAAAATTAAGTGAAGAAGGCTTAATTATGATCATATACCGTCGGTTTACTTATCTCTAATGTGATATAGACAATTTGCCAATGCTAATGAAGAAAAATCAAAGAAAATATTCTCATAACCACTAGGTAAACTCGAAACCGCCACCTTCAAAGAAATTAAATAAATATTTTATTAATCGTTTTGACTTATTTGTTTGGTGGTTATTTTTATTTTTATTAATCTCATGTCATTCTTGATTAAAAAAAATTATTACTTCATTGATGTTAATTGTCTTTGTTCCTTCTCTCGTTTTCATATATATATATATATATATATATATTATTTTATATCGAATTTTAATTGTTAAAAATGAAAAATTGTTACAAGGCGATGATATAAAAATCCTCTTCATTAACTCTAGTACTTATCAAGATGATTTGCTTGCTAACAAGAAGATCCTTTTCAATTTTAATACAAGATATATTATTCAATTAACTTGACTAACACGTGATATAAATTGTTTGCTACCGTCAAACAAGTTTAACAAACTATGGAGCCATGGGCAGACACAATTAAGGAGACCCTCATAGGCTATTAATTTTTTTTTTAAATGTACTCCAAATTTCTAAAAGAATTAAATAAAAAAAGTTTGAACACATTTTTCATGTAACAAAAGACTTATGTTTTAATGGTAAGAGTGTTATTGGATGATTTTAAAGTCCTGATTCAAATCTCAATAGCCACGCTATGTTTTAAAAAATATTTTGTGAAAACTACTTAGAAAAATGATACTTTCATGTATTTAAAATAAATAGATTATTACTATTATTATTTAAAATTTAAAATAAAGTAGTGAAATTTGAGTTTATAAGAGTTAAAATGTATTCGTGTGAACATTTAAAAAAAAACTTAAATTAAATTAAATTTTTTTTAACTAAATCCCTTCTAATTTAAGTGCCCGGGTCCGCCAGCGCATGGAGCTGATCAAAATTTGTACACCAAATGCAATAATTGATGTTCGAGCCGATTCTGACTCAATTATAGGGGTAGGCAAAATATCTGATCCAATCCGAACCGATTCGAAAAATATCAGGTTCGGATCGGATCGAGTTGTTGATATAACTCGATCAGATGTATTCTTGCTAACTTGATCGGATCATGATCGGATCAGATGAAACCCGATCCGATCCAAAAAACTGATCGGGTTGCCAAAGAAAAAAAAAGAAATTAAAGGTAAAAAAACAAAACCTAAACCCAAAGACTAAAGAGTACATGCACACGAAGAACACTCAAAGCTAAAGACAAAATCACATTTTAGCCAAAGCCAAGAGCATTCATCATTTGCATCAAAACGGGAAAAAAAAAATCATCTTCGGTTCACTCTAACAGCCATAACCACATCTTTCCTCCCTTCCTCAACTTCTCAATCTCATCTTAAGAACACTCTTCACGATTTCATGCACACAACCACGCACACATATCGAAAAAGCAAGGGGTAGCTGGATCGATTTTACCCGCAGTCACTGCCGACGCTAATTGCTCCGCGAGGACCGCAAATGGATCTGCTGCTACCAGATCTGTTGCTATCAGATCTGCTGCTACCAAATCTGCTGCTCCACGCTGCCAATCCTCCACCATCACCTGATCCAATCCAAGATCTATTCAACCCGGTAATTGCAAGGCTGCAACCCGAGTTTCCCTTTCCTCTTTTGAAGCTCTGTTGGTATAATAGTACTATACCAGATTATTCGCCATTTAACAGTAATAAATTATATATTACATGTGAAATTGTTAATTTGTAACTATATATTGTTAAATGTTAATAATTTTTTTTTTTATAAATCCGAACCGAATTTAACTTGATTTATTGACACGATCCGATCCGATCCGATCTAAATATACATCGGATCAGATCGGGTTATAAGTTCGGGTTGTATTTGGATGAATTTGTGTTCAACCCGATCAATCTGAAATCCGATCTGGTTGATCTGAATCTGACCCAAACCTGTATTTGCCCACCCCTAATCGATTACTCAATTTTAATTTCTTTTCCAAGTGATCTGCCAAATCAATGTGTAATCCAACTTGATAAAATTTTGAATATAAGATTCATCAAGTGGGCGTGCCGGAGTGGTTATCGGGCATGACTAGAAATCATGTGGGCTTTGCCCGCGCAGGTTCGAATCCTGCCGCTCACGATTCTTCTATTTTTTTTTTTTTGAATTGTATGAATAATAATCTGTTTTCAAAAATAAATAAAGAAGACATTATTATCGAAACCCCATGTCTAGCTAGCTAGTAATAATGAATTGCTCAATGTGTGTGTATGCATATATACACTCACACGCTACAAGTAATATGCTAATAGCATTTTAGGATTAATAATGAGGAACTTTAACACTAGATATTTTAATTATGGTTGTGTTTGTTTTTTAGGTCTGCAATTTGAGTAGATTTAAGATATAGTTATAGTTTGGGTAGGTTTCGGAAAAAAAATGTCTAATAACAATGTTTTTTTTTTCAACATTTGAATAGAAAAAAAATTAAAAACTAATAGTTTGAGATAAATATCATTTTAAGTAGGCAAATATTTGTTGTCCTTGACAATTTAGAAATTTAACAAGTTAATAGTTTGATAGCATTAAAAAAATAATACTATTATTGTGTCTTAATTTAATTTTGTAATAAAATATGTCATAATTGTAATTATGACATCAACTTACATCGTAAAGTCAACACTATTGTTTTAATTTTGATGCGTCACAGTGAATATGATCTGATTTGTTTTAATTAATGTTACTATGTGAATAAAAATTTAAAGCAATTGAAAAAATTAACTTCAAGTTTAATGCAAAAATATTAAGTTTATATAATATAGGAAATATATGTATTGTTAAGCATATTTTTGAGATTTGAAATTAAAAATTTTCACTTAAATTTCAACCTTCAAACAAAAATAAATTTTGTTTACTTTTTATATTCAGGTAAAATTGTCTAATAAGTGATAAATTAAGAAAACAAACAATTCAAAATAAATAAATATCAGGAAAAAAAAAAGTTAAATTCAAATTTCGTACTAAAAAACAAACATCACTGAGTATCATTTCTCTAGTTACATCGATCGCCATGATATAATTAGAATTACGATACTTAATTCATTTATAAAATTTTATATCAACTTAATTACTGTATATCTTCATACAACTTTAATCTAGTTGTACAAAGCGTTTATTTTACATGAGATTTCGAGCAAATTTACGTTGCTTGAAGGATTCTCCCACTGAACCAGTTCCTTGATTCCCTCTTCAATCAGTTTAGTTTCTCTTATCAGGCCTTGTATGCAATACCCTAGGGCACTTAAACTTAAAACAACTTGGCTCCTGAGCTCCTTCTCACCTTCAGTAGCCTTGATTTTGTCAACAAGTTCTTTTGCATGTTGTAGATATGAACATATAAGTTTTCCCATCGCAGCTTCATCTAAATCAGAAATCCCATTAGGATTTTTTGATTTTCCCAATTCAAGATCATAAGATATGTTGTTCTTTTCAAGCTCCTTTTCAATTGTCGCTAGTGATTTTATCGTTGTCACATCTTCAAAGAATTTGATAGAGGGGCCTACTTTTTCCTTGAGAAGTTCAAGGTCACTGTCCAGCTCATGAACTTCATTTTTCCAAGAAGTAGCAATTCTTTGTGAATCTTGCTCAAGGAAGCCCACTGAGTGAGCAGCAAAAAGCAACAAATCCACCATCTTTGTCAAAGTCCCCAAGAGCTTACTATAGCAAGCAATATGAAAAGGAAAGAACCAAAAGTTGGGTTCCACCTCTGCTTCACCAATGAATTTCGCTAGCTCAGTGACTTGCATTTTCAGTCTCTTTTGGTTCTCAAGCAAGCTGGCTTGGCTTGATTGGAGACTCATTGAACCAATGCAATCGTGCAACGTGGCGAGGCTTTTCGAGAGTTGAACTTTAGCCAGAGTTGAGGCTCTGGTGGGTTGAAACAGAAGGTCTATCATGATCGAACAAGATAATCCAATGAAGGTTTCAACAATTCTTGCAATGGCAAATTCACTTGGGGGGCCAAAATTTTTTCTCCCCAGTATCAATACTGCTCCAATGACAGCAGAAATTCCTCCAGCTTGGCCATACATGCGGCTACGCCTTAAGAAAGCGGTGAAAATGAACCAAGGAATAAGAGACAGGAACCTTATGGGCAAGAATCTTTCAAAGAGAAAGCAACCAAGTACTCCATACACGGTACCTAAAACTGTCCCTTGTGCTTTAATATTAGCAACTTTGAATGTTGCCTCCCTTGCCGCTGCAAAACTTATGGCTACGGGGAGTCCTGACCAAATCCCATTGGGCTTACTATAAAGCAACCCAAATAGCACAGCTAGGCCCAGTGAAAGTGAGCATTTAAATGCCGGCACGAGCCTCTTGCTTTTAACCTTCATGGACCAATTGCTCCAAACCTCTTTGAAAGAGAATCCATTGCTTGATCCTTCATATTCCTTAACAGTATCATCTTTTAGACAATTTGTACTTTGGTTCGGTGATGATTTCCATTGAAGGAGCTTCATGCAAAACAAGAAGAAATAAGAGGATAGCTCTTGGGTGGTTGTTGGGATATTTTGAAGTGTTTGAAGGAACTTCATTATATCTTCAGCATTTGATTCCGGAACAGTCAATGAATCACAGCTTTGAGCTTGTTTTATGGTCAGAGAAATATGCTCATCTAGTTTCTTTACACATTCTTTTAGCTCTCCATCAAGAATCTGTACAGGAAATGAAGTGACACTTGTTACAGCCATTTGCATCCCTTTTAAAGGTATCTCTAGATCTTGCAATTTCTCTCCTGGGTTCATGTAATAGGATCTCAAGAATTTCAATGGAAGCCTCTCCCACTTCATGCTTTCCTGTTCACATGCAGCCAAAGACAATTAATAAATTTATTTTTAGCCTAATCAACATCATGGGAAAATCTTATACAGCGCAAAAATTGCATGCTTACTTGGTAGCGCTTGATGTTCTGGATAAATTTGGTTCCTCCAATGGTCAATAACTTGGCTTGAGAAATGGATGCAAGCGCTGATGTGTTGTCTTCTGCACAGAACGCCTTCACATAGAGCTTCAGCCTCTCGGAAGAATTTTCAGAAAGTAGCTTACAGTTCTTTTTCACCTGCAATATATGTAAAAATTATTATTTAATCGGTTACTAGCATTGCTATATTGGGTTTAATTACATCACTAACATAAAGAGTAATGGCCCCATATTTAATTGGATTGGCTGTACGGATTTCCAATTTCTTGGATTACTATTGTACCCATCACAAAAGATAATGGGCTCAGTACTAATCTCTATACTTTAAAGAATCACGATTTTGAGGTTTTTTCTCTTAAAAATAAGAAGAAAAATATAATTATATGATTGATGGTTAATTGATATAAATGAGAAAAAAATAAAATAAAATAGGCATATGCAACCAACTAAAGAAAAATGTATATTTTTGTTTTCATGAACTCTATTGGCCCTCTATTCAATTTTTAAATGCACATCCGAGATAATTAAAAGCTTAAGAGAGCACAAACTAAATCAAGATGATTCCAACTGTTATTGAAGAGATGGTGCAAAAACAATGTATATGTACATGTGTGTGTGTATCATATTTCTGCCACACATTTTAGGACACGTAATTGTTTCATTTATCATACCCATATAAATGCACCAAATGGAATTAGCCAGATAATTCTTCTTGATAATGACTAGATATCATAGCATGTTTGAATGTAATTAAGTACCTGGCGACAAGCAAGCCTTGGATAGGGCAACAACAAGGCAAGAACACAAGCAAAGACTCCAACCGCAGTGCTTGCAGCCACATGCAGAGGATGCATAACAGCTTCAGTGCGTTCGCCATTAACAAAACCTATAACATATGTTATGACAATCTGTCCCAATGCTATACGCTTTGCTTTCATGTGAGTTCCCTCAGGCAGCGCCACCACGTAAGCAGCAAGGGCCACTGCAAGAGCGGTGGTGGTACTAGTGAACCGGGCCGGACCGATCAGCTTCAGGCTCAAAATGGCCGGCCCCACGGTTTGGACAGTGGCGTAGAGCGCCATCCAGCAGCCATGCAACGTGTCTCCTAACGTTGCGTCTGTGACGATGAGGATTACTGTCACGTAGGAGAATGCTGGGAACGCTACTTGTTGCAGCAGAGAAGCAGGTCCGTAAAGGGTGATCAAGCCGACTATCGTGCATGCGAGGGCAGTCCGGTACCCGGAGGCGAGGCACGAGAGCCATATGGCTCTTGCTCGATTGGAATATTTATTATTGGATGGCATTGCAGGCAAATGAAGATATGAGATGATAAATGTAGTTGGGGTTGTGTTATGGCAAGAGTCTCAAAATATTTTGAGAATTTATGGGGTGATATGTGTGAGAGCACATATGGGGGGTTTTTCTAATATACAAAGGGAGGAAATTTCGGTAGAAGAATTTGGAGCCACATGGAAGCACGATTCGGGCCCATGTGTGGTTAATGAGCGTGACGTAGTTTCTAGTTAGAAGTGGGCGATGATGAAATTATTGTTTTGTGGGTGAAATTATACTTATAATTATAATTATGGGAGTGCAAGTACTTGTCGAGTTGGTGACGGCTTATGAGCTTGTTTTGAGCCAAATGTATGACTTTATGCAGCAATTATCTTGATTTAAAATGTTCAATTTGTTTCCAAAAGAAAGTCGCACCAACCCACCAGGGGCAGACAGATTTTAAGATTTAGATTTAGATGCATGGGGATCGGATTCATGCTTCATTGCTAGCCAATTAATGACTTTATTCATTAAGATAAGCCTGTTTAACTGCTTTATGATTTCTTACTGGATTGTTGTCGCCGCCTATAAGTGATAGTTAATTAAAATATAAAGATTTGTAGCAAAGGGCTAGCTTTTTCCCTTTTGTCTTTGAACTCTTCGAAGATCACATCTTAACCATTTTCAAAGCTCTTGTCAAACTATAAAGAAATGCAAGTGTGATGAACAGGGGTTTATTTTGCACCATGTCTTTAAGCTATCAAAAACCCCGATAACTAGGTATAATTTAGAACCGTGGTAGTCGAATATATAGTCATTATTTTGGCATTAAGATAAAGAAAATTGCAAAGTTTACCATAAATAGTTCAATTAACTCAAATTCAAATTTATATTTTATACAGTATAAACTTATGCATTTACGAATTTTAATACATTAAGATTATATTATGATTTTGTATTTTAATTTATTTATCTTGACTACCAGTTTCTTTTGGTGGTTTTTAAAATAGACCACCAAAATAGATGCATATATACATGACATTATTTTATCGAGTTCTTGCGCGGGAAGACATTCAAGCACATGGAAACATTGAGGTATATATTAATCAACTTTAAATTATTTATTTAGCAAGTGGACTCTCTACCGCAGAGCTAGCAAAATGAGTAAATCTTAACTTCAAAGAAATGGGATCCGTTGCCTTAGAATGATCCTCATTAATTTTAAATATGTAAAATCTGATCCTAAATTAAACCTTGATTTGACTGTTTGACGAAAGTCATTAGATTAAATTCAGAAGATGATCCTGCCATGTCACTGAAATTAATTTCAATACTTGCGCTTAGACTATATCATTATCTTCAATATTTAGGATACTGTTTAGTTTAACTCTTTAGCCAGGGCTGCGAAGCCAAGTCTTGTATATACAGTGTATGTATAAACTTATAAATAATTCATTATATTTTCTCTCTTTCCAATTCTGTCTCTGAAAATGGAAAGTGACTCAAATTTTGCTTACAATTTCAAGAAAATAACAAATGTTGAAAGCAACAAAGCAATTAAAATAATGATAATATTGAATTCTAATGAAGTTTAAGTGGGGTTCCTTTGATTTCCACTAGCTTATTTCATGTCCTAAGTGTACAAACTTGTGATGCTTGAGAAGGATCAAGGGTCAAGTGGGGCACGCTTGATCCTCTTCAAAATTTTAATAATGCAGCAAGTTAGTTAAAGCAAAAATTGCTGGTCCTCAAACCACTATTTCTTACCCATTACAAAATGCTATATTGCTAACAAAAGCTAGTTAAAGTCTCTTTTCAGATTTCTCATAATTTCTTTGTGGTTTTTTTTTTTCATTTGCTTACGTAGTAGTTCAATTTGTGTACAAGCATACCTAATAACTTTTTAGGTGAGAATATCCATATTTTATCAAATTCGGATTTTATCTGGTTATGAATAGCTATGAAACAACAAAAATATTGAACTAAAGACGACTCCAAGCACAAGCTCATAAGTATTATTCCAAATTATTCAATTTCTATATATTTGAAATGGAAAAGAGCATACATACTTTCACACTAACTCAACATTCCTCAACACTTACTTTATGTTTGCTGACATCAAAAGAAAAAAGGAAAAAAGAAGAAGAAAATTTTCCTGGAAAATTGTAGCAGCCTCTTTCTGTAGCCGTATATGGTGGAATCCTATGAAGAAAGTGGTATGGGCATGTCTGTTCACCACATTGAAAAATCTTTCTCCACGTACTTTGTGTTTAATTTATTTTTATATTTATTACTTAAGATATTTAATTAAAGATGGCTTTTGAGTAATGTTAAGGATCTCAATATATATATATATATATATATATATATTGAGTCTCAACTGATATGTCGACGTTAAGACTATCATCATCCGTTTAAGATCAACTTTTGAAGACAGACATTCCTACTGCCGAAAGTAATCTAATGGTATCAAAAGAGATCATCCTTGAATCTGCTTTTCATTTTTTTAATTTAAAAAATGGATGCAAGATAACATTGTATATATATATATTCCTGAAGAACATAGATTCGAATAACACAAACTTATTCTCCAACAAGCATTTCAGATTACAGGCGCGCGATTCTCCAATAACTATTTTACAAACACACACATTATCAAATCTTAAAATGTAAAATTTAATTTCTGACTTTCACTTTGTACAGCAGCGATTGAAGATCCCCTAACCTTTCGTTTTATTATTCAAAGTTTAGTCTTTCTCCGATGTAGACAACGGCACTTTTATAAAACGCAATCTAGCAATGACCAAAAAAAAAAAAAAATTATGATCTCTACTGTATTGCAGTGACACTTGCATTGAAGTTTATAAATTTTTATTGTTATTAATCAATCACCGGCAAGTAGTTTAAGTTTGTAATTTACGATAATGCAACTGAGAATTACTATTCAAACATATTCTAAGTTTTCAAAGATTTGTAACATATCTAATTAGAAAATTTAGAGATACATTATCCAAGGCTCTCAGTCAATTAAACAACATTATCTTTCATTAGGAAGTGTACTTTTAAAGTAAGGGTACACTTAAAAAAAATAGAACATTGTTTGATACAATACCCTCACTTCAACACTTGAACTCTTTGTTGATTACCTAAAAAATATTTTAGCACCCCTAAATTTTTCGTTGCTGATACAGTATATTTTTGTATACTGTATACGAAAATCATAAATTGGAAGTTAGGAGTGAAAATATGAGAATTTGGGACAAAAAAAGAACTAAATTTTAAGAGTATAAGAGAAAATTTGAGATTTGGTTGTACCAAACAGCTCTGTTGTGTGAAGTAACAGGAAAATTTCGGATGGTAAAAGAAATGTAGGGAAGTGGAAGATGACTCGTAGAAAATTTGGGAAATTTTTTTTATGCATGCTGCGCTGGAGCCTGGAGCAAATCAAAACCAAAATATATGGGACAAGAATGAGAATGTGATAACCTATCGAAACCCTTTGGTCGCCCACGTCAGAGTCAGTCGGATCTGTTCCGAATCCCAAAGGCCGTCGTTAAGCATTGCCGCATAATTAAAAAAAAAAAAAAGGAAGGAAAAAAAAGGGCACTTGCATTTTTATTACAGTCATCGTTTCACTCTCATCGACGGCATCGAGTGCGACAAATTAAAAAGAAAATGAATGGCAACTGCGAATTAAGTGCACAAGCCATAAAGTCATCTTCAACTTTAAGCGCACGGACTTTACTAATGGGGTCGCCACTTGAATATTCTTAGGGGTGGGCACGGTTCGGTTCGGTTCAAAATTAAGTAGAACCGATTTAAATCGGTTATTTTATAAAAAGAACCGAATAAGAACCGAATTAAAAAAGAACCGAACTCAAACGGTTCTTTTCGGATCGGTTCGGTTCGGTTCGGTTTTTTCGGTTTTGGGCCTATTTTTAATTTTTAATTTTTTAGCCCATTGGGCCTCATGAATGTAATAATTTTTTTCAACAATTAATTTATCCTAATTTTATTACAAATATTAACAATAAATACAAAGTATTCAAAACACATTTTATCACTAATATCTTACTAACTATTAATAAGATACTCCCAAAATATGAAATATTAAAATTTCAAAATACATAACCAAACTCCAATACTCCATCTATATAAACATAATCATAATGTTATAAAGAGAAATAACACATGTTTGATTTGAATAAAATCATGTTTGATTTGAATAAAATCAAAAAATAATTCGGTTTTTCGGTTCAGTTTTTCGGTTCAGCTAAGTGAACCGAATACCGAACCGACATTTCGGTTTTTTTTACAAACGGTATATTCGGTTTTTTAAAAAAATAAAAACCGAACCGAATTAGAAAAAATCGTTGATTCGGTTCGGTTTTTTTAACACTACGGTTTTTTTGCCCACCCCTAAATATTCTCATTCTAATCACTCGACCACATGATTTTCATTTGCTTACGTACTTATATTACACCTATGAATGTACGATCTGTTTGAAATATTATACTTTTAATATTTGACACTATCTCCGACGGTACGGACTCTATATTTTTTGTCATATAATTTGCATAAATACTGTTTTAATCCATATATTTTTGGAGCTTATTATTTTACACGATGATGTATGAAATATGACTCTTCCACATCCGTTTAATAAAAATTCAATGGTTGTGTGAATATAAAGTAATAAAATTATATTATTTCTTTAACTGTTAGATTTTTATTAAATGGTTACGAAACTGTCATGTTTCTTACATCATCATGTAAGATAATTAGAGCCATATTTTTATTTTATTGCTTGTTTAGTTATAATATTTTAAAAAATATTTCAAAATGTCCCTGCAATTAAATATGTTACATTTTTATCATTTTTTCTACTTTTACAATAAAACCCTTCTAATAATATTCTTGACATTAATTAATTTATCTATAAAAAAATTAATCGGAAAATGAACAAATAATTATTTATTAACAAATTAACTAATAAATATCACTATGAAAGAACTAGTATTTTTTCTACTTGTGCAATAATCTTACTTATAATTATTTATAAATTAATTAATATTGGCCAACTTAAAGTAATATTTAAACTCCTTACAATAATCTTACTAATAATTATTTTATAAAAAAAATTATTTTACCAAGTTAATATTGAAATAAAATAATAATATATAAACTTTATATAAATTTTTATGTTACTTTTAAGTTAATTTAATAATTTTTTTTTTCTTTTCATTTATATCCCAAGAATATTGTTACAAAAGAAAAAGAAAAAATAAAAGTGCATTATAGTTAGTAGTAAGAGATATTTTAAGGGTTTTTTTTTTCAATTTAAGAATCAAATGAATATTTAAATCAAAATATAAAGAATAAATAAACATTTACCCTATAATTTTTATAGAAGGAAAATACAAACGTTGGGAGGGATATGCAATGAATATTTTAAGACGAATCACCAAACAAGTTGTACACACCATTACCGTCCTGCCATGTCCATGTGTACATTTATCATGGAAATCTCCCAAACAAATTGGCCGCCACATTGACTCATCTACAGTTATTATATAAATCACTGGCCGGTTTAAATTACCCCCAGTGCACATCAAATTTTCATCACAGCCAACGAGCTTTATGACGTGCTTGTGTACACAACTAAATATACTGTCTTGTGTCTTAGACATACAAAAGTTGACACATTATTTTAACTACTAGTAAACTATTACATGAATTTTGCTGACTGTACTTGCACACCCACACCTCAAAAGCAAGGGGTAATTTATTCCCACACAGATTCGCAGATTCTAACTACGGGTAAAAACATCCAAGCTCACAACCTTGGAGAAGAATAGAGCATTCAAGGTAGATGGAGATGATAAGTCCTCATTCAAGCTAAAAGGGTCGGCTGTCAGGATCACTCAATCCTGCAATAAGGGCTATAAACACCCACAGCATTAGGATGCCTATAACTGCAACTCTCAAAACCTGATCGCAGTTACCGTTCATGTTGATGTCAGTCTGATGTGACGGATACGATGAAGGCAAATCCTCATCATCGCTAACATCTGAATAAGGCTGCATAACATTGGTCTCTTTTGCAAGTGGTGGTAGTGCATCATGATTGCTAATCTTCAAACATCTCATGCAAGTGCAATTTCCACCAAGATATGAAGGGAGAGTTTGAAGGCACTCGGAGAGAACCTTGCGGAACATTTCTCCTTCAATTTTGACCTTCTTCCGAGTGGTAGGTTTTAAAATCTGAAGAACCATAGATACTGGTAAATATGAGAGAGGGAGGGAGAACATTTAACTAGAGCCTTAAGTCCGAAATGTAATGAAAATATCAAATCCTAATCAGATAATAAGCTTACTTGAATAAAAGTCTGAGTAATAACTCGAAGCACCGGAGGAAGACGTATAACCAACAAGCAGCCAAGGTGGTTAGGAAAATGATCTTGAAGTATAGATGAACAAGACCTCAATACTTGCATTGGAATCCTAAAGGGAGTTAACCCTTCACAATCAACCAAGACCGTAATTCGAGTATTTGCAGCATCAACCAGATGCAGAGCTCCATGCTCTACCTGAGAAACTGCAGTTGTAATTTGTATAAAACATTGTTTGATGTTACAACATCAAATGGAAAAGTGAAAATTAAGGCTGAATATAATAACAGAAAAGAGAGATGTTTGAGACTAAATAGTTCACATGCAGATTGAAAACTTGTCTACACACATCGGCAATGATTGCCTTAATTTGAGTTCCTCATCTAGCAGCAGAGAACAGCATAATAGTTAATTTAAGTTGTTCATCACACTAGGTTTAAATAAAATAATAATAATAACTTGTTCATCAATCACACTATCATATTGATGATGCCTTTAATATTTTTTTCTTTCATTAAACATAGTTAGCTGAATTATGTAGTACTATCTACCTCTGAGAAAATCCAAATCCGCATAATGCATGCATAAGGGGAAAATTTGCAAAAGATCCAAAATTATCAAAGAAGAAACATACTGATAGCCTGAGCAAAACGAGGTCTGTCACGAGATGGCAAAACACAGCAACCTAGCCCAAGCCGAACTATTAGGCATGGTCGGTGCTGCATGTCAACTCCATGCCAGAAGACTACATCTGACCACTCCTCAAGTTCTTCTTCTGAAAGAATACGGTAGGTCTCTCTCCAGCGTATTGTCTTTTTTATTGATGCTACCAAGCTTGAAATGTCGCCATTTGAGGCACTATAAAATCTATGGAGCATATCTTCATTTATTCTGCATAAACACTACTACGTCATGCTCTCTGCAAATAGAGAAGCTAAGAAATTTGAAGATACATTTATTGTCTATTAAAACAGTAAAACGGTAGTGCTGGATTATGTCTTGAACATGAACTATGACAAAATGACAGCTGAAAACTGAATCTTCTTATGTTTATAATTTTCAGGGAAAACTAAAGAGTCAATGGAATAACAATACATTATCGTTTAATAGAATTCTGTACACACACACGTAGCAAAGGTTCAAATTGGAAAGCAGAAGAGAGTCAAGTTGGTGATGACTCAGTAATTCTAGCAACAAAAATTCCACGCATGACTAAGTGGAAAAAATAAGATGTTGCAACAGGGGGGTGTTAGATGATTTTAATAAGATCTTAAAGAATGTGTATTTCATGATACATGCAAATCAACAACTGACCTTTCTGTTAAACTAATCCCCTGACTTTCCAGTTCATTACGGAGTTGTATCAACCAATTTTCAGATGTGAGACTCGGAGAAACCTCATCAGAAACCCTGCATGTCACATGAAAGCAATAAATAGCTACTAAAAGCAATCAGAGTAGGATATAACTTAAAATTCAATCGAGTAGGAAATAACTTAAAATTCCTCATCAAAGTAGTAACAAGACTATCACCGAGGAGAATCGCAGCCCCGCACATTCTTACAGTGCTGCTACTCACAAATATGTGCCACATACCATCTTCCAGAAATCTAATTATACCCTCTTCCAGCAATCTAATTCTTGTTAATAACTTTACAACATCCCTTTGCCTTCCAAATCAAGACCAATTGGTTAAGAGAGTGTATCTATTCTAAAACTCCATCAAGCTTAATTCTAATTATGCAGTTCCAGTTAATCAAGTCAGCATTGTCAATGTACACAAGACTTGAGTTAAAAATTGATGTCAAATAATTGTACTCAATCAAAAATTAAGGTGTCATTTTCTACACAACTACATAATAAGTCAAATGCCAATATAAAAAAATATCAATAATATACTCCTAGTTGTAGCAACCTTGCATCCAGCTGAGAATTCACAAGTGATGGCTCCGAATTTATCTCAGAATGTTCATGAGAATCACTATTACCATCCGAATCATCACTGCACACCGATTGTTCCGAAAACGCTTCAGCAACTGAAAGGAGCAATAAAGGCCTTGACAACATCTGTAACCATGAAATATGGCAAGCATTACATGTTATATGGGACAAAAGGGTAAGATAACAGGGCTTGCTGCTTGATATTTAACCATAGTGCCAGAGATACAAGGCCAAGCGCATACATATACAAAGGTGTTATGTAAATGCAACTGACAAAAGCAAGAACTAGTAGGGCTGAGAATCAGTTTATAATCAGGTGTCAAGGCAAAAATTTAGCATGCAACTGCATCTTATAACCATGTTCTCATCAGGTGAATTATAAGCATGTTGAGAAATTACAAAGGACACAAAACAATAAAGATATTGGAACTAAATTTCAGCAGTCTACAGAGCAGCAGGTGATGTCATATATATTTGCAATGAAGAATTGGAATTGAACATTCAGAAATTTGTGAGTACCAACCTGCATTCCTCTAATCAAACCCTTGAAAGGAGCCCATCTGTTGATGAACTTAAAAGGCGGATAGCAAACAACTTGCAAAGCTGAATGCCACGCCATATACACGGACACTTAACCTTTGAAACCCTTCGCACAGTTTCTAATGCAGCAACTTTGAGTAAAAATAGTGCCACATCACCAGCTGCACCGCCACCAACAATCTTACCACGGCTTAGTAAAGCTGCCTGCCGATGATTACCCTGTGGAAATGCTTTTTTCGAACCCTTCTTCTCAGCAACTACAATGGCTGATTCAGCGTTCCTACTCGAACCCGGAACAAGGGATGGGTCTCCCATTAAAGATAACTAATAATGCTCTGAATTCACATTCACCGCTTACTACTACGCTCATAAAACACAAGCTTTATAGCAGTTCAAAATCCCATTAATAAATATCTTACAAGCATGAACTGCAGAAAAAACCACAGAACAAATATTAAAAAGCCTCTACTTACAAGGTAAAATTATACTGACCATAAGATTCTAATAAATGGGATCCTTCAAAAATCGAAACTTTTAGCTTTCCACATAAAAATGAAATCTTTCAACAATTAAGTTTAATACGGCATCGTTTATACTGAACAAAAGCAGTGGACTAACCATCATTTTGAGAGAAAATACGAAAGCTCAGCTGAAATTTTTTCCTGAAAAAACAGAACAAAACGCAAAACGTGCGCTGGATCCGAACGTCGAGGAGAGACGTTAAGAGAATCAAAATCATTCAAAAGTGGCGAAACTGGCGGGGTAACTGTTGGATCGTTTTGGGGAAAGAAACTGTGGAATCAAGTGATCTGTCAGTTTGGTTTCATCGCGTTCTGTTTGAGCCATCGCATTCGAGAATAAGAAAGAAAGAGGAGGCATTGCGAGACCCAGCACGTGAACTTCGATCACAAGTCAAATCTCAAAAGCATCGACAGCTCGCCTGATTGACTTAATACGTGTTCGGTTCTTATAACTCAAAAGTCAAAACAGTCTATGGATTGTTTATTGTATACAATTTTTTGGGGAAACTTGAGGTGCAATTGTAGTACCATGTTATAGTAGTATTCAGCCGTTGAGTGTCAGTAGACTCTATTAATTTAAGTGTATTCAATGGCTAGATGCAATTGTAGTACGGTACCTCAGTTGCACAGTAGTCTGATCCTATTTTTTAACTTACTACTAACAAAAATTAAAACAGTCACAAAATCAACGATTGATATTTTTCTAATATATTATATAATAAGATCCCCTAAGTTACATACATGTAACTTAGCATTAGCTTATATAATATATTTAACCACTCGAACGAGGTGTTTTTTTTTTTTTTCCTTTCTTTCTATTTTTTAAATTCTTTCTGGTAATAATTAAAAACAAAATTTACAATTAGACGGATAGCAAAGAAGAGAATTCATCAACGGCAGATGTCCGCCAGCAGCCTCATTAAAATATGAATGTACGTGTAGCTTTACACTTCAAACGGGGGGGTTTCACTTTTCAGTTAGATATCCTTTAATAGTTTAAAAATTACATAAATATTCTAAGGTGTATTAATATTATTGCGTCTTTAAATTTTATATTTTTCTTAGAAAAACGTGTGTGTATAGATTTTTTTTCCTATAATGTTCTATTTTTCACTATCGTCCATAGATATTTTCAAAATGCGTGCAATCTAGATGACTTAATTACTCTTTTTTGAGCAAGATATACATGCTGAACAGGTGTTAGAAGTTGAAAATATCATGAATTACAAAATGCAATGTATATCTTCAAAATGAATTCAATTTATATTGTTTAATTACTTTTCAAAGTCATGTAATATATAGAATGTGATGGAATGATAACACTACACAAACCTACTTGATTACATGACTTACATAAACAGTCACGAAGGTTGTGTAAGTCATGTAATCGTATAGATTATGAAAATTACATAGGTTAGGTTAGTTGTGTAGTAAGTCATATATTTATTTATACAAAAAATAATAATATTTTTATTTTTATTTTGCCGATAGATATGGTTGTGATTTGCATGCCTATTTTTCTTCAATGATCAATGGTTTAAACAAAATAATGAATATTGGTTCAAAGTTTCTAAGACTAGAGGAATAATAATACCACAACCAATAATGGACGCTGAATTTGTGGAGAACGTATCTCGAAATATTAATGTTGACTCTTCAAAATGTAAATTTATAATAAAATTTTAAGCTTAAGATATTTGATCATACGCCATCTATTGCAATTAAAACTAATGAAAACGTAGAGTTGAAAACTTTGTTTTTCCACTATGAAGTCATATGTTACATGGCTGAATACATGGCCAAATGATAATGACATAAAGAATCAACCCATTGTATTTTCACTCTTTGCAATTGAAAAAAAAAACATCGTTAAATACTTTTTTTTTGTCATTATGTTGTGAGAGATCCAAAGTAACATAAATCATATAATAAAAATCACTTAATATATGTACTTTTTTATTTTTTATTAAAAGGGGCTCATCAAGACGAGCTAGGCAGGAACAAGACGGGGTTGACAAACCCCAAACATATATTGCGAAATAATAGAATAAATACTCACAGGTGGGCTAGAGAATAAAAGTAAACTATGCGGTACTAAGTGAGCCATATTAGTCATGAAATCTGCAGCTGAGCTTGCTTCACGGTAAATATGAGAGATAAAAATCTGTCAATTCCTGCTTAAAAAATCACGAACTGCCACCACTAAAGCATAAAAAACATTAGGCACAACCACCTGCTGAGAGATCATCTGAGTTACACAGAGGCTGTCTACTTCCACCAAGAGGTGTCTAATGCCAACATTCTAGGCAAGGGATAATCCTTAATATATGTACTTTAATTAATTACTAATGAGCGAGAAAGACGAGAAGATCGGTTGGAGAGTGGACAGATAACGATCGCCTTCACTCCATTGCATTTGCATCAACACGTACGAAACTGAGCTAACTGGTTAACATTGAGCGATAGCCAGTTGATATTTGCTTTTACTTATTCTGACGTTCGTTCATGCTGCCTGCCTACAGTGTATATGAAAATAATTATGTTTCTAATATTATTTATTTATAATATATGTACTTCTTAACTGCAACATTTATTAATTTCTTCTTGGTAATTAATGAATGAATGCGTATCGTGGAGAATGTTGCCCATGTATGATTAATGTATCTAATTGAATGTTAATTAGCTTGTGGACCAAACTCAGCTATTCTGAACTCGGTTCTTGATTTTGTCACAGCCGATTTGATACAAATTTATGAACATCTTTTCCTCGCTTGATATGCGTCTAACTAATTGATTATTAATTTGTTGATGACTTGAATTTAACTGGGTTTTATTATAGCTGCATGCAGCGACGACGCAAGGTTAGACCAAGCGAATTTCATCACTGACGCTGCCTGCCAGGTGACAGCATCAGAGTTGTTTAGAGCTTGCATGAAGCCCACGTAGATAATCAGACACCACGTGTAAACTGATGTCATATCTGTTCAAACAAAACAAACTCATCCTCGATATAAGCCTGAGATCGAAGTTGACCGATTATTACCAAGTGGAGAAGCAGAACAGGATCGAAGAAAATAACAAGAGTAAAATGGCAGCATCAAATCTATGTCCAGTGTTTGCCTACACAGTTATCTATGTCACGGACGTGGCCAAATCTGTAGCTTTCTACGCCAAAGCCTTTGATTACACTGTACGCACCTTAGATCATTCTCACAGGTGCATATATTTAATCATTCAAAACATTATTATTATATCGGTTAATTAATTGATTGATTAATGAGATTGTGTGTGCTTCGGTTCCGACTGACAGATGGGGAGAGCTGGAGAGTGGACAGACGACGAAAGCGTTCACGCGATTGCACCAGCACGAGACCGATGAATTGACCGGTTCGGTTCAGACTCCATCCAGCCCTCAAAGACAGCCGATCGAGGTTTGTTTTGCTTATGCAGACGTTGATGCTGCCTACAAGGTGCGTCTGGGGATTATCTGAATCTCATATACATCTCTTGTACATGCTGTGTGTGTTATTACAATAATTAATGCTACACTTGTTAAATTCAGAGGGCAGTGGAGAACGGTGCGGTGCCGGTGAGCGAGCCGGAGGATAAAGAATGGGGAGCTACGTACAAGCATCGAAATAAGGGGAATGGATGAATGCCATATCGTGAAAATAAATCATAATGAAGGATGTAATTAATGTTGTTCTTTCTTGACGACATTTTTATAATAACTAATGGTTAAAGAAAAGCAGTACCCATAAATTTTCTTCATTAAGCTTGTGTTTAAGTAGTCTGTTCCATTAATTTTGATGGTTTCATCATGTTCATGCGGAAATTAATAGTCGAGTCCATTTTTGCTTTTTAGTGTGTGCGCTCGTGTTTGTATGATGGGTTAACATAGAATTTGTAATTGTCTTTGAGGAAAGGTTGTGTTTGATTAAAGGTTTTTTTTCCCCATTTATTTAAATGAGAGTATTTGATTAAAGTTGAAAGTTGTTAAGAGTGACGCCAGAATATTAACTAAACTGAAGAGAAGCAGTTGTACTTGCTTAACTTTTAACTAATTAAATTATGTAGTGGTTCGGTATTTTACACAGTAAATGTACTTATTTGCAGCGGTCAGTAAGAAAAATGATAGTTCACATCACTGAAACGTCACTGCCATGATAATGTTGACATCAATAAAAAAAAAAAAATATATATATATATATATATATAGGGTAATTTTTTGGATACCTCCCCTCAGGTTTGTTCTTGCTACACTTGAAGAGAATGTATGCATATATTGACATATAGCACCCTGGACGTTTATAAGGGTTGGGATACCGTTTGGTAGTTAAGGACAGTAACGTAATTACAAATTTTAAATTTTAAAATCGTAAAAAATGCCGTGAACTGATTAAAAAAAATCATTGTGCATCACAATGACCGACTGAATCCCGCATATTTTCACTCATTTATCTCACTCTTTGATGTCCGTGTAAGGCACACATAATCAATATTAAATTTAAAAAAATTTAAAGAATCTTCACTTATGTTGAACTTCTCCCTTATTTTCTCACAATTTATTGTTTTTATTAAATGGGATAAATTTTTTTGCTTCATGACCCAAATTACATGCTGCCAATAAAAGACAACTCTACACTGCATATTTCTTGTAAACCTTAAGAAAAATTTGAACTAATAATTTTGGGTATTGTTTTATCATTGAAGTAAATTATTTCATTTTCTTAGGAATCACTCACTAGCACGATCATAAACACCTCCAATTTATTATGAATTTATATATTTGGGTTATGTTATTCCACAAGTGGTTTAGGAGGTTTCAACAAATTATTTATAATAATAATAATAATAATAATAATATAATTATTTTTAAGTACAAACGTTTGTATTTTTTAAAATATGTATTTCACTATATACAAGTGTATTAGTTAATTGAACAAATAATAATAAAAATACTAATATACTATATTATATATATAACAAATCTACATCTTAAAATTTATGAGCTTCTGCACTGCGGAATGTCGTATTATATTATCAATATATTTGAAGTATAATGTTGAAAAGAAGTATTTTTTTCTTTAATACGACAATGATTTAATAATTGTTGAATTTTTTAAGACAAATTATTGGGTTGAAATAACAATAAAGACATAAATACACTTTGATAAACTATAATCAAGATTTCATTAACTGAAAATAAGATAAAACTCACCCGCCCTTTTCTGTTTCTCCCATATCTCTTAATCTTTTTCAGCCTTGTTTTATTTTTTTTCAGCAGTTTCTTGCCCCGAACAAAATCAAATGCTTTCTGGGTTAAAGTGCCAAAAATAAAAATGATTGATAAAGTAACATTGGACTTCACGATGAGGCAATGTGAAGGGAAAAAAAAGATTTTTTTTAAATTTTATTTCTACAGTTTCTCTGATAATGGTGGCTGCCATTTCTGAAGAGAACCCAAGGACAAGGTCAAGGCATCCCCTTTTGCCTTCTGAAAAAACAATGCGCATAATGTTCCTATTGTTAATGGTACAAGGAAACCTAAAGGAAGATTTGTCTCTTCAAGATATTTGTCACCTTCTCCTTCTTCATCTTCATCTTCAACAACAGCAACAGCAACAGCAAAAAGTCAAGAGTCAGAGCCAGAGATTTTCTTCTCTACTTGTGTCTCGTTCAATAAATTCATCGAATTTACCAACTTTGGGGACTAAAAGATCACAATCTGTTGATAGAAGGAGGCAGGTGATTGGTTCTAGTCCAAGGGCTATTACCCTAGTTTCAAGCTCTAAGCAAGCAATTCAAGTCAAGAGCTTTCAACAATAACAAGGATGCTTATTACTTCAACTAGGAGCCTATCCGTTTCGTTTCAAGGTGAGGCCTTTTCACTTCCTATTAGTAAGACTAAAGCTAAGGCAACTCCTGAGACAAGAAGAGGGACTCCAGTGAGAGATCAGCCTTGGCCGGGGAGGACCCAGCAAGGAAATCCGATTTGTCAAGGATGTTGGATTCTAGTGTTGAGGGTAAGAAGTTCGTTGGGTATGGATATGGGGCGGTGGCTGAGTCGTGGTACCAATATTTTATTGAAAATGAGAGTAGATTGAGCTTGGATTTAAATAATGCTAAGCAAAATAAAGATGGCAATTTGTTGATGAATGAGTATTGTGATCTTGTAACTTCTGATGACACTGATAGTGTTTCATCTGGTATCACCAACACTTCCGGGGTACCAGAATCTGGTGGTGCTGTTGCTTTGCGAATGAAAAAAATACATATTCACTGTTATTATGCATTTGACGCCAAAAAACAACAGACGGTCTGCAACTCTGCAGCATTGCTACAAGTATTGTCAAGTCTGCAACTCTGCATTGCTACAAGTACTGTCAGTTGTTGTGCTGTGGAATGAAGGGTATTATTGTACTTTCATCAACAGAGCAAACGGCATCCTAACGATTATATAAGTCCAGGGGTGCTATATGTCAATATATGCATACATTCTCTCTAAGTGTAATAAGGACAAACCTCAGGGGAGGTATCCAAAAATTACCCTATATATATATACTTTTCCACTTTTGATGGTGTTCGAATATCACAGTAAGTAGTGGCTAACAACTTAACCCTTAGATTAAGCTTGGATTATTTATTTGAAAATCCGCTTGATTTTTAATTAACGGATCAGTGCATTAACTTCAACGCTCCTCCATAGTACAACTCTTAACACTCCTTAATGTACTTATTGTTTTGGTTGTATCTTTTGGTCTTGATCATATTCATCTGGCGAAGAAGCTTTTATTGCATGGAAGTAATTGGATCAGCAGAGACGTTTGAATTCGATGAGAACGCCCCCTCGAACTAGAACGAAGGAAGAGTTGAAAGAAGCATATATATGAAAAAATATCATGAGGCAAAAGCAGAAAGGAGCACGACGGCTACTACTTCAAGACCAAGCGTAACAACAATAGCACATTAAAGAGGAGTGTAAGAATTAATGAGTAAAAAATCAGACAAAAATATCTAAAAGAAAACATCTAATGCTTGTGGGCTCGGTAAGATTCAAAAGCAGCAAAGATCACGGTGGAATCCTTTTGAAATCAAACCACAAGCCATTCTGAGTAGAGCAATCTTCAGACGAACTTAGAGAACGACAGAACATTTGTGATTAAAACTAACCAAAGAACGCTTTTGAATACATGGATGTTCCCAGTCGTTACAGTGACTTGACCATGCAGAGAAAACGAGAGAGATGGTTGAGAGAACTTCAAAATGCCAGTCTACACAAGACCAAGTACCCACAGAACCCAGTTCCCCCCACACAATTAAATCAAGACATTTCCCGTACAAACACATAGGTAGAGAAAAAAAAGAGTGCCTGCAGTTGGATTACAACATTTCTTGTGATCTTCTCACACAGCGGCCTACTTTCTTCTTGAAGTCATCTCTCCTGTCTCTCCATTCTTTCTGCAATAAAGATGAAACACGCACTTCAGAAAAGTATGTAACAGATTATCTTTTACGAGAGCCATCCATGACCTGATAATGAATGAAATGTGAACCATGCAGGAGGGACACAATAAATGAAAGTTGTTGATATGCTGGAACCACCAACCCCCTAATGTCAAATAATCATTAAGATGAGTTGTACTGCATGCTTCAAGAAAAGAATTCATAGATTTAGGACAGCATTGAGAACAGGTTATGTTTGGACAACCTACATTATGTGGTTTCGGGTCACATGACTAGGCAAGGATGTTTGGAATGTTGGGAGGAGGCATAACTGAAAACAGTTCATATGAACCAAAAACTCATTGCAATGATGTTAAATGGATGAGAACTGACAATTAATCAGCATCAAACCATGCACATGAGAGAAGAAATTTCCAAAATTGGTTTGTTTTGATCATTGAGGACCATATACTACAAGACTCAAAATTAATGACCAACCAATTCCTTCCATATGAAAGTACTCAGCTAGCAGGACCGAGTTCGTCAGCCTTCCACCTTGTAGCACTTACATCTTAGTTGGAAGCAAACATATACGACTTAGATAAGATTACATCAAGAATTGAAAGTTGCAACAACAAAAAATGAAATTCAGCCTAGGTCTCAATTTTCAAACAATTCAGAGACCCTACAAGTAAGTCAGACTAGAATGAATACAAATTTGCACATTGACAAATTTCAAAGTTGACTTGATTTGTCAACCTCATAATTAAAATCTGCCCAGTTATCCAACTCAAAGTTAATGCTCTTACATATGGACCACCAAACTAGTTTGGTTCACTGTTATGATGTCAATTCAAAGTTTATATGAGGAAAGTTTTGAATAAAATTTCAGGCAATAAATAAGTAAATAATAGAAACAAAGCTGCTGATGCAAGAAAATTAGGAAAATAGTAATTAAAAAGGAAACGTAACATTGCCAAAATTGAAATACAAATTTAAGGCACCCAAAGATAACTTACTGCAGCTTCGACATTTGCAGGAGATTCATCATTAGGACTGGAAAGCATTGATATGATACTCAAAACGATACTTTCAACCTATCACATTTAAACAGTCACATGATGTAAATACGTTATCATGTCCAAAACTAATGTATAATAGAAGTAAAACAAAATGGTCGAACAATGATGCTTAATACTTCCCACTGCATATTAGCAGGTGGATACAAACATAAACCTACTATTGGACAGATTAAAGGAAATTACTGCAAAAGAACGTTGATCAAATCAAGGTGCCATCAACAGACAAAGTTCAAGTTGGCACACTTGAAAAAAAGACACATAAAAAAGAGATCTGCAATAAAATTATAAAATGGAATTTAGTTTAACTTAAAAGATTTACAATCAACAGACCTGTTCATTAATAAAGAAAATTGAAAAAGCTCAATTAACTATCCCCAGACATTCAAACACTTTCCCACTAGGGCAAATCTCTCTAACATGTAAAACAACAAACTTTTACCTCATTCTACTTCAGATAATTGAGGTATTTTTGTTAAGTTTAATCATCTTCTATCTTAATCAGTAAAACCATATGTTGAATCCTTTCCAGCAAATTTGAGAATTTAACCTACCAGCTACAATCTTCGGAAAAGAGTTAAAAATGCTATCTGCCACACATTTGTAACATTTAAATATGCATATAGAACTGATAAAAGCCACAAAGACAGAATCCTAACTATAGGCATTGATGGAGAACAAGTTAACATCTAGAAGACATACAGTATGAACAGGCATCCAGCGCTCACTTGCAAGCTCATATCCATTAGGGTCGTCACCTGGAGGATGAAGGATTGATATGCAGACACGCCCATCCGGATAGACTGTAGCACAGGAAGCAAGCAAAGTCATTTTGACAGAATGATCTATATGTTGAAAGAAAGTTGGAGTATATAATAGTAAACAGCAACTGACCATTAGGATGCCAAATCTCTGTTGTAAACTTCACTGTAGGTGGGCTATTAGGGTAGTTTGATGGAAAGCTCATAATGGCATTGAAAAATCCCCCCTCACTGTAATAAAAAAGATTTAAAACACATGACAATTCATCCCTTTAAGCAATTAAGGAAAGCCAAGAAAAACAGCTTATTCACCTAGATAATGTGATTACAAATACGTAAACCACATACATCACCACATGCAGAGAAACAAAATCATACACACTGCTCAATTCAAAGAACACAAAAATATGGTACAAACCAACATCTCAAATACGTTATATAGCTGCAACCCAACAAGACCATTCAAACCAAACATTAAATGCATTCAAGAATATGATGTTGGACAGCATCCTGAAATCACAAGAGAGAAACACATGCATGCCTCCATAGCCTCTGCACAAAACCGATAAATATGGTGACTTTTACAACCAGTAAAACAAGGAGGCAGAGGTGAACCAATTTGAAAAAGAATTCACTTTAACAGTAGAGAATAATACATTTAACAAAAATTTGTTACTGCTTTCAAGTTATCAAAATTAAACCAAAATACCCAATCTAATATCACAGCCAAGCCAAGCAGTGATCTCTAGTATCAACCATATCTAAAACCCAGCAACTACTACAGCAGATCATCAGCAAGCAACAGTTTCCTAAAAAGCAATTAAATAACCCAATTTCAAAATACTAAACAAACTATTAGAAACCACACTATTCTAGAAAGCACCGATACCAACAACTTTTTAAAGGTATACCAAAATCCGGCTAAATTCAGAATTCAGGTGATAACAATAGATAAAACCCAATACAATCCCGGCAGCACATCAACAAATATCCCAAGTACCCAAAACCCAGGTAAATTGATAAAATAAACCAAAAACATAATCCGATGGGTTGATCTAATCTCAGTAAATAGAATCATTAAAATTTAAACAAAACCCAAATCCCAAAAGCTTTAAAACAAAGACAATAAAAATAGAATCACAAGAATTAAACCAAATTAACTATTAAAAAAAAAAAACACATACTAAAGAGTATCAGGTGGTCCAATAATTGTAACACTCCATTCAAAGATATTTGTCTCATCCACCAACCCGGCAGAAAACCCAGCAACAGGGTTCTTACAAAGATCTGCATATCAAACAAACCGATCATCAAAATCAACAAACAAATAAAAATAGACACTCATCAAAACTAACATGTAATACATGAATTTTGATGGGGAAAAAAACGCTTTTTCCGATGGATACCTTTTAGTTGTTTTTGCAAGAGGAGACTTGCCTGAGATGCCGCCATGATTTTAGTAGAGAGAGAGAGCTGGAATTGGCTCTACCTCTACAGATATTTGAGAGAGAAACTGAGAATTAAAACCGACAGTTTTGTGGCATTTTTATAGATTGATTTAGAGAAGGTTCTTTCGGATTGTTGAATGCGGCCCTCACGTGAGAGTTTCGATTCTATGCGAGCAGTTTTGTTTCAAGTTGTGCGTTGGCGCGTATTAGGGTGCCACGTAAGCGAAACTGATCTGGCGAACGGCCAAGTGGACAGATTCATTGTACTTTATCATTCAGTGGTTGATACCGTACTGTGAGTTTTGCTGGTTTGGGTTCATCTTGTTCGGTTTGCGGGGTCCACGGCAAGGGAAAGTAAAGTTGTGATTGGTTTTGTAGATTATAATTGCTAAAGGTGAATGAAAAGTTGCAAGGAAACGTAAGACCCAATTTTGTTTTTGTAGGAAAAAGAATTAATAAATAAAGAGAAAATATCCTCCACTAATTTTTTATATTTTTTTTAAAAATATACAATTTTTTTATTTTTTGGCTGAAATCCACCTAAAGTTACATTTTTTTTCACTTTTCCACTTCCGTTTGAAATCCGTTAAGAAAACTAACAGAAACTTAAAAAAATAAACATTTTACCCCCAAAACGAAAATTACAATTTCACCTTAAAAAATATCAAAAATAATAAGATTTAATGATGAATATCATTATTGGTACTTTAATGAAGTATAAAAAAAATCTTAATTACTAGAGATTATAACTCAATTAATAATAAAACTCTATTTATCTTAAATTCAATTGATGATTTGTGAGATTGGCTATTTTTAATACTACTGTTATAATTTAGCATTCTAATTACAGACATATTTAAAAAAAAAAACCTGCATTTGATGGTTGTGGAATTAATTTATTTATTGACCGATGGGAAGTACAAAAAAAATCTTAATTACTAGAGATTATAACTCAATTAATAATAAAACTCTACTTTGTTAGCCTATATGGCTATAAATATTGATTTTGATGATAACAAACCACATGTATTTATTAAGTAAAGATTTATGAATTGTGCTTTTATAATAAGAAAATGATGTTATGGAATTAAAGCATTTTGGACTAAAATGAAAGTAATTTTAAAATCTTTGATAGTATTTTAAATTTCGGATTTGGACCTATTTGAAATTATTTAAATGTTTTTGGGCCATTCTATAATTTCATAAAGTTTGGGCGAAGTCATAATTTCAGAAAGTTGTGGGTTTGAGAAAGTATTATTTAAAATTCTGAAATTGGACCTATTTGCAAATTTTTATAACGTTTTGGGTCATACTACAGTTTTATAAAGTTTTGGGGTTAAACTGTAAATTTCGGGAAATATTTTACTGTAGCAGTTACTGTAGCAAGCGGCTTACCGGATACTGATAAACGGCAGGCCGAATTCGAGGCAGAAAACACCAGAACGAAAACGGCTTACCGGATTCCTGAAACCAGCAAGCCGGTTAGGCAAAATTTTGAATTTTGCCTTAACGGTAACATAAATCCGGCTTACCGGATTCCATTAAACGGCAAACCGGTTAGCCCAGAATGTGAGCAACGGTTAGTTTTCGAGCTCAAGCTATAAGAACTCAAATCCAACTCATTTTGAACCTCTCCAACAAGCAAGAACAAAAAGCACACGTGATATCTTGAGCCTTCAACTTGTCAAACACAAAACATTGAATCATTCATTGTTCTTCATCATTGTATATCTACTCATTGAGTGAGATTTATTGTAATCTTCATTTCTTCATTTCATTTGTAAGAATTTGAGTGAGTGAAACACTTGAGTGGAGAGATTGGGAGATAATCTCTTCATTGTAAAGGTTTATTGACACCTCGAAGTCAATTGTATTCGGTTGAAGCCTCGGAAAGGCTTGGTTAGTGAAATCCTCGAGCTTGGATCGCTTGGAGGCGTGGACGTAGGCGGGGATTGCCGAACCACGTAAAAATTCGTGTGTTTGTTTTTCTTCTTCCTTACTCTTTAATTATTACGCTATTATTGAACTTATTATTTTCAATTATTGTTAAGACATTAGATTGCTTGTTGTGTGGATTTGTTAGGATAAATTTTTAAAATTCCAATTCACCCCCCCTCTTGGGTTGCACACTTGTATTTCATTTGGTATCAGAGCGAGGTGCTCTTATTTAGATTTAACCATCTAGAGCTAAAGATCAATGGCAACTCAAAATGATTCCACATTTAGGGAAGGGCAGTCCACCACTAGACCACCTTACTTTGATGGAAACGATTACCCATATTGGAAAACTAGGATGAGAATTTACTTGCAAGCCTTAGATTATGAGATTTGGGAAATCGTTAATGATGGTCCTTTCATGCCCTTGACCAAAAATGAAGTCGGAGAAGATATTCCAAAACCTTCACGGGATTGGAATGAATTCGAAAAGAGAAAAGCTTCTCTAAATTCCAAGGCCATGAATGCCTTGTTTTGTGCACTAGATAAGAAAGAGTTTCATAGAGTGTCTAGTTGCGAAAGTGCTAATGAGATTTGGCACAAACTTGAGGTTGTCTATGAAGGCACGAACCAAGTGAAAGAATCTAAAATAAGTAGGTACACTCGACAATACGAATTGTTCCAAATGGAACAAAATGAAAATGTGTACTCTATGTATACTAGATTCACGGACATAGTGAACACTCTAGGAGCCATAGGAAAGACTTTTTCAAATAGCGAGAAAGTCAAGAAAATCATTAGGTCTCTACCTAAGGAATGGAGACCAAAAAGGACTGCCATTGAGGAAGCCAAGGATTTAAATGTGTTACCTATTGATGATTTAATTGGCTCTCTTATTTCATATGAAGAAGATTTGGCAGCTGAAAAAGGGCATGAGGAAAAGAAGAAGAACATTGCTCTCAAGGCTTCAAAACGTGAGAGTGATGAGGAAAGCGAAATGGATGATGAGGAGCTGGCTATGTTAGCTAGAAGATTCAGAAAATTTTACAAGAAGAATAATGAGCAGAGAAAGTTTAGAGGCTACAAGAATAAGAAGGAGAAGAAGGAGCCAATCACTTGTTATGAATGCAAGAAGCCCGGACACATACGACCGGAATGTCCTCTTCTCAACAAACTCAAGAAGAAAGCTATGGTGGCCACATGGGATGATAGCGAAGAGGAAACAAGTGATGATGATGAGCAACAAGAAATGACAAATTTGGCTCTCATGGCCATTGGGGAAGAATCATGTGATGAACTTGATGAGGTAAGTGTTATTCCTACATATGATGAATTGCATGATGCCTTTAATGATTTGCATGATGAGCTAATGAAGATTGGCAAAAAGAATATAAGTCTTAAAAAGAAGATGATAGAGCTTAAGAATGAAAATGATTCATTTAGTGCAAAGATTACATGCTTAGAATTAGAAAATAAGACATTGCATGATAGTATTGCATTACTCAAGAATTCTAGCACTTCACATGAGCACTTAGAGTCACACATGAATGACTTGAAAAATGAGAATGAAATGCTTAGAAAGAAGAGTAATGAGCTAAATGAAATTGTGTTAAGATTCACAAATGGGTAAAAGATGTTGGACAATTTGCTAAACTCACAAAAATGTGTATTTGACAAAAGTGGATTAGGTTATAAACCGAATTTGAAACAAAAATTTTACAAGAGTTATTTTGTGAAGAATACATCTATTAACAATAAAATTGTATGCCATTATTGCAATCAAGATGGCCATATGAAAAATAGATGTGCTGTAAAGAGAAATGCTTATTATGGTATGAAGTGTGTTTGGGTTCCAAAAGGAACCATTGCTAACTCTCAAGGACCCAAAAAGGTTTGGGTACCTAAAACTTGAGATTTTTCTTTCAGGGATCAAAGAAGAAGAAGAATAAGTGGTACTTGGACAGCGGCTGTTCAAGACACATGACAGGGAATTATTCTTGGTTTTCAAGCTTTATCAAGATCGAAAATGGTGGAGATGTTTCGTTTGGAGATAATTCAAAAGGAAAAATCATTGGAATTGGAAATGTCGGTAATGTATCCTCTACCCTCATTGAGAATGTGTGTTTGGTTGAAAACTTGAAACACAATTTGCTTAGCATTAGTCAATTATGTGATAAAGGATATAGAGTTATCTTTGATGAATCAAAATGTGTTATTGAGAATGCATGTGATGGGAAAGTCTTGTTTGTAGGAAATAGATGTGTTAATATTTATACCATTAATATAAATTGTGCATCAATACATGATAAATGTCTATCCGCATTGCATGATGATGGTTGGTTGTGGCATAGAAGATTAGGTCATGCAAGCATGGATTTGATTTCAAAAATCGTGAAAAATGATTTAGTAAAAGGTCTTCCAAAAATCAATTTTCAAAAAGATAGAACTTGTGAAGCTTGCCAATTTGGAAAACAAATCAAAACTTCCTTCAAAAGCAAGAATCATGTTTCCACTTCAAAACCACTTCAATTGCTTCATATAGATTTATTTGGACCTTCTAGATATGCTAGTTTAAGCGGCAAGTTTTATGCATTTATTATTGTGGATGATTATTCGAGATACACATGGGTATTGTTCTTAGCTAATAAGGATGATGCCATTGATGCATTTCGAATTTTCTGTAAAAAGGTTCAAAATGAAAAAGGTTACTCCATCACTTGTATTAGAAGTGATCATGGTGGAGAATTTGAAAATCATGCTTTTGAAAATTTTTGTAATGACTTTGGCATTGAACATCAATTTTCATCACCTAGGACTCCACAACAAAATGGAGTAGTAGAGAGAAAGAATAGGTCTATTCAAGAAATGGCTAGAACCATGTTGAATGAAAATTCCTTGCCTAAATATTTTTGGGCCGAAGCCGTCAACACCGCTTGTTATGTTTTAAACCGGGTGTTGATTAGACCTAATCTTAATAAAACTCCATATGAGCTTTGGAAAGATAGAAAACCCAACATTGGCTATTTTAAAGTTTTTGGATGCAAATGTTTTGTTTTGAATACAAAAGATAATCTTGGTAAATTTGATCCAAAATCTGATGTTGGTATCTTTCTTGGTTATTCAAATTCAAGCAAAGCTTATAGAGTTTATAACAAAAGAACTTTAGTTGTGGAAGAATCTATGCATGTTACATTTGATGAGACTAACCCCTCCTCTACGGAGAAAGTTATTGTTGATGATAATGCAGAAGAAGAACAGCAAGAAGGAACATCGAATGACAACCAAGAAGATGCGCCACACGGAATTCAAGAGGAACATCATGAAGAAACAAATGTGGAGCAAAATGAAGGTACTTCTCAAACACTCCCCAAGGAGTGGAGGTATGTATCCTCTCACCTTAAGGATGTAATTTTAGGAGATCCCTCACGAGGTGTTACCACTAGATCATCTCTTAGAAACACATGTGAGCATGCTGCATTTATTTCTCAAATTGAACCAAAATCCTTTGCGGATGCGGAAAATGATGAATCTTGGATTATGGCAATGCAAGAGGAGTTGAATCAATTTGAGAGAAATAATGTGTGGGAGTTAGTTCCTAATCCGGAACATCAATCCATTATAGGTACTAAATGGGTATTTAGAAACAAAATGGATGAATCCGGTGTGGTTGTAAGAAATAAAGCTAGATTAGTGGCTCAAGGTTACAACCAAGAAGAAGGAATTGATTTTGATGAAACTTTTGCACCTGTAGCAAGATTAAAATCCATTAGGATGTTGTTAGCATATGCATGTCATAAGGATTTTATTTTGTATCAAATGGATGTCAAGAGTGCTTTCTTAAATGGATACATTATGGAGGAAGTTTATGTGAAACAACCTCCTGGTTTTGAAAATGAAAAATTTCCCGATCATGTGTATAAGTTATCCAAGGCTTTGTATGGTTTAAAACAAGCACCTAGAGCTTGGTATGATAGGCTTAAAAATTTCTTGTTGGATAACGATTTTTCAATGGGAAAAGCGGACACAACTCTTTTTGTTAAGCATAAGAACCAAGACATACTTATTGTTCAAATATATGTTGATGATATTATTTTTGGTTCTACTAATGAGTTGTTGTGTAAAGATTTTTCATCATGTATGAGCCAAGAGTTTGAGATGAGTATGATGGGAGAGTTGAAGTACTTCCTTGGACTTCAAATCAAACAAAACGAGGAAGGAATCTTCATAAATCAAGCCAAGTACGTGAGAGATCTACTCAAAAGATTTGGCTATGATAATGGAACGGCAAAAAGCACTCCTATGAGTACCACCATCAAGCTGGACAAAGATGAGAAAGGTAAGGAAGTTGACATCAAGACATATCGAGGTATGATCGGATCCTTACTCTACTTGACTGCTAGTAGGCCTGATATTATGTTTAGTGTTTGCTTGTGTGCTAGATTTCAATCTTGTCCTAAAGAGTCTCACATGCTTGCTGTCAAACGTATTTTTCGATATTTAATTGGCACTATTAATCTTGGCCTTTGGTATCCTAGAGGAACTCATATTGATTTAACTTGTTATTCGGATGCCGATTTTGCTGGGTATAAGGTTGATAGAAAAAGTACTAGTGGAACATGTCACTTCTTAGGTCATTCTCTTGTCTCTTGGTTTAGTAAGAAACAAAACTCGGTTGCGCTTTCAACCACCGAGGCAGAATATATTGCCGCAGGTAGTTGTTGTGCACAAATTCTATGGATGAAACAAACCCTTAGAGACTATGGCATTATACTTGATCATATTCCTATCTTATGTGACAATACTAGTGCTATAAATCTTTCCAAGAATCCCATTCAGCATTCTAGAACTAAGCATATAGAAATTAGACATCATTTCCTTAGAGATCATGTTCAAAAAAGGGATGTTGTGATTAAATTTGTTTCCACTGAAAATCAACTTGCGGATGTCTTTACAAAACCTCTTAGTGAAGAGCATTTTATAAAGATAAGGCATGAGCTTGGAATGATGAATGTTGAATCTTAATTCATGATTTTCTACTTGACTTGATATGCTTGTTATCATATGGATTTATGGTTCATAAATTAGATGGCTTGATATGCTTGTAATGTTATGATTTTATGATTTTATGTTGCATGCATTAAATGGCTTATTGAAAAGTTTTAAATCTCGAAATGATTTAAAATTAATCAATTTTTGAAGCCGGAAATAAAATGGTGTGTAGTATAAGTACAAGAGCTAGCAATTTTTCCCTTTCCATTCATCCGGAAAAACATTTCTTCTCATTGATCTCTCTCGGAACACATTCCTGACAACCGGATCTTCAATCCGGAAAACCGGATTTGCTATGCTTCATCTCTGCCTCATAACCGGTCTACCGGTTCTTCAAATCCGGAAAAACCGATTTCTCATGCATGCTTACTGGAACAAAACCGGATTTCCGGTTCAAGACATCCGGAAAACCGAATTGTGTTTGAAATCCCTCGAAACCGGCCAGCCGGTTAAGGAAACCGGCAAGCCGGTTAAGGAAACCGGCAAGCCGAATTTCCAATTGCTGGTCTCGGGTTCATTTTCGGCCAACCGGTTCTTAAAAACCGGCAAGCCGTTTTCTCGGTATGACTCTCGGGTTAACATCCGGCAAACCGGTTCTCAAAAACCGGCAAGCCGTTTTTGTGTCATGTCTCTCGGGTCCATATCCGGGCTACCGGATTTGGGTTTTCGGCAAGCCGTTTTCGGCTTTCAAGTTGCTGCCCATTAACCGGCAAGCCGGTTATCAAGAGCCGGCAAGCCGGATTCGTGACCCCTTCTAAACTATTCATTCTCTTCCTCATGCATTCGGAAAACCGGTTCTCCATCTCTCTAAAACCCGTTTTCTCCTCTCTTGATTTCTCTCTAAAATCCATTCTTTTCTTTTTTTTTTCATCAAATTGAATCAATAAAATCATTCCCCATCTCATTAAGATCACAAAACCATTCTTGTAACCCGTTTTCAACATCTAAATCCTTGGATCCCAATTCCAACCTAGGTTTTGAGCCGAATTTTTCTCTCTCTAGATTTCTCACTCTCAAGCCGTTTTTGATCCAATTTGTTTCACCAAATCACTTTCAATCTTCATCATCATCATTTTCCTCATCTCTTTCAACTCCAAATCAACCAAATCACTATGTCAAGCTCTAGGCCGGTTCGAAGAAAAGGCAAAGAGCCGGTTCAACCATCCATACGGCCACGGGAAGCAAGGGTCATCTCAAATCAATCCACCTTTGAGTCCATTCACTTTCAGAACAAGCAACACTTGATCAAAAGGTTTCAACAAAACTTTCGGACTCGTGAGGTACTCAACACTTTCTTTGTTTTACCGGATGTTTTACATTCTCTCCAGATTAGTCATAGAACTTTATTTCAATTGTTGGAAGATGTTGGTTGGATTGATGCATTGTTGATTGAGGAGAATGTGTATCCCGACTTGGTGAAAGTATTTTACTCGAACATGGATTGTTCCGCGGAGAAAGAGAATCGAGTAATCACCACAGTTGGAGGAGTTTTGATTGAATTTGATGATTCGAACTTGGACAACATCCTAGGATCTTCCGATGATGGCTTGGACATTTTTTCTCTTAGGAAACCTCCTGAAATTGATGATTATGTTCATGTTGATGCCGTTCGTAATATTTGTCGGCGTAATGATCTTTCTGTTGAAGACTGTACCATTCATTTCCGTACTCAGTGTCTTTGTCTTCAAACTCGTTTTTTGCTTCGTATCATCCAGTCCATTGTACTTCCTAGATCAGGACATTTGGATGAGGTGTCTCACATGGATGTCGCCATGATTGACTGTATTCTTAGAGGTCGCCCGGTTGACTTGGGCTATTCCATTGTTCGCACCATGTTGAGCATTCCAGCCTTGATTACCCGCTCTTTTCCTTATGGTCACTTCATTACTCGTATTCTTAAATTCTTTGAAGTGCCGATTCTAGAACCTTCTTGTAGGCCATCCAAGGGTATTGGGGATGAGGTTATTGTTGGGTTAGGCTTTGAGTGGAAGGATGACACTTGGGTCAAATACAGCGATAACAAGTTTACCTTTCTAGCCCCAAGTGATGATCGGCCACTTAATGCCGTGATTCCCGCTGATCAGCTTCCAGTATTCTCACTATCATTTCGAGGGCAGCGTAGACGCCGAGTTTCTTCTACAGTTGCTTCGGCTCCTAGTGCATCTGCATCCGCTTCATCACCTCCACAGCCTCCTACCTCTGGAGATGTCACTCTTCAGCAGCTTATGGATGAGGTTCGGACACTTTCGGTGAGGCAGACTGAGCTTCAGTAGGAGCAGCAGCAGCTCATTCATGGACAGCGCCTCCTCTTCGAGCACTTCGGCGTTCCATATCCGTTTCCACCTCCATCACCTCCATCCTCACCACCTGAGTAGTATTTTGTGCTTGTATTTGGACACACCTACATTTCATTTACTGCATTGTGTGTTCTTTTATTTTCGACTCTATGGATAGTTATTATGCGTTTTGATTTATGTATTTGTTTTGGATTATATGGATTTGGTATGACTATTTATGTTGGATGTTATGGATTTATTTTTTGAGTGATTATTATGGATTATATGGATTCTCTTATGCTTATGGATATTTTTGTTTTTACTAATGAGCTTATGTTGCTGTTTTGATGATTGATAGGGGGAGCTTTTATTTTTTTTTTTGATGATGAAGGGGGAGAATGATTTAATGAGTTATGAAAATATGCATGTATTTAGGGGGAGCATGTATGCATGGGGAGTTTTTTTTTGTTAAACTATTTTCAAATTATTTTTTAATCTGCATTGATTAAGGGGGAGCTTTTTTCATAACAAGATTAAGGTTTTTAATGTGCTTTGTCATCATCAAAAAGGGGGAGATTGTTAGCCTATATGGCTATAAATATTGATTTTGATGATAACAAACCACATGTATTTATTAAGTAAAGATTTATGAATTGTGCTTTTATAATAAGAAAATGATGTTATGGAATTAAAGCATTTTGGACTAAAATGAAAGTAATTTTAAAATCTTTGATAGTATTTTAAATTTCGGATTTGGACCTATTTGAAATTATTTAAATGTTTTTGGGCCATTCTATAATTTCATAAAGTTTGGGCGAAGTCATAATTTCAGAAAGTTGTGGGTTTGAGAAAGTATTATTTAAAATTCTGAAATTGGACCTATTTGCAAACTTTTATAACGTTTTGGGCCATACTACAGTTTTATAAAGTTTTGGGGTTAAACTGTAAATTTCGGGAAATATTTTACTGTAGTAGTTACTGTAGCAAGCGGCTTACCGGATACTGATAAACGGCAGGCCGAATTCGAGGCAGAAAACACCAGAACGAAAACGGCTTACCGGATTCCTGAAACCGGCAAGCCGGTTAGGCAAAATTTTGAATTTTGCCTTAACGGTAACATAAATTCGGCTTACCGGATTCCATTAAACGGCAAACCGGTTAGCCCAGAATGTGAGCAACGGCTAGTTTTCGAGCTCAAGCTATAAGAACTCAAATCCAACTCATTTTGAACCTCTCCAACAAGCAAGAACAAAAAGCACACGTGATATCTTGAGCCTTCAACTTGTCAAACACAAAACATTGAATCATTCATTGTTCTTCATCATTGTATGTCTACTCATTGAGTGAGATTTATTGTAATCTTCATTTCTTCATTTCATTTGTAAGAATTTGAGTGAGTGAAACACTTGAGTGGAGAGATTGGGAGATAATCTCTTCATTGTAAAGGTTTATTGACACCTCGAAGTCAATTGTATTCGGTTGAAGCCTCGGAAAGGTTTGGTTAGTGAAATCCTCGAGCTTGGATCGCTTGGAGGCGTGGACGTAGGCGGGGATTGCCGAACCACGTAGAAATTCGTGTGTTTGTTTTTCTTCTTCCTTACTCTTTAATTATTACGCTATTATTGAACTTATTATTTTCAATTATTGTTAAGACATTAGATTGCTTGTTGTGTGGATTTGTTAGGATAAATTTTTAAAATTCCAATTCACCCCCCCTCTTGGGTTGCACACTTGTATTTCATACTTATCTTAAATTCAATTGATGATTTGTGAGATTGGCTATTTTTAATACTACTGTTATAATTTAGCATTCTAATTACAGACATATTTAAAAAAAAAAACCTGCATTTGATGGTTGTGGAATTAATTTATTTATTGACCGATGGGAAAAATAATTAGGTTTAATCTAATTATTTTTTGTAATTTTTAAGGTGAAATTGTAATTTTCGTTTTGGGGGTAAAATGGTCATTTTTTTAAGTTTCCGTTAGTTTTCTTAATGGATTCCAAACAGAAGTGGAAAAGTAAAAAAAAAAATGTAACTTTAGGTTGATTCCAACCAAAAAATGAAGGAATTGTGTATTTTTGAAAAAGGTGTAAAAAATAGGTGGACGGTAGATATTTTTTCATAAATAAATAAGAGGGAAAGTAATTAAACAACTATTTTGTTGAGCTTGTCAGACAAATATTTTTAGGTAGTGTTTAGTTTGGAGGAGAGAAAATGAATTTAAATTTTATTTTTATTATTTAGTTGGACAAAATATATAGAAATTTAATTTTTATTAAAATTTAATATTTATTATAATGTAGAATTTAAATTTCTTTTATGTTGAAACTAAAATTTTCAAAATTACCCTTCAATTTTTTTAACTTATTTAATGTCATTAATAATTGTTATTTATAATTGTTATTTTATTAATTTAATATTATAAATAATTATATATTAATTAAATTTAATAAATAATTTAGAAACTTAACAAAATAAATAAACTTATTTATTCATTTATTTAATATAAAAATATAAAAATATAAATTAATTGTCATCGGACCTCCGCCAGATATCACCGGAAACATTTATATGCTTAGTGGCAAACCAACCACACCTTATCACTGCTGTCGCTGAGAACCATCGCTCCGCCAACCACACATCACGCCGCAAAAGCAGTATAAAAATAGTTTTGACGGGGGAAGAGAGCTTTCCCCCAAGTCTTTTCCCATTTTTTCCCCCTTTTTCTTTAATATGAGTGGTCGTTTTCTTGCAGTTTGGCCTTTTAAAAAAAAAAATTGTTGTTTATTTGTGTTTTGTTGTTAAAATTGTGTTGTACAATTGAACACTATGCCACTTTCTTTTTTGATTGGAAATGAGTTTTACATGCAGTAGCTGAGGTGGGTAAACCAAGACTATCCCTAAAATCCCTTTAGCACTTCATTAAAACTTAATGTATAAATTCATTCGGTCTCCTTTCAGTTATTAGAGATTTTATAGTGTTTATATTTGTATAGATTCTGTTGTTAGGCATCGCTTAATTTAGGCTTGAATCTTAGGTTTTATCCTATGTAATGTACTTAAACCTGATGTGATCTTATATTTATGCCCTAATGATGTTGTATTATAGGTTATTATTGGTCCTTTGAATGAAAGACATAACTTCCCTATTAAAATTAAAAAAAAAACATGTTAATTTGAATAAATGTAATTACATTAAGCTGAACAATGTTATGTCAAGTTAAATATCAACAGGACAACAACTACATTATTATAATGAGTTTGACATGTCATTGTTAATGGATTTGTTAGGATGATTTATGAAACTCCATTGAGTAGTTAATTCAGCCACTTTTCACCTAAAATGAATACAAAACATGGTTATAAAGATAAGTTTTGATTATTTTTGTGGGAAATAATAATTTTATTGATAAAAGATTAAATTAAAAAAATAAATTGTAACATCTCCACTTTTAACATACCTGACGTAAGTTATTTGATTAAAAACAAAAAAGGGTAAAACACACATCATCAAATAGGAAAGTCACAAAAAGATAAATGACAAATGGCATAAATTATTTGAGCAAATGACAAATGTTCCCTAGTAAACTTTCTTTCGTTTCTTCCCAGATGATAATCAATATTCTAATCCAATTTGCTTTGAAGGAGCTCACATCTACATCAATCATGAACCAGCCATGGGCACACAGCTTGCATTATGAATGCCACCTGTGACTTTTTTTTATAACCTGACTATTTATCTCAGTCCATTTACAAAAATCATGCATGTATCAGCTGTATCATAGCATAAGTAGTGACATCAAAATTTTCAAATATTTAAAGTTGTTGGCAAATCAAACATCTGGTTTTATCGTAGAGGCAGCCCCAATAAATGGCGATAAGATCAGTTCACATCAATTTTAGGTGAACAGAAATACAAAGTTACGTATAATGTGACTTTCATTAACATATGAACTGCACATAATAACTCTAATATTATTTAATTAGATGCATGTCTTGAATTATTGGATGCAACTCATAAATTAAAAAAAATGTTTGGTATAGAGAAACATGAAAGAAAGACGAGAGAAATAATGAAGAAAGAAGTAGAGAGAGAGTAAGTGGGTAGAAAAAGAGAGAGCAAAATTCTCTCATATTTCTCTCGTGCTTCTCTCTCTCTAGCACTACTCGTAAATTAAATGTAAGTTTCGCATAATGTAATTTAGCCTCACTCATGATATCTCATACAAGGCATTAGCCGACCGGTGCTTCATGGGGCCTGTGTTAATTAGGGTTCATACATAACATGATTGCCTATGTGAGCCAGCTGACAATCAATCGAGAAATTATTCGAAGAGTAATGATTGTGATTGATTAAGGATCTTTTAACAGAAAATGAAGAACGAAACAAAACGTAAACGCTGCTTTCATGAAACTTTTTTTCAAAGGACCTTCAATTTGATTGGACTTGACACACACACGCAAGCTTTTTCTGATAACCTCGGGGAAACTTTTTTTAAAAAAAATCGCTCATCTTGGAATTTAAAAATATTTTTGAAAATATCACTCACGATTACAATTTTCACGTACTTAAATGTTTAAATCGAGAAATCACGAGTAGCCCAAAGGTAGGTTCCATTAGAAGTTTAGAACTGAGCCATTGGCCCATAACAGATTTGACCCATTACTCCGTCAAAGTCTCGGGATAAGGCTTGCCCAAAGCCCAACCTGAGATTATCCATCTCAGTGAACTGATACCCAATAAAACTAATTTTATTGGAGGATTATTCTTTCAAATCTATTTTTTTTTTCCCAATTTCACAACTAACTCCTTATTTGTATTTCTCATTGTACATATGAACGAGATACTCTTTCAATAAATTCAGGAGCAACTATTAATGATTCTCACATATTTAATTAGAATTCTCAAAACATGACTGGAATTACCACTCATTGTTCTTTAATTGTAAAATGTAAATCCTCTCTCTATTTCGTCATTAATAAACTTTCCATTTTACCATAAAATCTCTCTTTTATGACATTAAAATTTATCATTGCTCCCGAATGGATCAACCTCCTATTAGTTTAAAGGGGTGCCATGCTAATAACTCTACTCTCTCCCAGTTTTAATGAAACCCTTGCTTGCATCTTTTGAAGAAATAAAATTTTATGTTTAGTAACACCAATTGATTCTTTCAAATGTGCTTCGATGTAATTAAACTGATAAGTATTCTTCTAATGAACAACATTCATATCTCATGTCTTGTAAGATTCATTTATTAAATGAGAAAATATAACATATTGTAAAATTTTCATCTAATGAATGATTAACACCTCCTTAAAATATCTAATATATTTGTTTATTTAATTCAATTCGATTCAAATTAAATAAGTTTGGATTTGAAAAGATTGTTTTGTTAAGTAAATTTGATTCAATTCGTTAAATAAACAAATTGAATATGGGCTTGAGGTCGTTAATTTGTTTATTCATTTATAATTCGTTTGTATTTTATATGATGTTAATTTTTTTATTTTCCTTTTTTTCCCGTTTTGCTTGATTCTTGTTTATTAATTATTATTTTTTGTAGATTCAATTGATGTTTTATTAATTAAACATAAATGATTAAACAAATTATAAACGAATCCAAATTGGATTCAATTCATTTAATCTTGTACAAATTAAATGATATATTCGTTTAATAAACGAATCAAATTTCAATCCATCGAATTTTGATCCAATTTGTTTATTCGTTTCGCTACCCTCAATTAAAGATTAGCCGAAGTTAAATTAGATTAATTGTAGATTAGTTATGCACTGCATTGATTAAGAAATGTGTATAAATAGGGTGACAATTGTTCATTTCATAAAAATACTGAAAGTTCAGAACATTACAAACGTTTTCTCTCGATGTCTCAGCTGCCAAACAGCAGCTCTGTTCCAACTTCGAAGTCTTTTCCGCATGCATTGACAGAGAGATGGGGCTTTCCTATAGCAGCAATTATGGTGCGTTTGGTCAGGGTGCGTTTGGAGTATTATTCAGTAAATATTAACTGTGTTAATTTAAAAAATATGTTGATATAATTTTTTATTTATATTATAAAAATTTTATGATATATTTAATAATTTTATCAAAATTATTATTGAAATTTTATATTTATTATATATTATTAATTTATATTTTATAATTATAATTTTTTTTTTCATAAGAGTACTCTAATCCCAAGGAGAGCGCCGAAACGGAAAAAGTGTACTGTATACAAAGCAAACCTTTCACGTGAAAGGCACTGCAAAATAATGAAACAAAAAAAGAAAAGGTCGGGGAATTTTTCGAGAAAACAAGCTAAAGAGAGATTGGATTATTATTTGATCTTTACAGATTTGCACGGCATTTCTCCTGTCACCCCTCTCTTTTCCCTACCGATGTAAATTTAAATAATTACACTACAATATCATTCAAATTACTGTTCCGTTTTCGGCCCCAATACTGACATATTTTTTTTCAAAGCCACTAAAATGAAAATGGTTTGCTCCCGTTAATTTAAAATTCGACTTTTGGCCTCTCCACTTTTTCAAATTCCATTTCCATCTTATAAAGTCTAGAATCTATTAGAACTTTAGATGCATAAATTCATGCTAGGACTTTAAATACATAAATTTATGGAGACTAGTTTTAAAATATACTCACACTAATAATAATGAAGAAAAATAATTTCTATTTTACTTTTTCATGAAAACAGAAAATATACCACACATCAAACTCATTACATTCCCATTCCAAATTGAATTGGAACTTACAAAACACACCACAACGTACAGACTGATGACACCCAACATGACACAAGCTCACATTGATCATTTTTAATTTCTCTTTTTAGTTACGAGATTAATTAAAAAGCAAGATACTGCTAATTGACGAAAACAAACACAACAATCCTAAGCACTGTGAAGCTTGATGCTCCAGCTTATTATTATTCTCATGCTTCTCTAGTGACAGAAAATAACTTTTAGCTCACGTGGCGAGGAGCAGTCATGCATGAGCGAAGGGCTGTCATGGGCATAAGTCATCGTGGCTGGACAAGCGTGCTTGAAGAACTCCGAAAAGCTCGAAGCCCGGCATGTCTGCGGACTGTTGTAATGGTTCCTACAACACAGCTCGTCCGTACCAAACGCCTCACACCCACTCTTACATGCCACCACGCGGCCGTGACCCGGCGGTGACCTCACCTGCAGGTTCTGAGGACACGTGGCTAGCAGGTCAGCGCGACAACCCACTACCGGACAGACGCCCTTGCCCTCGTGCGGGGTGACAGTCATGGGGACGTTGAAGCCGTCGACTAGAGAGACGCCGTAGGAGGAGAGGTCGTTGTGGCCGTGGTGGAGGCTGAACTGGGCCAGGGTGGCTGGAGTCGCCCCGCCGAGTCCGTTGCATTCCAAGCGGTGGCCGCAGTCGCCCGTGACGCAGGAGAATTTGCCGTGGGCGTAGGTGCAGCCGGTTCTGGCCCAGATCCGGCCCGACCAGTGCTGGGCCGGAGCGGGGAAGGAGCGGTGGGTGAGGCTATGGAGATAGAAGCCGCCACGTTCGAGGACTGGGTGGCCGGCGTTGGGCTGGATGGCCGGCCAGACGGGGAAGGGGCAGTTGTTGACTAGGGTCAGTATGAAGCTTGCTTTGGCGTAGGAGCTGAGGAGAAGAAGGATAGTTGCTGAAATGAAAATGGGCGAAGTTGAGGCCATTTTCGTTTTAAGAAAAACTAAAAACAACAAAAACAGATGTTGTGAGAAGAGGAGTAGCGTTTCCCTTCTACTTATAGGGAAGTGAGGAAGTATGGGTACGTTGTTTTCGTTTTTCTGCAGTGCATTTGATTTTCTAGGGGCTGAAATTACTCAATTACCACCCTTTTTTTTTTTAAACATTTGAAAAATGCTGTTTCTTTTTGCTGCAATAATGGTTGGAACCCTTACTCTCTTTTTTTTTTTAATTGTTTTTATAAACATAAATAAGTTGTTCCTTTGCACCCAATAAGTCCCAAATCTCTTTTGCAATCACTGAAAACATCCTCCGATTATGAAGCTACATGTGCTACTCGAAACATAATTTTATTTAATTTAGATATAGAGTTAATTTTTTTTTCACATATCTTTTAATAATTTTATGTTGTGGTACTGAGTCATTGTCCAATATTATAAGCGTGCACAAAACAATAACTATAATTTTGTGAGGGTATTTTACTTAACTATGACTATTAGGTGTTAGGTTAGGGGTTTGTTTTAATATAAATAGAAGAATTTTTAAAATACATTTGAGGTACAATGTCAATCATATAATAAATAAATAATGACATTAACATGTATATATTTATTTGAAAAAATCATTATATAAGTGATAGTTATGTTAAATTTAACTATACATATCATATATGTATCAATTAATTATAATACATCTGAAGTATTTTAAATTTTCTCTATAAATGGATGAAGTATATCCTTATTTGATAAAGTGCACAAGTATTGGGATAAATATGTTATTTTACAGCTTTCCATTGGTGTTTTTGTGAATGCTATTTTATACATTATCTTTTTCTCTCACCATTCAGAGAAATATTACTGGAAACTGCAGGGGTGCAGGTGTCAGAGCCAGCCCGAGGTGCAAACTGGCTTAGTTAAAGGGGCTTTGTTTGTATTTGAATTTTCAAAGTTCCCAATCCCAGCTAGTCAGCTACTGCGGGTTCCGAGGTCAGAAACGTCTTTTGAAACAAATGAATACAAAATTTACGCAAAGATTGCTGTGTCAAATGAAGCTTTCCTATTTCGTCATCCTTCCTGGTTGGATGTCGGCTTAAAAATGAGAAGAAACAAAAACTTGAAAAATGGTCCGCTCGGAGAGACTTTTTTTTTTTTTTTTTTTTTTTTAAAGGAAGGTTTTTTTATTTTTTTTAAATAATAAGGCTAACTATTTTTTTCTCAAAAAGAAAAAAAAGGCTTCAAATTTCACCCGACACTGGCTATCATTGTTTATTTAAAAAAAAAAAAAAAAAAGGTGCCAAGGAAATGTAAGAAAAGAGCTGAGGCAATCTGGCAAGTTTAAGTTTGCTTCTAGGGATACATGTAACTTGTAATAATTATGTGGGAGCAGAATCCCCAGATGTGGCCGAATCAACAATCTCGCCTAGACTGGTAAAAAGACAGCAGCTAAGGGCAAAGATATTGCAAAAGCGATTTCAAAATTATTCTTTAGACTGTAGCGACACGTGCACCTTTTAAATAAAACTTTAAGACGTGGGCTATAAAGTCCTTAATCTAAGATTATAGTCTTTCGCTGGAGCAGAATTGAAGCTCAATTAATTAAATTATCAACCACTGTTTTAAAGACGCTTGATTCATTAACTAGGAAGCTTATCCGTTGGCTTTGTCGAGCATGAAGATTAACAGAAGCTACGTGCCTTAATTGTTTAAGTTAAAGAATCGTGTTGGCTTTTTTTTTAGAACATTATTATTTATTAAGGTCGGAAAAAGTTAAAAGCTAATCGTGTTGCGTAGATCGAATTCTCCCGATTTTATAATTTTACTTTATAATGATCAAGTACAATATATAGATGCTCTTCTTAATCTTTAATGTATAAAAAATTTCAACGATCTCCTCATTGGTTGTCGATTTGTTCGTTGTGTACTTGTGCTTAAGATGCACGGAGCTTTCTTATTGCACGATCCGTAGAAGTTTCTCTATGGATGATGGTTGCTGGATTTGAGTCCTTAAGTAGTTAAACCTGGCTAGATTTCTCTTTAGTCCTATGTAATTAGGTTTTGATTTGATCTTTCGTATTTTTTTAAAATAAGTCAAAATGTCCTATCTTGTTAATTATTATTATTTTTTTATATTATTTAATAATTGAGAGAGAACTAAAACTAACCCGTATAATATTTTTATGGAGATTTGAACTCTTGCTCCCAGTATTATAAATACAAGAACTCTTTCACTGAACCAAAGACTCATTAGTCTTTACTTATGAGTTTTAATATTAGTTTTTATTTTATTTTACTGTGATAACAATATTAACGTTGAACCTCGACAAAAGAATATAGTACAGACCTTTTGGATCATTTTGTGAAAAAACGAAATCACCAATTGAGATTTGATGTGGGCTGAAAAAGAAAATTTATGTACCCCAAGTAAGTAACCCTTTCGTATTTATTAGGATTAGTAAATGGGAATTTCATAAATTATATATACGAGGATTGCTAAATTCTTGAAATTAATATATACCACTTATTTTCTTATTATTTTTATAAAGTGTAATTTTATAATACTACCTTTATTTAAAAATTTTATTTATTTATATTATTATAAATTAAATAAATCATATAAATAAAATTTCATAAATTATATAAAGGGAGATTGCTAGATTCCCCGCTCCTGAAATCAATATATATCACTTGTTTTTTTATTGTTTTCATAAAGCATAATTTTAGAGTATTACCCTTATTTTTTAAAACACTTTTATTTATATTTATTATAATTAAATAAATCATATAAATAGAAATTAAAAAAATTAAGTACTAAATCTAAGAAAAATATGTTTCAATGTGAGTACAAAATTAATAATAATAATAATAATAATAATAATAATAATAATATATTTTTCAAACAAATTTTTTATAATATATATATATAATTATTATTATTTTTTAATTAAGAAAAATTGATAATCTCCCTTATATAGGATCACCTTACTAGTTTATGGTAGTAGTATTGTTAATGAAAAGAATTAGAATTATTATTCATTATTTATTGAATTTTAGCCAAAAAAAAAAAAGTAGCTTAATGTTAAGTGTCGGAATTGGTTCATAAACAACATGGTTCACTCCACAGAATCTAATAATGCTTTCCCAGTTAAATGTAAACATTGTAGTAAATATTACAAGTTGAATTTCCATGGGGACCATATGTGTGTGTGTGTGTGACACAGGCTCTCTCGTCTCTAGGTCATTAGAACTTGGCCAATAGGGGTTTGCCTTGGTAGGGTTTCTGTCATGCGTGAAGTTGTAATCATCGAAACGGCGACGTTTGTGTGAAGTTCGAGGTGGTGGTGGGCGGCCACGAGAAACACGATGGATAAGAATTGTGTAAAGAAAGGAAGCCGCACCGCGTACGAGGTCCTTGTCGGTTTCTACATCTAATTCTAAATTAAGAGCGAAGACCAAACGGGAAACGGGAAACGGGAACGTATTTTGATTTTTGTCGGTGTGGACATTTTTTTTTTTTTTTTGTCTCAACCACGAGATATTTTAGAGAGGACTTTAATTGTGAAAAGTACATTTAAGTTCGTACTATAACTTAGATTAGAAGTCCCCGCTCAAACCGAAAAGCACAAATTCTCTCAAAAAAGGTGACTTCCCTGAGACTCAAACTAGAGAATAAATCCAGTCGATCCACTTAAAGGAACTTCATTGTCAGTGGAGCCAACACTTTGTTGGCTTAGTTTGGACACTTTATTTCTCATGGTTTGCTACTCAATTCCACCTAGAGATGACCATGCGGTTTGATGGCCCGAGGCACGACATCCGCACAGCACGGGCACATGCACATTTTCGTAGGACAAGCAGGCATGGCACAACAAGCACACAAGTTACGCTGAAATTTTTAACTTTTAAGTATGAGAGCTTTAAAAGTAACGCATAATTATAAATGAATTATAGCACAACACATAAAAAATTCTCGTAATAAGTACATTTTATTAGTAGGTTGGCAAGCGGTCAAAATATATTAAAATAAATTTTTTAATAAAAAATAAATATAAAATGTTATGATTTTTACAAATAACTTGAAATTGAATCTTTTAATATATTTTATTAATGTAAGTTTTAAAAAATTAATTTAAGTTCTAATTCCAAAAAAAAATCTAATTGTTTTATATTTATAATTAATTAAATGAATAAATGATATCATGATGGGTGGGGTTACGTATTTAAACTCAGTTTAGGGATGACAATAGGGTGGGGTGGAGGTGAGAAGGTCTATCACATTCCCCACTTCATTAAAAATTTCGCCTTCATTCCCCATCGCCTCCATTTCCCATCCTCTCCCCAAATAAATTTATACTGCGTTTACATTTTGGATTGGAGTGGAAATACTGAGGAGTGAGAATCTTGGGATTAGGAGTGTGGAGTGGGCGTGGTAGTAAGTTGTTTACTTATACTGGAATGAGAGCATAGAATTGAGAATAAATTATTTTAAATTACAATTTTATCCTTATTTAAAGAATTATAGTTTTTAATTACAAAATTAATAAAAAAATAGATTTGAAAAATAAAATATTTATTTTATTATATTTGTAAATTAATAATTATTATTAATATTCTTAATTATGTAAATAATTTTTTTATTAATTTTAATTTTAATTATGTAAAAAAAATTATTATTAAGAGCAACACAAATGAAACATTATTATTAATAATATAATACAAAATTAATATTTTCTTAGAATAAAATATTTATTATTATTAATTACTAATATTAAATAAATATAATACTATTATTTTTAAATAAATATAATAATATTATATTTTCAAATAAAAAGAGTATATAGTAATATTATTAATTCTCTATGAGTATAATAATATTATTTTTAAGTAATTTTAACTTAGAATCAATATAAATTATTGTTTTTAATAAGTATAATTTATAAAATAATATAATAATATTATTTAAATAAATATGATATTATTTTATTTGATTAAATATTATTTATTTTATTTGATTAAATATAAAGATAAAAATGGAAGAGGGGGGAGTGGATTCCCACTCCCCACTCAAAAAAAAAAATGGGTCCCACGGAGTGGGATTCCCACTCCCTCCTTAAAATTAGTAAGTAAACACTGGAGTGGGATGAATCCAGACTCCTCACTCCCACTCCAGCAAGTAAACACTACCTTAATGGAGTGGAAATGGAGAATCTCTATGTATGGATGATTTTTTCATCCCCACCCCATTATACATTTACTTATTTTATAATAAGTATGAATAAATTATTTTAGTAAGTTATAAATTAGAGATTTAAATAAAATCATTATCATATTATAAAAATATTTAAATTATTTAAAAAAATTTCAAAAGATTGAAACAATATCTTAAAATGTTATTAAAACTAAAAAATGTCTGAAGAGAGTAGCACATTGAGATATTAAAGAAAATATAATTATGTTTTAAGGTTGAATAAGAATTATAATGTAGTGTTTTTTTAGTTATATTCTATTTATATTAGGTAAAAATTTTAAAAAAATTATTAACCAACATTGTAATTAATAAAATAAAATCATTAAATAAAAATTAAAAAAATATATGTATATATAATGAAGATAGGTGAGGGTGGGGTGGAGAGTACAAAATCAATCGCCAGTCCATTAAGTATTTAAGGATTGTTTTTTCTCATTCCCCAAAAATTATTCAAAATGTACCTCATTTGGAGTAGGATTTCGTGAGACTTCAAAATTATGGAGAATTTTATTATTTATAAAATCCACTAAAATACTCATTAAACCCAAATTTTAAAATATTTTTTATTACTAGAAAACCTTGTGTGTGTGTGTAAAAGTAACGATAGTAAAATAAGAGTTTTACTCTTTGCACAGTCTTTAAACCCATTTCTATTGTTTCAAAAGAGATTTTTTTTTTCCCAGTTTAATACTATTTCCCTCTTCAAGTAATATTGAGATATTTTTGCTATAGTTAACTGATCTGCTATTTGCCTTCATTTTCTTTGTTCTTGAATTTTAGGGCCGCACCACTCAACTATATTCAATCTTCTTTCTACTACGTACATAACAAATAACAAACTCAAAATATAAATAAATAAATTTTAATTTTATATTTAATTCTAACCAAATACGTATTTGGACTGAAATGATTAATTCTAAAATGTTTGGTAAGTCAGAGTTTAATTCTAATCCAGTCATCCTCTTCGTCTTTGTTAAGGAAAAACATCTTAATTCTTTCTCTGTTTTTTCAGTCCAAATACGTATTTGGTTAGTTAAATTTGAACATTTTAATTTTGTTCAATAGCTATAACCTTGCTTATTTTATTTTTTCAGTAAAAGATAACTGAAAAGTACCTCAATATTTATATTGATAAATCAAACGCCTAAATGGGTACATACATGAGTTTAACATGTTTACTTAGTAAGCATGCTGATGCAGTAATAATTTATTTTAGGCTATTTTGGGTATATAGGTAGGTTTATAAAATAAAATTTAAAAAATTTAAATTATATTAATGGATTTATTTAGAAAATAGGTTTAGTGAGTATTTTAGTAGGTTCAAATAGTCTCAACCTCCCATGGTTTTATTAAATAAAATTATACCAAATATCCTTGGCATAGTGAGTTTATGTCAGTACATGTCAAATTGTTTAACTCACCATCAAGACATAATTAACCTTATTCATTTACCTTATCCGTGGTTGTGATTAGTAAACCTTATTTTGTGATGAATAATCGATATTTCATATTTTCGTTGTTTTGATTTATCGTAATCAGTATTTTGTATTGTTACAATAGACATCTCGTAGTTGTAACTTCTTGTAATTGTTATTATGTGCTTGTAATTTTTATTTTTATTGATCATTACCACGGTCTGTGGAATTAGATTTATGCATTGTTGTACTATAATCGGTTATTGTGAAAATTAGATAATATAGTTGTGTAATTGTGTTAATGAAATGTTAACTATTATATTTTAATTTAAAATTTGTAAGCATTAATGTTATTATAGTTTATGATTTATAACTCTATGTAAGTCCAATTTAACAAATTAAATGATAATAATAATAATAATAATAATAATAAATTAAATGTTATAATAATAATAATTATTGTTATTATTATTGTTATTGTTATAAATGCATGGGCTAATGGGCTTGAAAAAAGTCACGTGCGTTTGAAAAAGAACACTAGAGCATGTGGGCTTGAAAAAAACTTACTAGATGTGTGGGCTTAAAAAAACCCGCCAAACACACTCTTTTTTTAAAAAGGTCGCCTTAGTGTTTTTTGGGTACAGCCCTGCACGGCATGCGGGCATCGTGCTGTGCGGCGTGCCCAACCTAATAAAATTGAATACAGCGTAGTATGGCTCATTCATGTAGTAGGTTGTGCCGTACTGACCCACAGACCCTTATAGGCTTTGCTGTATAGATAATGTTGTGCTCTCTAAATACAAATTGAAATACACCAAAATAAATTTCAGCCCAGTAATATTTGCATGCACGGGCCCAGAAATCAATATTTTTTGTTACATAGAAACACAAAGATTTTTAGAAACATGTGAATAATTAATGGGATATGAGTTCATCTGCTTGTTTCTCTTTGGGCTTCAACTTTTAAGGAATTTTAAAGTTCATCATTTTTTTTTTCAATTAATCTCAATTGAGAGGGGTTGCTGAGATAGGAAAACTAATCTGGTCTTGTAAAGGGGCCATAGGTAATTGAGTATATTTTTGTATAGAACATAAAAATCGGTTTTTGCTTACGTCGATGGACAATGTTCACTCTAGTATAATGATTCTTTATCTTTCATGCATTTTTGAATTCCTCATAAAAATAAAATAGAAACACAAACATTATTATAGTTAATGAGACTAAATACTATAAACCACGATGTAATTCTGTAAGAGTAATGATATAGATCCCAACATTTAAGTCTCAATTGATATCATATTAATATGTTAGATGATAAAATAAAAACTTAATGAATTATGAAATTCACCATCTAATAAATGAGTGAAACATTGGATATGGAGTCAAAATATTGAGATATTTAACGTTATTCATTCTGCAATGGTACAGTATTTTGTATAAAAATGGCATGTATAAGGAAATGGTAAACCCAATATTACATAAGAACAAAACAAAATTCAAATAAATTACAAAACTATAGCGTGTTCAGACGGCGGCACTGATCTATTCAAGTTGGGCTCATCCAGGAGAAATTAGGCTGTTTGAATCCAACATAGATTTGGGGCCAGGCAATGGAGCCCAAGTTGCAAAGCTAGTCACATCTGGACCTGTTAGACTCGGCAGATTTTCTTTGTAATTTTTTTAATTATGGTTTATTTTTTGAAGACTTGAATAAGAAATCCAATCAGAGTGAGAACTGATTCACAAATTAATTGAACTGAACTTTGTTCGGTGGCTTGGGTAAACATGCCTACCCCTACTCGTAGACTTGTGTAAATGATCTATCTACATCACAAGAAATCAATTATCGCAAGATTGTGTTGTGTTGTGGAATAATAAGGTACGTTCTCCACGGGCATGAATCGTGAACTTGATCTAATCCATCTGGGCCACATTCTTCTTGTCTCGTAATCAAAAGCCGACATCTGGGCTAAAAAGTTGCAACCAAGTTGACAGAATTCGTTGGTCATGGTTCGGCGATCAGTCTAATGCCATTAAAAACACTTTATTGAAACCAAATCAACTCCCCATCATGCATGATTTGACCTTTTAACTTCACTGAGATTTTCATGCAATGATAATCCAAAAGCGCCAAAAATGAGAGTAAACCCCTTTTTTTATTTTAACTACAAAAGCTTCAACAGTTCACGTTTTGAAATCATTAATTAGTCGTTCATGAACCTCGGCTTTGTTTTTTGAACTTTTTATTCAAGCAATGGAACCCAACTTGTATTTTGCTGAAACAAAAGCTCAGATTAAAAATGTAATGTAAGTGGAGGCTTTGCATGCGACTCTCATGGACTCTGACACTCTGTCAAAGCGAACGCAGTGACCTTGTAATCAATGGTATTAAAATTCTAAGAATCCTGGAAAAGGAAAAACAAATCTCCATCTACACAACTTTCATTCATAATTTCTTTTTTTATGAAAAGTCTTCTAAGAGTTATAAGATTAAACTTAACCAAAACAAAAAGCCAAAAATTACATCAAATGAAATATAATTACAGACCCATATATATGTTATTGGATACTAGAGAATGAAATAATGTTAAAATTGTGGATTAATTAAATAACAACACCTTAAAGTAAATTTCATGAATGATGTTAAAGATACTGATTAATTTAACAGAGGTATCGCGTAGTGTTGTCTCCATAACATAAGCAATGCCACTTAGTAAATCATTACTCAAAATTTGTGTTTGCAATAATAATATATCAAATCCAAATGGATGTCAAAAAAACTCTAAATTTTTCAAACAATGAGTTAAATGGGGTAAGATGCAAAAGACCGGTCCCTTATCAGTTAAAGCTAAAACGAAACGATGTTTCACCAATTACTACCAAGACCTCTTTGCAAAGATTTTGGTGGCCCGAATGGGACAAAATTTACTTATAAATAAGTACAACACAGCAATTTTGTCAACTAAGCAATTGAGATATTCAATATGCACGGGCGGGTCCCCACACCGGTGCCGACAGCAAGGATCAAGCACTCAAAAGAGAAAGCAATATCAGCTACTTATAATTTTATCATGGAGGCAATGATTGCAGAGTTAATGATAACAGTGAAGAAGTCAACAGCCACAATGAGGAGAAAGAAACCCCAGATTCTTGATTGATCTTCTCGTCAATTCGGATTTAACGGCATAGGATTCTCAAAAGCACTTTTAACAAACATTCCCGCTTTTTTTTTTTTTTTTCCAAGTTTGGTTATGATTACAATATAAATGTAACCACATATAATGCTGCTTCATGGCTCCGAAAGCACTCAACAATACCCAAAGCACTTCTAGCACTAGCATGCACCACTTTAAGACCAAGATGAGAGGTCACTCTCTAGTCACTATTCTCTTAGCATGGCTTCTGCTTTCAGCTTATCAACAGCATTACTCCAACAAAGTCGCGGTTCAGGCTGTTGAATCAGGTAAAATTTTATAAGCCTGTGGTCAATGCATAAAACTAAAATTCTAATGCGATTTTCATTTTCTATTGATGTCAAACAGTTGAATTTCAACCTGGACAAGTTGGCTCGAGGTCACAAACAAGAAAAGTATTGCCCACTTGGGTAAGACTTAACTACATGGAGCACAGTTATTTACATTCAAATCTCAAGTCCTTATTTATGTTACTTGATGCTAATGGCTTTGAGTCTTTGACCTTAAACTCTTTGCCATGCGATGAAAACAATGCAGGTTGAGAGGAAGAAAATTCGTAGAAGTCCGTCCGGGCCGAACCCCGTGGGGAATCAGCACCCGCCATCGAGGCATTGAAGGATTGGACGAAATCTCTTCAGCTGAGCAGCAGACATTCGATGATATTACTTCTTTTGTAGTAGTTGAAAGGTTAGATGTATTCATGCAGATTGGAAAAGCCCAGATCCTTAGTTTATTGTGGTTGTACAAAAATGGATTTTACTTTTAAGATTCATTTGTCTGAAATCGGTTGCCAAATAAAACAACTAGATTGGGGTACTTCAAAACAATGTTCTGTAAAACAAAATTCATCCTCATAGAGGGTACCTGAGATGGGTTGGTTCATGAGCAGCTTCAACAAACAACTTGAGCATTTTTTTTTCTCCTTATCTCTTAAATGCTGAGGACCTAGCGGGAGAAAAATGACAAGATAAACCAGATGCTCTCTTCAGATGCGAAGTTGAGCTGAGAAAGGGCACTGAGATTATGTAAACACCTTTTGATCTGAACAAAAGTTTAAGATAAAACATTATATTTTCACAAAATTCGCTAACTGTCATTTCGAGGACCGTTTCATTCTCTAAAGTAGGAACTATGTAATATTAACTGCATCTGCAATGTTTATTTCACATGAGGAAGAAAATGTACAGTTCACTTTGAATTTGTGACTGATGTCTTGCGAGGGGGATTAGTGTGTTTGATCCCTTGATGATGATGGTGATGATGGTGGTGATGATGTAGCTTAGCTGGTGGGGGTGTTCTTGGCATGTCCTGTGGGGTGTGGAGTTGCTCCAATGAGGTTAGAACATCAACCATTGATGGCCTATTCTTTGGATCCATGTGTAGGCACTGCAACACAACAGCAGCAACGGCTTGGGCTTCTTTCTTGGAGTACTGACCACCCAACCTTGTGTCCATGATTCTCAATACACGCCTGCTGTCTCTCAAGAATGGGTCTGCCCATTCCACAAGGGTTTGTTCAGCAAGCCCACCTCTGTCTTCGTCCAGTGCCCGTCTCCCTGATAGCAGCTCTAACAAGACAACACCGAAGCTGTATACATCACTCTTCGGTGTCAAGTGACCTGCATCATTTCAACCAATTCATCAGGAGGAAACAATAACACATCAAGTCAAAGGAAATTTTGAGAAAACTAAATTAAAGAAACCCATGCTCTCTTACATAAACTAATTTTGGGACTAAAATCAACCTGGATCAGTTAACCCGTCTTCCTAAGCTTGTGTATGCTCTTGTTTAGAATGGCTCCCAAAATCCCATTTTTGGAAGGCACAATACTAGATAACGACCAATTTTGAAGAAAGGAATCAATTGTTACAACGACACATAAATTCATCTTAATTTTGAGAAAATTAAATCAAAGAAGCCCATATTCTATTAAGTTTAGTAATTTTGTTACTGACAGTATCAACCTCACAGGATCAGTTAGCCCGACTTCAAGAACCTGTGTAAGCACTAGTTTAGAATGGCTCCCAAGATCCTATTTTGGGAGGCACAATACTGAGTAATGACCGATTTTTGAAGAAAGGAATTGATTGTTACAACAACACATTAATTCATCTTAAATTTTTGAGAAAACTAAATTAAGCAACCCATGCTCTGTTCCATTAAGTAATTTTGCTACCAACACTATCAACACCACAGGATGTGTTAACCCCTCTTCTTAAGCCTGACTGTGCACTTGTTTAGAATGGCTCCCAAGATCCTATTCTGGGAGGCAAACACTACGTAATGACCAATGTTTGAAGAAAGGAATTGATTGTTACAATCTCTCCCTTTCTCTGGATAAAACTTGTTAAAAGAAAACAGTCCAGCATTGGAGAGATATGCAGTGCTTGCCTGTTGCTACATATTCTGGTGCAGCATAACCTCGTGTTCCCACGATTCTAGTTGAAACATGAGTGTTATCTCCAGTAGGACCATCCCTTGCTAACCCAAAGTCTGAAAGCTTTGCATTGAAGTTCTGAAAAAGGTTTCACCCATCAGGCAATAATATTATTTTATACAGTTATGTTAGTTGATAAATAAAAATCCGCAAGAACTTCCAATGGTTCAGCATACCGAATCAAGTAGAACGTTTGAAGCCTTTAAATCACGGTAGATGACATTGGCATCTAAACCATGTAAGAAAGACAATCCCCGAGCAACATCAATTGCAATTTTCACCCGTGTAGGCCAACTAATTGGTTGAACACCTTCTGCAGATAGGCAATACAATGGCTCAAGTATCAATATATGCAGATGAGCCAAAATTATGAATGGATATACACAACCTCATGGACATTCCTTGAAGGCACACTATTAAAACGAGAAACAAAGATATTGAGAGCAATAAGGAGAATAAAAAGTATACACAATAAAGCAACAAGCCTATAGCCAACCTATAGCCAAATAGACATGCCTGGTAGTATACTTCATAAACAGTTCTTTGCTAAAAAATCATCTTTTGGAAAGTTTTCAGAAATGGCTCCAAGAATCCTTAAGTTCTACTATTCCATTAAGCAAAATAATTCAGCCCTCATGAAAAATTGACCAACAATGCATAGTTAGCAAACAAATGCTAGTTTCTCCTTAGCTTATAAAAGAACAAATGTACCATAAATCCAAATTGTTTGTGTTTATGACCTGAGATAATAGCAGCCTCAGACCCTCAGTCATTGTTTAGTAACACTGCAAAGTAAAATAAAAATAAAAATAAAGAACAAAATTCTTAATTTCTGAGCATGGGAGTTTCTAACTTAGCACAATATCCTCACGCAAAATTAAAATATTCTATAACAATAATCTCACTGATGTACAGTTTTTTTCCCACTCACTTTAGCAGATTATTCAGTGCTTAGCAAGAACGTATCTATGCCAATTGACATACTGTATAAAATTGGCTGTACTCTATTTTTGGTGCAAGGACATGGGAAATAACTTTTAACTATATCAGTATGAAAATTAAAAAAAAAAAAAATGTAAGTCCACATAAAAAGAAATTCTTACTTCGAAATAAATGATTCTCCAGGCTTCCTTTTGGCATAAACTCATATACTAAAAGTCTGTTATCTGATTCCGAACAGTATCCAATGAGTTTCACCAGATTTTCATGGCGAAGCTGGCCTAAATAGATTACTTCAGTCTGCCACATTAACAGAATATTGAAAGACGATTAAGTTTGAATATTCACTAGAAGTAGAAAGGCCACACTAACAAGAAATCAACTTATAGGGATCCCATGGCACATACAAGCCATTCCTTGTGACCTTGAAAACTTTCAGCTTTAAGTCTCTTGATGGCTACCACAATTCCGCTTCCAGGTTTAGTGGGAGCAAAAGTGTTTTGATCAATCCACCCTTTGAATACACACCCAAATCCTCCCTCTCCGAGAAGATAATCCGAGCAAAAGTTCTTGGTGGCAATTTTGAGATCATTGAAGCTGAAGGATCTGACATTGCTATTAGCAGATGCATTAGCTTTAGATGCTATTAGAGATTTGTTCAAACTTTCCAAAGACGTTTGCTGGCCGGAATGTGTAGAATCCTCCTGCTTTCCCTTATCTCGGGGTTTTGCATTTCCTGCGAGAGGCAATAACAGAAGAAAACTCATATTTAATACTTAGACAGTCGACACAGAAATTCGTGTCACAGCCGAAAGTAGAGAAAAAGAAAAGAATTATGTTCAAAAAGTGAGAACATGTAGCGAAGTATATATTCATTCATCCCAATCAACCTTGTACAAAGTTGTTTCTCCTATGAACATGCATGGAATTAAACATACAGAGATAACGCAAAACGCAAGAGGAAAACCTCAGAGCTAAGTAAGTGTGATTTTACCATGTGAAGATAATCAATTACAACACAATCTAACTCATTGTTCAAAGCAAATTTAATTAAAACTAGATTAATAGCACAAGAAGCCACTAGCTAGTTCAGACTGAGGTTGAATAAATAAATACATAAAATAAAATAAAAAACGAACCGGAAAAATTAGACGAAGAAGCATGAGCACACTTAGCAGATCTTCCGCAGCAATTCCCCATTCCACGAAGATGATGATGATATTGGGGAGCAATGAATCCTCTGGAACATCTTATTGAAGTCCAAGTCGATATCATCGACGGTCAATGGCGGAAACCTCCTTTCCTTTGAATGAAAATTTCAAATTCAACGCAAGCCTTATGGTCCCTACTCATTCATTCTTATTATTAATAAAAATTTGACTTTTCATTCAAACCTTATCCTCCTGCTTCATTGCGTTACTATTTCCTACCAAATTTGACGCATTCAAAATTCAAAGAATTTAAAATATCTTACCACCAAACTTCATATATTACTAGCCAAATTTTCATGTATAAAAATTTTAATACCAATTTCGGGTGAAAAAAAAAATTTAATACCCGAAATTATTATCTCTTTAAAACCTCATAAGAGATAACAGTTTCGAATTGTGATCAATTCATAAAGGCGAGAAAAAAAGTACGTGCGGAGGCAAAAGTCGTCAGTTTTAATCATTTGATTCTCAGTCAGTTCACACTCACGGCACTGCACTTTGTTTTTCGCCTTTCGCGCGCTTAAAGCAGGCTGCCCAGTACGGTGGGTTGGATGATAAATGTGAAATTTCAAGGGTATTTTCTAATAGCTCCCTCATGTATAGTAGAACATCAAATAAACCTATTTAAATTGAAAATATATCAAGAACTCGCTTGCTAGTTGCTATAAACAATCCACAGACAATATACAATATTAATGATATTTTACAAGAAAGTAAATTTTATATAGATCAAAATAAATATATAATCATTGCCATCAAAAAAATTTTAAACCTTTATATTAGTAGATAATAACAAATCACTTTTTAACACTTTTCTTCTCTTAATAGAAGAAATTTTTCCACAAATAGTCTTGTATGTTTGTTGAGAGTGTGTGTAGTTCTTTAATGTGGACGTTCTTATTTTTTTATTAAAATATATTTTTAAATCATAGAGTTTAAAAAAAATTTTAACTACCTTAAATCGCACGGTTTAAAAATATGTCAACATTAAATTATATATATATATATATATATATATATAAGGCAAATGCTATGTTACAATTAATGTAACATACACACTCAACAACAACCACATAAATTGTGTGAGCCCATTATTTGTGTGGTTGTTGTTGAGTGTGTATGTTACATTAATTGTAACATAGGAGCTTCCTATATATAAACACATGCACACACCCCGAGGGGTTTCTTCTGCCCACTCTAGTTTCTTCGACCCATTCTAGACCGACTGACATGTCCACGTTGCCACATCACAAAATTGATATATAGGACTAGGTGGCTGGAAATAGATTTATAACTAGAAACATCCACACATGAGATTTCCAACGGATGAAAATTGAGATGATGCACGAACAACTTCCTGGCTTAGCATAACGCCCTAGGGCACTGATAGACTTGCTACATTGTTGCTCGATTTCAGAATGTACCGACACCACGTGTAACGTCTGTGTGATACGATACTTTTAATTTTCTCCATATTCTAATAAAAATAAGCCGACAAAAAATGGCTTGCTACATATTGATCAAAATTAATTTGGTTGAGAGATACAGCTGGACTCATATTAGACAACAAACAAATCAGCAACGTATATTCTTTCGTTTTTGTTATACAGCACGCTTCCGCTTTGAACGCTTGCTTTTCCTCGGCCGTGAAGGATCAGGAACCTGTTTGCTCCTGTTGGAGGCATAAGCCTCTTCTAGAACCCCCTGGCCCTGGTAGAAAACATTAAGACTAGTTCAAAACTTTAGAATTTAAACCACAAAACAGTATCAGTGTTGGACAGCATAAACCCTCTACCACTGCCACAAGAACACAGCAAGATTATGACTTTGTAGCCATTTAAAATGCTGTGGGGTAATACATTTCAAATCTGTCTAAGATGACTGGCTTTTATCTTAGGCTTGATTATTCACTAATTTTTCTTTTGATGTTCCTACTTCACTGAAATACAAGGAAGCATGAATGTGGAGATAAAAGGCATTACAATGGTCCTTTCAGGCACAGGGAAACTTTAACATGCAAGGAAAGTTCAATGCTTCCAACGTGGTCCCACAAGAACTACTGTTGAGCCACCATTAAGAGTGTTGAACTTAGATTGGTGTCTGCATTATTAAAAAACCAAGTGCATTTAACTAACTTGTACTCATAAGTCATATGGTACCATTTATGCCATTGGCTTAGTGGGTTCCTCTGTCATGCTTGTGGGTACACTATAATGATGAAAACGTACAACTCTCAATGACAGAGAAACAAAATGTCCAAGAAATTGTAAATTCCAGAACATACGATTCAGAAGAGCTATCTTATGTTAGTCTAACAGTCCTTAAATGCTTAAACTGAGAACTTTACCTTCTCTCCATCAGATTCCCCTTCAGAATCTGATGCAGAATTCATGGTTTGAACGTCTTCTGCTGGCAATGCCTTGTTCAACTTCTTCCCCTTCTCTTCTTCTTTTAATTGTCTAAATCTGTTAATTGCCATTTTTATCAGCAGGACACTATTGAAGTAGCTGGAAGAAGTACAAGTGTCGAGAATCAGAAAACTGACCTATCACCAGCCCGGGATGGCTGAGAGACTGATCGCTTTGCACGTCCTGCAGTGATGATTTCACTCGCATTCTCAGTAACAACAGGCTTTGCACCACCAAGTTTTCGTAACCACACTTGTTGTGCTGTGCTGAGAACATTATTTGTGAACCTACAAATTGCATAGTGCATTTAACAAACTAATTTACAGAAAAAGAAAAGGCTCCTTAAATGAACAAATTAATGATTGTACTAATACAAAGCCAAAGAAGAATGTTTCTTGCAATGCACTCTAATGGGGGGTGAGGGGAGCATGTATGTCTAAATAAAGTATGCGTACTACTGACCACTGCAACATAGTATTGACCACCTCTTACCACAGATAAATATCCTTCATCAACAGCATAATGAGAAGGAACATAACCGAAGGCAGAATATGTTGTTAATATAAAAAATGTAGTTGCTTCCTGAAGCATTGTACATATCAAAAGAATGCAAGCTATGGGCAGAATCACACACATAAATCACATGAATTCAGTTAACTGCTTTTAGTAAAATTGATATGAGAAACCAACCAGTAAATTGATAATCCCGATGGGACCGACAAGGAAAAGTAGCCAATCATGAGTGGAAGAAACTTGAAAACAAGAAGTGTGTTCTTTTGAGCTGGATCATCTGTCTGTCGAAGCAAACCAATTCAGGACTTCAACTTGTTTAGACAAGAAACAAACCAAAAGAAAATGGAAAGTAAAGAGAGTTCATTTTCTTGCCTGGGGAGGTTTCATGAGCTCCATTGAAGCATACTGTGAAACGACAAGAAGGACAGGTAAAACAAGGTATGCAGCAGTGTCATGCCAGCCCAATGGCGGATGGCCATCCTGCATGATGATTATAAGTTAGATAATTTATGTTTAATTGAAAAGAATAACGACTGATCAGTGCCTCATCAACTAAGAAAAGGAAACAAAAAATCAAAGTTGAAGGAGGTAGACATATCCTCAATTTTTTTAAGGAAAATTCAGCCTACATATTTCTATACATGCTTATGAACTATGATATCTTTTTTCCATACACAGAAACCATATTAAAGGACACTGAAAAACAAACATTATAAGCTGATACATGAAACTTAGCGCTAATGCCTAGCTTGCGAGGTTTTATAACTCACCTTTCTTTCCTTAAATTTACCAAGGATTATGTCTTGGTTAATGGTTTCTTATATTAATTTATAGCAAAATGCTTGTAAACATCATGTATCAGACCATGCAAAAGATTCAAAGAAACTGATTTTCAATCCACAAAAAATTGATTTTGAAAAACTCGTATGGGTCACAAAAGTTGAATGTAGGTGCTAATTGTTCAAACGCACAGTTACATGTTTAAATTAGTAGCTTCTTAAAGGCTTGGAAAGCAAGAGACTAAATTGTAGAGAATGAAGAAACATGTGAAAGAAACAATTGCTTCATGCATTTGGAGAACATAAAAAATATTACCACAAACGGTAAGAGCCAGGAAATGCCAGATCCACTTTGTCGAGCAGCAATCGTAGTTGGCCCAGACAATGAGGGTATCCAAAAGAAACCTTCTGTTAACAGACCCTTAAAATGAAAAGTTTGCAATTGTCAGCATACTGACATTACTTAGCAATTAGGAGTGTATATCCATCAGTAAAAGTTATTAGTATCTAAACCCTCTTAATTACCTCATTTGCCACATTTGAAAGAGCTTGATAGAGACCTATCCAGACTGGTATAGTAGCCAATGTTGGCAAACAACCTACAGACCGATAGGGAGATGATAACGCACATCAGAAACTGAAGGAGATGTGCAATTTAATAGCGCCATAATAAGTTTTAAAAAGGGAGTAGAAAGACAGCAACTGTAAGACCTCAAGAGAAATGAAGATGAACAAAAAACAAACTATAAATCAACATCAACTAAAGTACATACTGCCATGACATATGATGATTGCAATTTAGTCTATGAAACATGATTGGCATGTGAACTTTCTCATCCCGGAAAAAGTTGATATTGATTTGCAAATTTTCACTCTAGATATTTCTCAATAGTCAACTCACAACTGCCAAACCTCTATCGCCATTAATAAAGAAGCAAAGAAAGAAAAAGAAAATAACCCCATAAGGTAAAAATGTAATTTCCAACTTATGGGGGAGGAAGCAAAACAAATGCAATGGCAAATGATCCTCTGAAAGAGAACCTGCTAATGGATTAACCCCAGCCTGCCGGTATAAACGTGATGTCTCAAGCTGAATTCTTTCCTGGAAAGAGGTTAGAAGAAAAAGAACCATATTAACATTTAAAAAAAAAAAAAAGGAAGAAGAAGACGTTTGCTTTCAATCTCAGAATCTAATCAACTCTCTTCCTCACCTGATTGCCAGCATATCTTTGTTGAATAGCTTTGATCTTAGGTTGAAGGTTTTGCATTGCTAATGTTGATTCCACCTACATATTAATCAAAGTCATCACCTAACAACACCAACACTACCAAGGAAGCCAATTATATTACATTCACATTGGCGTTATAATCCACAAATACAATACATCAATCAATTTCAACTTAGACCAAAAAAAAAAAATGACAATTGGTGGCAAATATTTGCAAAACGTCACTTCCATGGCAAAACCTTATTTTCATCAAGTAGCATAGTTGAATTTTCTTAAATTAAAACACTGTATGACTTGTAATAAAAGAAACAGCCTAATTACCCATATCATTTTCCTCGAAGAAGTGGAAGCAAAAACACTCACCTGTTTCTTTGTTAAAGGAAATGTGGCAACTTTAACAATAACTGTCAACAAAATTATTGCAAAGCCATATGAATACGGCACATGAACAGCATCAATCCCATCCTTCAATATCTGGAACAGAATCCAAATGTAACAAAAATATAATCAATTATCAACATACATGCAATCTTTGCTCAACTAGTTAGCAACTTAAACTGTTATAAAAATTGACAAGAGTTTTTCGTGAAAGCACTTTCGGGGATTAGAAAAGCCCTTGGAACACTTGATAAGCATATTATAGTTGCATTTCGGCCACAACAGGAGTTTCTACAGTTTTGCTCCATTCCTTTCATAATATTTTTTTAAAAAATTTCAAATGCATTTCCTTTTTTTCCTCCTTTCGAACTTTTTTTTTTTTTTGGCGGGACAGATTCTCCTTTCTAACTATTATCAAATAACTAACTTCTTCACAAAATTCATAATAATTATCAACTAAAAATATAAACTTAAATAATAATAGTAATAATAACAAAAAAGGAACAAAAATTACCTTGAGAACGAATTCCATAGCTTCAGAGATAAAACCGAACCAGCCGCCGTTTTTCTGCGTAGCCCCATCAGCTGACGTGGAGGCAGCTCCGCCAGAAGCAGAATCAAGTGAAACGGCAGCGTCTGCCAGCGTGTAAAGCAAGCTCTCAGTTCGACTAAAAACTGAGTTGAGATCGATAGAAGAGTCGAGGGAGAGAATTGGAGGAATTTCTTGGAAGCTGAGTCTAACTCTGGTGGAGGCGAGTCTACGGTTAGGAAGCGGGTGGAGCCCGTGGCGAGAGAGTGACGATAATGGTGAAGGGAGTGGTGTGCCGACGAACGGTGGAGATGAAATCAGAGTTTTCGTCATGGAGGGTGAATTTTTCTTTTCTTTTTTTTTTTTTTTTATGAGAATTGAGCTCAGCTTCTCATGAATGGTGGAGATGAGGAAGCACTGGTAGGGGAGGATGCAAGAAAAGATTTTTTGAATTATCCGTAATTTTAATTTTGCGCGAGTGGAGTGTCAGCCTGTCAGGATCTCCGGGCGCGCTTCTCTGTTACATCCTCATTTGAGCCAATAGTTGAACGCCACGAAAATTAGGCTTTGTGGCAGTTTTGGTCCTACGGACATTGTAATTATTTAAATGCTCCTCGTCAGTCGGCTGGGCATAGAACAATTTCAACTCCAGGCCGACGTGGCTTACATTAATTGGTCACTACTCATTGGTGCGTATTTAATTCGACAACGGGTCGTTTCTCTTTTGATAAGATGTTAGATTCATTTTGCAAATCGATGGGTATGAGTAGGTGAACTTTTAGGTCTGTAATGCAAAATATTAGTACGATTGTTGGAGCTTATAATTTATAAACTTAAGTACTTTTTTCCATTAATTAATATGGTATATAACTCAACGATCATTTTGGATGAAATTAGTCAATTACCACCGAATCTCAGTCATTTTGTTAGATATTAGTTATTCCATCGTTATATTTCAATAATTAGGGTTTTGACTCTAATATCACTTATTGGGAGATTGAGTCTAGAATTTTTAGATTTCTAATTTAAAAGATTAGTTTGTTAGATTGAGAGACGTATCCTACTTATAAACTAAAATAATTCTTTTTAAAAAACTAATATGAAACAGACTTCAATAATTAATATTCTTATTAATGATTCAAATTTGTATTTAGAAAAAAAGAATAATTCAATTTTCATATATAAATTAATGTGTGATAGTAATTTATGAATTGCGTTAGTATACATATTCTATTTGATTAATAATTCTAATATTCTATGCCACAACAATTTATATAGAAAATGTATGTACATAAAAATTATAATACCAATATTATATCTTACGATCTTGTAAATAGTTTAGTGTTGATATTTTGTAATATTTATAACCTACATGCTTATCTCTTGGTATAATTATCAGGACATAATTGAACCAAAAAAAAGTTTTACTAAATGTCTATTTTTATTTTGATAGTTATCTTAATGATTCATAAAGATGGGTAAACCACCCAACTCGACTTTTGACTTGAATGATCCAACTTGAAATTTTTGGGTTTTAACTCAAATTTAAGGGTTAAGGGTTGGGTTAGGACTGATAGTGTGTTTATATTTCCGGAATCAAAATGAAAATAGAGGAATTGGAATAAAAAATTTGTTTACTCGTTAAATTAAAATTAAGAATAGAAACAATATACATGGGACCCACACAAAATAAGAAGTGATTATGGAAATTCTAATTCCGATGGGGGAGTTGGGAATCAGATCCCCATTTCCCCTCGGGAAATTTACGAAAATAACCATTAATATTTTATTATTTTCACAATTAACCGTCTCAACTTTTTTCTATCAACATTAGCCAAATACAAGCCTTTCTTCCCAAATTACCCTTCTTTACAGAACAAAACCAACATTGTTTCTCCCATATCGCCAAACCAAAAGCAGCTTTTCATTCTTGAATCATCAGCCAACGACGACCGCAAAAGACAACGGTAAAAGTGATATCCGATCATAATCTATCCGGATCCAACACAAATCGACATCACTCAGTGGTATGAATTATTTTCTGAACTTACTGAACTCAGTTGATGAATCTGAATCTGGCGACAGGCTGGCTGTCGCAGCAAAACTTGGTGCGACAGGCACCTTGGAGATTTATTAAAACTGTATTATTTTAATAGAACTCAAATAATTTTTTTTTTATAATTTCAGGCTTAATGGATTCAGTTGTACTTGAATTGTGTTACGATGGTTGGTGGGAGACATTAGAGAATGGCTGTATGGAGTACGTGAATGGTAAAAATCGAGCTTTTTTTGTTGGAAAAAATTACATGTTTGATAAGTTATTAGCAAGAATATACGAGGTGTTAAAAATAATCCCTAATGACTATAGTATCACAATGAAGACAACTTTGAGGTCTAGTAACACATTATATCATATATGTGCAATGCCCATGGATATATGTGATGATGAAATGGTGAGGGTTGTGTTGCATATGGCATCTGACGTAGCTAATTTTGGATGCATTCGTATATTCGTGACCACATCACCTCAAGTTCCGAGCGAAGGTATTGAGCCACATGTCGATACAAAAACTTCCTTTAGAGCAAATATGTCTGGCCCCGATAATGATGAAGAGGTGTTGCAAAGGACAATATCGCTGCAGCAATATTACTCTCCAATCCACAACAATTATGACAACATTGATGATAATGGCGTTACGTTACAGGATGTTGGAGCAACGGTATTTCCAATAACAACGTCGTTGGAGCAACGATATTCTCTGTATCACAACAATGATTTTCGGGACAATGATGATTTTCATAATGAGACAGAGGGGGATAATGTTTGTGCAGAACCTTCTAATAATACGAGGCGGGGCACTCGTTTCAACATGAGGATGAGTGTGAAGACAATACTCCTGTGAATAACAGAGGCAATATACCTATTCCTTCTATGGTTCGATCGAGAAGGAGAATTGACCCCCTTACAAGTCTTGCTCCAACTTTACCTTCGAACATGGTTGCTCCAAGCTTTGTTAGCAGTTGTGATTCAGATGATATCAGCGTGGGTAAGCTATTTGCTGAGAAGAATGAGCTTATATTACAACTACGCAAGGTGGCCTTTAAAGATAAGTTTGATTTCAAGATTGCACGGTCTACTACGACACGGTTCGAGGCTCACTGTTGTTCAGAATCATGTAAATGGCGTATTCGAGCAACTAGAAGTTCGAACGAGCAAAATGTTCCTTGGGTAGTGAAGAGAATTGATAATGTACACACTTGTCATAATGAGGTATTGGTTGATGGACGTCATCAAGTAAGGAGCCGGGTTGTCGGTCATATTATCGCAGAAAAATATATTCAAGATAAGAGGATTTATACTCCCAATGACATAAGAGCAGATATGCAACAGGAATACGGTGTTCAGTTAACATACCAACAGGCATATAGGGCGAGAGAAGTTGGTCTTGAAATAGTTCGCGGCAACCCTGCAGGGTCATACAACTTGCTCCCTAAATACTCTCACGTACTAACTACAGCGAATGAGGGTACAATCACTCACCTCGAGCAGGATGGAGATGGTAATTTCTTGTACTATTTTGTAGCACTCCGATCTTCCATCAAGGGGTTTATGCAGTACATTCGGCCGGTCATTACTGTAGATGGTACTCATCTGAAGGGATTATATCGTGGAAGCATGTTCGTGGCAACATGTCTTGATGGTAATAATTAATTGTATCCGTTAGCCATTGGGATCATGGATTCAGAAAATAATGATGCTTGGGAATGGTTTATGATGAAGTTACACGGAGTGATTGGTGATAGACCTGAGTTGGTAATTATCTCTGATCGATGCACTGCCATAAGGAGAGCCGTTCTTAAAGTATTTCACAATGCAACTCATGGCGTTTGTTTTTACCACGTCAAAGGTAACATTAAGTCACAATTTAGAATGTCCAAAGCTCTTTGGGATGAATTTGAGCCTGCCTTTATTAATGCAGCAAAAACATATGGCCACGAGGAATTTAAGAGACAACTTGAAGGGTTGTGGATGATCCACTCGGGTGCGGCTGATTACCTAGAAAATAATGTCGGTACGTGTAATTGGGCAAGGTCTCAGTTTCAAGGTATGAGGTACAGCATTCTTACCACCAACATCACGGAGAGTGTTAATGCTTTCATGAGGGAATCTCGAAAATTTCCTGTTACTCATCTTGTTGATCACTTCAGGAAAACATTGCAGCAATGGTTTTATGATAGAAAAATTGTGGCTGAACCAATGACTACTCGGCTAACAACATGAGCGGATGAAATAGTCACTGAGAGCAGAACTATAGCTGAAAGAATGATAGTTCGGCCGGTGTCTCCGTATCTCTTTCAAGTTATAGGCGGTGGGCTTAAGGAAGGGTTGGTTGACTTGCAAAAGAGAACTTGCTCCTGCAGAGTGTTTCAGCTTGATCAGCTTGTGTGTGCTCATGCAATTGCGGCGAGTCTAACACACCGGGTGGATTTTATTAACCTTTGCTCGGACTTTTACACTACAGAATCGTTGGCGATGGCTTATGCACAACCAGTGGAGCCAGTTGGTGATGTGGCTAATTGAGAAGTTCCAGATGAAATTCAGGAGATGCAGGTATACCCACCAGTTGAGGCACCACCACCTGGCCGTCGTAAAGAGCTTAGAATACCCTCGGCTGGCGAGGACGTTGACCGGCAGACTGTAAGATGTGGCCGGTGTCATGAACTAGGCCATAATCGTAAGCGATGTAAGAATCTTATTGCGTTGACTCGAAGTTAGTTGTATTTTGTGTGTTATTCGTTGGTTAAAACTATTATTATTTTTGTGTTACGTTGGTTAAAACTGTTATTGTTTTTTGTATTTCGTTAGTTAAAACTGTTATTGTTTTTTGTGTATTGTACACTTGTATTCATAAAACTTTATTTTATTTTAAAGTTCAAAATGTGAGGCATTAAAATTATATAAACTTAAGTGCGGAAATAAAAAAAATGCAAATTTCAACATTGAAATTACTACATAGGTCTACAATATAATATCGTCATTAAATATATCAACCGCAATCTTCTTTCTAAAGTACTCAACATAACTAGCGTTAAACTCTAATCTAAGCCCGAACATTAAATACATCGTAACCATCAATACAAAAACACCGCAATCGCCAGTTCCGGGCTCTTGTTGTGGCGCGCTCTTAACTGCGATAACTTTCCACAGGTCTTCACTCCGCAACTCAGGTCGGATATTGTAGAAGCCAACATATTCCAACCATCGAGGGAATATAACTTCAAGTGGCTTGAATTTCAACTTGTACCTTTTGTCGTCGCGAAATGTGAGTAATGAGTCATAAATCCAGACTTTATTTTTCCGAAAGTCAACTCGTGCTAGTACCCAATGCGCGCCGTCCAAGTTAACAGGGATGAGTAACTGCATATAAAAATTAAAAAACATGTTCGTTATATATGAAATTGAAATACAACAAAGAAAAAGCAACAACTCAAATATTTTCATTATAGAGCATGTGAAATGTAATGAAATACATACCATATCGACATCCGTCATTGATTTTGATATTGTGTGCTGTCGCCCACAAAGATAACTATTCAAGCGGTCGTCGAATACCATTGAATCGACTGCACAATTCCCGTTATTCCATAACTGATTCAAGAACACCTAGTACATAGATAACCAAGAAATGCATAAATTAATAAAACTTAAAGGCAATAATTAAACAAATTAAATAATATTTATAAGTTTTGTCGGCACATTACCCAAAAAAATGTGTCAGTATGTGTGACACGTTGGAGTAAGGCATTTGGATACTGTCGTTGTTTCTCGCTAATCAAGCGGAGATACTCGTAAATATGCTGTAGAGAAACAGAAATATTACGATTTAAAAAAAATTTATACACAAATCCACAACAGTATACATCACGAGGAAAATATAAATACCTCATCGCCTAGCCATCCCATCGAAGTTGTCCCCAAAATTATTTGAAAGAATGACCGCGAGTGCTGGACTCTCCGGCGGACTCTGCTATCACTAGTGAACCATCGATCAAACTCAGCAAACAAACTAGAGTCCTTCAATCCTCTCAGTGGATTTACATCCACACTCGTACTCATGTCAATCGCATGCTCCATGATTTGGGGTCGAGGTAACCTTCGGACGTTCTGTCCTCGCCTGATCGGAGGAATCATGTAAGGACTGTTATAAACATACGACGGTATGTACGCGCGGCCGAACTTACTAACGCCCGGAGGCACCTCTGTGAACACCTGCACGCTCTCCCCACTAACATCCCCGTAGAAACTATACAATGACGTGGGCGTAGACAAATTTTCATTGCCCACGTCAGTATACACTCCATAGTCATCCGGGGCCTGTACATTCGCCAAAAAGAACATATTAAATAATTATCAAATTAAAAGTTAAACGAACATAATTATTTAATTTAAATTAGCTTACCGCATACGAGCATTCAGTGGGAGAATCCTTATTTGAACGTTTAGAAAATGTGTCGATGAAGCCAACAACGGTTTCTTTAAAATCTTTTAATTCTGACTTTATTTCATACACGTTACGATCAATCTTATCCAGTCGTCGTCGTACGTAATCATTAAACTGCTTTGTCCTCGACTATTACAAAAGAAAAAAATAAAACTTTAGAATAACAATAAAAAAAATAATTTATAAAGGAAAAATATCGTATATTATTTATAATCTCAGAATCTCATGCGTCATCAGAGTTGTCTGTTTGCTGCTGGTGGTCATCAACAGCCACCTCATCCTCAAAAGTGTCATGACCCACCTCATCCTCAAAAGTGTCATGACGCTGCTCAAAAGTGTCATGACGCTGCTCAAAAGTGTCATGACACTGCTCAAAAGTGTCATGACGCTGCTCTGGTATTGGGTTTGGTATGTCGTCATGATCGTCATGCTCGTCCGATTGTCTTGTAACCGACGGCATCGCGTTGATTGAGTGTTGGTGCTGTATAAAGTATCATTTAAAATTATTAAATGAAAAGTCAAAAATTTCGATAAAAATTTTTTTAGTACTTACAGTATACCGACCTTATGAACCCAGTCTGGAATGCTTGGCAAGTAATCCTTCGCAGAGAGCCAATATTTTCTGCTACTCTCCTTTGAATTTGGCTCAAGAGTTTGTAAAACGTCCGTCTGCCATAAATTCAATTGAAAAATTTAAGTATACCCAACTTAAATTTAGTAAAGTTAAAAAAATAAGTAATACATATTACTTACAAGACGAGATTCGTCGTTGAAGAACGAATAAACCTCCGCAAAGTTGATTCTCGAAGACGCCATGGGCTTCCATTGCAGAATGCAGGGAATCTTACTCTTCGTTTTGACGACCCATGTTGATGGCAACCCTCCGATTGCTTCGTAAATCCAAGCCTACAACAACCAAAGTGAAAAATCAAATAAAACAACTATCAAATATTTAATACTATCAAATATTTAATACTATAAAACTTATTAATAAACAAAAAAAAGCACCTGCACCCCAGACGTAAAGCCGTAAAGATTGTATTTTTCAATATTATGATCTGGATTTTTCAACCGAGTCTTCTTAAATTTCTCGTCTTTCTCGAACAGTACATTGTCAAGACTCTCGTAAATCATTTCCCACGACAATAGACCCCATGGACGCTTTCAGAAGTACTGTATATCATCAACTTGGTCAAGCCAATCGAAATTAATTTGACAGTGATTTTTTCTTGCATTTAGTACTCTGTCTGCAAAATAAAACAGTGCAATCTTTAATGTGTCCATATCATCCATTTCCTTGAAATTCAACTCCTTAAATACTGCATCAAATTGCTTCACATTAATCTTATGATGCACACCACCAAAATACGTATTCCGTAGCCTCTGCTCCATTTCATCATTTTTTTCATTGGTATCAACACCAAATGAAAGTCCAGTAACCAAGCATCATTCGACAATTGACAAGCGAATCAAATGCTTACCAATTTGAAACCATAACTGATCCTCACGGTTATCTCTTCATGGACCACTTACCGCAGTAAAAGATTGTGCAAAATTACCCCACTAAATGGAAAACTTCGACACTCCAAGAAATGCCCAAATATATCCTTTTTGAACATACTCAACTGCCGCTTTGTTAATTTTTCCTCGATGGCTTTTACGACCGAGATAACATACACATGCTCGAAATTCGACCAGGAAAGTGATCAGCATAACGAAAATACATCTTGCCTACTTCAATATCCGGTGATTCTGATTTCGCCATGTATCTGTAATATTTATAAAATTATTACATTACATTTACAGAAATAAAAAATTCACTCGTTAAAAAAAAAACTCTAATTTTTTGGTACGACAGCGGGCCGCGCATGGGTGCGCGCTGCTGCCCAGCAATGGGCGCCGGCGCGTGCCCTGCCCCCCTCCCTCCCCACCCCAAAATTAAGCGTAATCACTCCAAAATCGAAAACAATACTCCCAAACACCACCAACCACCACAAACATCATCACCATCGCTATTAATCTCAAGCTATAACTATTATTATTCTAAAATCTCATTTTAAATTAATGAAAATAAGAAAAATGACTAACCTAGGTTTTGTTGAAGGTTTTAGATCGTAGATCGGATGCCGGTGAGAGATGGAGCCGCCGCCGACGAGGGTTGATGTCGCCGCCGATGATGGGAGTTGGATCGGTTTGGGAGAGATGAGTGAAAAAGGAAGTGTTGGGGAAAAGATGAGGGAGGGGTATTTTGGTCTCAAATGTTGTTTTATGGCTAATGTTGATAGAAATATTTTTGGGGGGTTAAGATGAAAAAAAGCAAAAATTTTTTAGTTATTACTGTAAATTTCTCTTTCCCCTCGTGATGAAAATATCTCCATTATTTTTTAATATTCCGACAATACTCCTCTTCCCATTTAAAAATATAAATTGAAAAAGGAGACAAGACCGAAATCCTTAAGCAAGCAGCCGACCCATCTCATCTCCTTCACGTAGAAACGATCGGCAATCATAGTCATGGGCATCAGTCAACGGCCGGTTGATCGCTGATTGCAGTCTCTTGTCACCGATCGGCCAGTACCCGACTTCAGCGGTTGGTTTCTCTCTCTTCTCTTCTTCTCTCGCATCACTCGCTGGCTAAGCCACTCGTCACCGACCAGCCACCACCTCCGACCACTTGGCTTTTCTCGCGTTACTCACCGGTCAAAGTCGTCGTCGATTGCAGTGATTAACCATGAAGATGCAGAAACAAAAGCTCAATAAGCGTTTCCAAAAATTCACTTCCTTTTATGACAATAATAATGATGATTGATGATGATGATTATTGATGATGCAACTGTGGTGATTACGATGAAAATGATGCAATTGTGATGACGATCATGAAGATGATGTAATTGTGATGACGATGCAGATTGAGTATTTTCTAGTCTAGCTTCATGAGCTAACAACATAGAATAAGCTTCATTGATGCTCATCTTAAGAATGTTTGCCTCAATATACACCACAACAGGATAATAAGACTCACCTAAACCTGAGATTAAGTCAGTAATAAAATTTAAAGAACTAACTGGACTACCAGCAATAGCAAATTCATCAGTTATAGATCTTAGTTTGCTGAAGTAATATGTAACAATTATGGATCCTTTCTTAAGATTATTCAACATCATTTTAAGATGAACCTTTTTAGCAGCAGTTTCAAATCCAAATTGCTGTTCTAAACTAGTCCAAAGTTCTTGAGAAATTTTAGATATTACCACAATACTGAGTATCTCGACATTAATGGAGGATAGAAGCCAGCTCAGCAACATTTGATCATGTTTCTTCCAGATAGCATATGCTGGATTTTATTGTACAATATCATCAGCATATGAAGAATCACCAGTGAGAAATTGATCTGGACAAGCTCGCGATCCATCAAGAAGGCTTTCAAGCTCATTAACTTTGACTGAAGAGAAAACTTATGATTTCCAAATTGTATAGTTGGATTTGCCAAGTTTGATTGGTGTTATGAATGTAAATGTTGAGATCGAGGATGAAACATTAGTATTCAAGCTTAAGGAAGCCATAAGAGTTGTGATCAGTTGGCTCTGATACCAAATCAGAGTTTATTTTGTATTTCTTATTCTGTTTGCAACTTGAAGAGAAAGTTGATGAATGCTAGATTTTTATTCAATCCATATTGAATCTGAATATACAATCTGTATTTATACTAATGTCCAAAACTTTCTGTACACACGCTAGATGCATGAGCTAAAACGCAACTAATTAACAGCCTGAAAACAATTTGTAACAACCTTGCTTACTCTGCTGCCACATCAGCAGAGTTAGTTAACTAACTATTCTAGCTTACATACTGAGCTACGTTTATTCTTAACAGATGAAGATGAAACTGAATTTTAATGTTGACGATGAAGAAGAAGAAATGAAATTGACAGGAGGAAGAAGAAGATATTTGTGACGATGATGATGTTGATGAAGAAGATGAAATTGACGATGGATGAGTAACGAGGAAACTGCAGAAGAGAGAGAAAAAAGAAAGAAGAAGAAAAGAAGAGGGGGAAAAAGGAAGAGATAAAATAATAATAAAAACTAAAAGAAGAAAAATTTGTTATTATTAAAAGTATTACTATTATTAACAATAATTTTCTTAGTAGTAATAATAATAATCAAGTAATAAAAAATAAAAAATAAAAAATGTTTATAATAAATTAAGGATATTTTATAATTTAATATAATTTATTCTGATTATAAAATAAAATAAATATATTAATATTAATACATTCTGATTCTTAGCGTTGAAGAAAATCAAAAAAGTTAATTCTTAAAGTTAAAAGAAAATCAAAAAGTTAAAGTAAACCAAAAAGTAAGCGGGAGAGACTCCTTCGTCCAACGGCTCACACTTTACACTCAGAACTTTTCAGAAATCAAACTCTATATTTATAGCCACGCCAATTCCCTTCATTCTCCTTACGGAAGCAAACTAAAAATCAATCGGTGAACCCTAAAGCTCGCAAATCATCTATGCTTTTTTCTTTTTTTATTGTTGATAGATTCTTGATTTTGTTAATCGATGGCTGGAAAAGGCGAAGGTCCTGCTATTGGAATTGACTTGGGCACGACTTACTCTTGTGTCGGTGTGTGGCAACATGATCGAGTTGAGATCATCGCCAATGATCAAGGTAACCGAACGACGCCATCTTATGTGGCGTTTACGAATACGGAGCGTTTGATCGGTGATGCTGCCAAGAACCAGGTCGCCATGAACCCCACCAACACTGTTTTTGGTATGTTCCTTAACTCCGTTGAACCTGATACTACTGATTCTGTTTGCGATTAGTTCTTTGATCATTATTGTTTAAACTGATCTGTTTGGGGGGGAAGGAAATAGAATTCAAGCGAAAATTCATGAGAAAAGAATAATGTAGATAAAATGGGAGAAAGGAAAAGGAAAGTTACTCCGCAGTCTATTGAATTTGTATTCAATTTTATGTGTATTTTATATCCATGCATTTAAGGAATCATTGTTTCTGTTTTAGTTCTTTAACCGTTCTTGTTGAAACTGCTTTGTTTGGCCGTGGAGAAAATAATGGGAGGTTCTAGGAGTTATACTCTGTTGGAGAATTTTGAAAAAAAAAAAAAAAACTGTGAACTCAGAATTGCATCCCGATTTCAGATTTTTTTGTTTGTTTTCAAATATGAATAATTTACTTGATTTAATGGTTTTTAATTGATTTCATTTACCACATCGGGTAGTATTAATATTTGGATAGAATGTATTAATGTAACTATAAATACATTCCCTACGGTTAGTTACTAGTTTAGTTGATCTTTAGTGGGCTGTTTAAATTACTAAAATACCACTCCTGCCAAAATAATAAATTATTAAAGAAAGCTTTGAGAACCAATGGGCAACATCACAAAACATTTATGCTCAGTCGAAATTGACTGAAATTGAAATGAGCTGGAATGTGAATGAATTGAAATGAAAATGAGGAATGGAGAATGGAGATTAAAATAAATTATTTATTTGAAACTGTTTTGTTTGACCAGTGAGAAAATAATGTGAGTGTTGTTGTTGTTTAACTAATAATAACATATGAATTATTAATAATAATTATATGAATGATTATTATATCAGTATATTAATTAATTAATTATAATAATAATATATTAATTATTGTGATTATTTATTCAAAAACCATAATTATTAATAATTTTGTTAATAAGATATTAATATATTAATTAATTATAATAATATATGAGTTAATTAATTAATTATAAATAAGGACAATATGGATATTTTAAATTTTGAGAGGATAAAATAGTTAATCTTATAAATAGATTTCCATTCCCTTCTTTCTCCATGGGAATAAAAAATTTAGTAATCATTCTCAATTTCAGGTGGGATCCATCACTTTAATTTCTATTTCATCCATTATTCATTCCCACTGTCAATTAATAAACACACCATTAAAAGACCAAAATACTCCTCCATGTAAAGTAATTGACATTGCATATTATAAAAAAAAAATCCCTAAAACACATTTATTTCACGTAAGAGAATTTCACAATAATCAATCACAATTTAGTAAAAAACCAACAAGGCAATTTTGAAATCATATTTCATTTTCATTTTCTAATATAATGAACATGCACATAAACTAGATCATATCCTAATTTCAAGTACATCTAAACAAACCTTAAAAACTCATCCAAAACGAAAAAAGTAAAAATAAAAATAAAAACATCTTCATCTAGTAAACTTAAAAGCCTAAACTAATTACTAAACAAATCGCATAACACGCAAATCCACTGACTAATGCAACAAACCTCATTCGAGAAGTAGACTTAGTGACAACCTTGGTACCCTCACAAATAGTGTGCTTAGCTATCTCAATAGGAAGCACAAATCTCACAAAGTTTTGAATTTCCCGAGATGAAATCATCGGTTTTTTCTTGTACCTCGTCAGCCTTAAGCTTCCTAAGCAAGCTTCTCGGAAATATCGTTGATGAAACTGTTAATAATTCCCATGGCTTTGCTCGAGTTCCAGTATTGAGATGGACTTGCTTCAGGATTTTGAAGATGTAGATCTTGTACGTCTTGATGCTCTTCTTCGCGCACTTCTTCTTCTTGTCGCTAGAGGTGGCTTCCTTTCAAAGTTTCCTCCTAGTTTCGGCTTTTTCTCCGCTGCGTCTTCATGGAAGATTGGAGCCAACACCAAAATCTAAAGATAAAATCTTTTGTAATCTTGATTTCTTCACAACTTTAGACAAAAAAGATGAAAATGGTGTTAGGTTTTTGCTTGTCTGAGAGAGAAAGGTAAGTGCATGTTTTATTTAGTGGAAACTTTAGTTTTCTTTTGTCCACTAATTATTATCAAAGCTCTGATTAATAAGGTGTAGCAGTTATAACTTCTGAGCTTCACTTTGAATTATTTAAAAATTTAAATATGGTTTTACACGTTTATCCTTTCAAATTAACGTTATATGTATTTTTATACAAATGACAGGGGAAGTATTTATAATTACATTAATATATTCTATCTAAGCGTTAATACCTCAAACCTCAGGGGAGGTCCATGAAAATTACCCCTACTTCATTTAATGAACAAAACAGAGCATTCTTAGTTTGCGACGATAAAAGAAAGTTACTGTGATTTTAGAATTGTATGTTGATTGTGTGTTTTGTTTGTATGGTGATATGCAGATGCTAAGCGTTTGATTGGGAGGCGATTCAGTGATCCTTTAGTACAAAAAGACATGAAACTATGGCCGTTCCAGGTCATTGCTGGGGCAGGTGACAAGCCTATGATTGTTGTTAATTACAAATGCGAAGAGAAGCAATTTTCTGCAGAGGAAATCACCTCAATGGTTCTAACAAAGATGAAGGAGATTGCTGAGGCTTATCTGGGCACTACTATTAAGAATGCTGTTGTCACAGTACCTGCTTACTTTAATGACTCACAGCGTCAAGCCACAAAGGACGCTGGTGTTATTTCTGGCCTTAAAGTAATGCGTATTATTAATGAGCCGACAGCTGCTGCTATTGCTTATGGGCTAGATAAGAAGGCAGGTAGTACTGGTGAAAAGAATGTGCTTATTTTTGATCTTGGTGGTGGTACTTTCGATGTCTCGCTTTTGGCCATTCATCAGGGTATTTTCGAAGTAAAGGCTACTGCTGGTGATACCCACTTGGGAGGTGAAGATTTTGACAACAGAATGGTGAACCACTTTGTTCAAGAGTTCAAGAGGAAAAACAAGAAGGATATTAGTGGAAACCCCGGAGCGTTGAGGAGGTTGAGAACTGCCTGTGAAAGGGCTAAGAGGACCCTGTCATCAACTGCACGGACTACAATTGAGATTGATTCTTTATACGAGGGTATTAATTTCTACACAACCATTGCAAGGGCTAGATTCGAGGAGTTGAACATGGATTTGTTCAGGAAGTGTATGGAGCCAGTGGAGAAATGCCTGAGAGATGCTAAGATGGACAAGAGCAGTGTCCATGATGTGGTTCTTGTTGGTGGGTCTACTAGGATCCCAAAAGTCCAGCAATTGTTGCAGGGCTTCTTCAATGGAAAGGAGCTATGCAAGAGCATCAACCCTGATGAAGCGGTTGCCTGCGGTGCTGCTGTGCATGCTGCAATCTTGAGTGGGGAGGGTAATGAGAAGGTTCAGGACCTCTTATTGCTTGATGTCACCCCTCTGTCACTGGGTTTGGAGACTGCTGGTGGAGTCATGACTGTGTTGATTCCAAGGAACACCACTATTCCAACCAAGAAGGAACAGGTGTTCTCCACATACTCTGAGAACCAGCCCAGGATGTCGATCCAGGTCTACGAGGGTGAGCGCACAAGAACCCGTGACAACAACTTGCTTGGAAAGTTTGAGCTCTCTGGCATTCCTCCTGCTCCAAGAGGGGTTCCACAAATCAATGTGCGCTTTGACATTGATGCTAATGGTATCTTGAAAATTTCTGCTGAGGACGAAACCACCGGACAGAAGAATAAGATAAACATGAGAAATGACAAGGGCAGACTCTCTAAGGAGGAGAGAGAGAAGATGGTACAGGAGGCGAAAAAATACAAGGCTGAGGATGAGGAACACAAGAAAAAGGTGGAGGCGAAGAATGCTCTTGAGAATTATGCTTACAACATGAGAAACACAATTGAGGATGAGAAGATCAGTGCAAAGCTTCCTGCTGCTGCCAAGCAGAAAATTGAAGATGCTATTGAGCAGGCCATCCAATGGCTTGATGGGAACCCGCTCGCAGAGGCAGATGAGTTTGAAGATAAGATGAAAGAGCTTGAGGGCATCTATAATGCCAATATGTACCAGGGAGTTGATCTATGGATGAGGATGGTCCTTCTGCTGGTGCTGGTAATGGTATGGCCCAAAGTTTGAGGCGGTGGAGGTGATGCTAGTGCATCCGTGGATGAGGAATGTCTTTCTGCTGGTGCTGGTAGCGGTGTTGCCCCTAAGATTGATGATCTGATCATTTTTTCCTTTTCTTGCTTCTATTACATGTGATATTGTTCGGTTGTGTTAGCATAAGATATTGTTATGCTTTTAAGTAATGTCCTGTTTTTCCTTCGATCAGTTTTATCTAGTTTTGTGATCTTTCTGCTTGTGCATCGCTAGAAAAGTATAGAATGCGATGAACTGGATTAAAAAAAAAAAGGAATGCCCAAACTATAAAGCTAGCTGTTCATAACAAGCTGTTCTAATTTGTTGATATTATTTTGATGAACGCAAATTGGTCGGGGAAGTGATGACCATTTCAATCATTGGTTTTTCTGGATCCAAGTTTAACGAGGGTCCTAAGGTCGTATGATATAGTGATATACATGCAAGAAATATTTAATGTAATTGACATTCAAGAGTACGGTAACTACCTATACGGTAACCGCATGGTACCGCTTCCTAAAAAATTTGCATCTACGTAGCTCACGTTTCTCCTCAAGAGGATATGCGAAGGCTGCAATAAACTATGCCTTGGAAGTCAGAAACTTGTCATTGAATTAGACGGGGTTATTTTCATGCATCCCTAAAAGTATACCTTTTAGAAATTGTGACAACATTCGTAAATGATTGCAATAAATAATGATTAATGAGAACTTTACAACCGATTGCTACAATAATTTAATAAGGTAAATTACTTAAATGCATACAATAAATGATCAAAGCGATATTAATATAACTGAATCATCTGTAACTAGTGGTTCTAGGAGAAGTTGGAGATGACCAATTTGATTGATTTACGGGGTTATATCAATTTTTTTCCCCAGCAAAGACAACGATGATGGCGTGGCAGGGGAATAGATGAGACCTTTAATTGTAATAGACCATCAAATAGTAAATAAATATAGAAGGGTACATAAACCAAAAACGTCTAAATTCAAGAGAAATAACAAAGTCATAACAATGCACCAAAGAATGAGAATTAACGTCAAACTAGCAAAAAATAAAAGAAAAAAAATTATCTGCTGACACGAGGGGCCTCCTATACATCTAGATAAATGTACCAGACAAACCAATAGATGAATGAATGATACCTGAATATTCATAAAATGTTGACGCACCCATTAAGTACAAGCCTAATTAGCCATGAAATTAGCTGTAAAGGGAGCCTCGCCAAAAACATGCCTGACAAACATAGAGGGAGAAGTAGACATAAGCCAGACTCGACTAAGAAGATAAATATATTCCCACTGCACAGAGCCGTGAGAAGAAATACAGGAAACCATAGTTGCCGAATCAGATATCTAAATAGCAGATTAGTAAGCTAAGTAACAAGCCATGAACCCTCGCAAACAACCATCAACTTAGTATAAAATACAGGTTAGTGCCCAAGAAAAGAGATTAAAGCTACTAAAACAAGACCCTGATAGTCACACAAAACACCATGAACTACAGACAGCCGAGGATTGCCTCGAGTGCGTCCATCCACCAAAAGCGTTGCCACCCCAAATGACGGCTGCAACCAGGATCCAACCTAAACAACCTTAGAATCAGTGCAATAACTTTCAATTCTTCCAGAAACTGAGAGCCTAATACCCCTTGCAACTAGGAAGGTTTAAAACCTAAGGCAGAACTAGCAAGCCTAAAGTTAGAAATCGCCCTAGGAACAACAACATCTAAAGAAAATGACATAGAATCGAACCTGAAAGAAAGAATTATTACCCTTCCAAACATGCCACAAAATGAAGTATGGAAAAAGAACTCAAATATATCTTCGAGTTGGGGTACACCGTCGCCAATGAACAAGTAAGGCATAAGGAGTCAGAAAAAAACTGACCTTAAACCATATATAATGAAAATAGAGCCAAACATATCTAAGTCGTGGGCAATTAAGAAGCAGATCCCTAGAAGTCTCAATAGCCTGAGCACAAAAATACCGAGAAATCATATAAAAACCCTTCGAGCATAAAGCGTCATTAGTTGCCAAAAAATAATATGATAGCTGCTAAAGAAAAAAGAAAAACCGAAAAGGAATATGCGACTGCAAGATAAGGGGAAAAACCACATCCTAGGCCTAGAGCCACGCACAAGCTCCCAAGCAATTTGCAACTAGAAATCACCATCACGAGCCAAATCCTACCAAATCAGATCTGAACCCACTCTAAAGATAAGAACCAATATAATCTGTTCAACAACCAAGAAGGCAAAATATTCTAAAGCTTTCCCCTATCCTAGACAGTACCCCTCCAATAAAGGAAATCGTCATCGGGGATGTTGCACTAGAATTATACAAAAACAAGGGGTAAGAATGCAATTAGCAATCATACAAAAAAACTATAGGCCGCCCAATTAATCATCCAACACGCATGGGGGCTTAGTTGCACAACGAATAGAGTGAAGGACGTCTCAGAAAAGGAAAAGAAAAGTAATGAAATTAAACCATACCCAGATGTTCTGCTCTATTATATTTAGCGTTCATAAATGAAGCCTATAAAGAACATTGATCCCAAAAGCGCCACAAAAGCTTTAGCTAAAAAGCCTCAGCCAAATCAGCAAACAATCAAAAACCTAGATCACCTTCTTTAACTAGACAACGAACCAAGGCCATCTACACCAATGAATCTTCCTTCAAATATCAGTATCAACTCATAGAAAAACGAGTGAAAAGCCTTCCTAGATGCTGAATAATAGTCACAGGTGGCCGAAGAACATGAAATAAGTGCAAAGGATATAGGATAACATATGTTGAAGAAGCACTAGATTCCCACCAAGGGAAAGCAGCCGATTATTCCAACCCAAAATCCTATATTCCTAACCTTTCGAATCATATCATCAAATAGGAAATCTTAAGATGTCCCATATAAACTGAGCATGCAAGATAAATAAATGAAAACTGACGCTGTTGAAAACTGGTAATTAAATGAACAATGGCGTGGCAAGAAGAAGAAAGGTTTATATCAATTTCATGCCATAGTATCATGCATGATTTAAAATCTAATTAGATTGATTATTTAATGAATTACCAACTTTAAACATGATTTTAAATTTTAGGGGAGGATTGGCAAACACTCAATGGGAAGAAGACAATTTAAGGGATTGGCAGGTCATATCCACCCGCACCAAACAAAAGTTATGTAACTTATTTTGTTCGTCAATAGAAGTTGCTTCAATGTTCATCCGAGCTTGTCATCTAATTAGTAGCACGCATGAATTAATATATTAATGAGATTTTTTTTTTTTTTTGTCTACTATTCCATGAAGTCACAGTTCAATAAAGAAATGTATTTAGCAGAATCAACAGAAAATGAGATCTTATATTTAGCTCGACTCTTGTTTTATTCTGGCTTTTGAACTAGTTTTGTTTTTATGCGAGTTTAACGACATTTTACTACTAAAACATCAATTATAATGGTTTAGACTTTGTATTATATATCTTACAATTTTAGACGGTTTTAAATCATTTAATAGCGAACTGGTAAATTATTGTTTGCATGAATAGAGATTCAAGTCTCATGTTATATTAGAAAAGAATTAAACTTTTATTTTAGATGTATATTCAAAATTTTTTATTTTATTTATTTTTTCTAAAAATTAGTAAAATATAAATTCTTCAAATGAAACTTCTTGAAAAAAAAACAACCTGTCAAACTTTTAGAGACTATTTCAAATATTTAAAAGTTGATAATAGTAGCTTGCCGTAAGATCGATCTGTTACGAAAGAAAACCCTGAAATAAATACAAAGCGTGTTTAATTTGTTATTGATTTTCTTTTCAGATAAACAAAAAACAAATAAATAAAATAACACTGAAATATGTATGAATTGAGCTCCTTGAGTTGTGCTTTAGTTAAAATTGATATAATTTATTTATTGCTAAATCCTAATAGAGAAAGTAGGAACAGTCTTCTTAATTCCAGAGCCATCCATATCTCTACATTGCGATTGCTTAATTAGAAAGAGAAAAGGTCAAAAAAGAAAAGAAAAATGAAACCACTAATTAAGAGAATTCGAATATCCATGTTATTACAATTTTAACATCACTTTTGATTTAGATTTTCAGTCAGTTCTCTCACATCCTCGGCCAGAGAAAAAAATCAAAGAAGGGTTGATGAGCAGAACCCTTTTCAATGCGAGGAGTTACTGAATTCTCAAGAGAATTTGAAGGCAGCAAAGGAAAGAGAGGCAAAGTTTCTTGATTACTGATGTCCGAGTTGTTGATGTTACTAGTTTGCATCAAAACATTGCACTGCGGTTGCTCAGGATCATAACCTGCACCCACATAACTAGTTGTGTTGTCCATTTCCTGATCAGTTTTTGCTCTCCTCTTTGGCCCACCAGGGATCCGGGATTGACACCTTGGTGCATTATGGATAGAACCCTAAATCATTCCTTGGTAAGTAATATGGCCCACATACTACTGAAAATGAAAAAGGACAAATCCCACGTACGTTGGACTCTTTAGTTTTACGAAGTGATCAAATAAAATGTTGAAGGGCAAAGAGAAGGAGATTGAAAGAATTAGGCAGCAAATCAATTGGATGGAGACGAGGCCTAGCAGTGAAAAATGCAAAAACAAAATGCTTCACGCAATCAAACGGCTAAAACAATATCTTAAATACGTTACTAGAAAACGACCACTAGATAAGAGCCACTTTATGTTTAGTCTTCAACACAAGAATCGAACCCATTTGCACCGTTTGTGGAAGAAGGAAACAAGAGGAGCAGGCTGATGAGTGGACTTGTGAAGGTAACGATTGATAAAATCGATTCTCTCTTGTATGTTAGATGGAGCGATTGACCCAAAGGTGAATTTTTAGGTGTGTAATACAAAAGCTTAGTATGTTAGATGGAGCTTATCATTTATAAATTTAAGTAATTTTTTTTTCCATCAATTAATGTGGTATATAATTAAAAACATATTTTGGATGAAACTACCACCAACGATCAGTCCTTCCATTTGATACGCTTGAGTTATTCGATTATCATATTTCAGTTACCAGGATTTTAACTCTAATACTACTTGTTGGGAGATTGAATTTAGAATTTTTAGATTCCAAACTTAAAAAGTTAATTTATTAAATGGAGAGACCTACCCTACTTATAAACTAAAGTAATTCTCTTTTAAAAATTAATATGGAACACGATTTAATAATTAATATTCTTATTAATAATTCGAATTTATATTTACAAAAAAAAAAGAATAATTCAATTTTCCTGTAAAAATTAATGCATGACAATAATTTACGAACTGTGTCGGCATACATATTCTATTTGATTAAAACATTTATGCCACAACAATTAATAAAGAAAATTGTATTTTTCATAAGCCGCTGCTCAAAGAAAATAAGATTAGTTTAATTACAGTGAAAATTGAAAAGAAAGTATGGAAACGACTTGACGAAGGAACGCACAGACCACGCATTCCGTATTTTTTAAAAGAAACTAGAATCATCCAATCAGGCAACGACCCAGAGCCAGCATTAACAAATAGTAAACGACTAACAAACCAATCACCGCAAAGATTCAAAAGAAAGCCTACGGCTAAGATCTTTTAACAAGACACGTTAGAAAGCTCTGGAACCCGCTAGAAACCAAAAGGGAAGCGGGAGAGACACCTTCATCCAACGGCTCACACTCCACAATCAGAACTTTCCAGAAATCAAACTCTATATTTATAGCCACACCAATTCCCTTCATTCTCCCCCACGGAAACGAACTAACAATCAATAAGTAAACACTAAAGCTCGCAAATCATCCGTGCTTTTTTTCTTTTTTTTTTTATTGTTGATAGATTCTTGATTTTGTTAATCGATGGCTGGAAAAGGCGAAGGTCCTGCTATTGGAATTGACTTGGGCACGACTTACTCTTGTGTCGGTGTCTGGCAACATGATCGAGTTGAGATCATCGCTAATGATCAAGGTAACCGAACGACGCCGTCTTATGTGGCGTTTACTGATACGGAGCGTTTGATCGGTGATGCTGCCAAGAACCAGGTCGCCATGAACCCCACCAACACTGTTTTTGGTATGTTCCTTAACTCCCGTTGAACCTGATACCACTGATTCTGTTTGCGATTAGTTCTTTGATCATTCTTTTTCAAACTGATCTATTTGGCGGGGGAGAAAATAGAATTCAACCGAAAATTCATGAGAAAAGAATAATGTAGATAAAATAGGAGAAAATAAAAAGAAAGTTACTCCGCAGTCTATTGAGTTTGTATTCAATTTTATGTGTATTTTATATCCATGCACTTAAGGTATCATTGTTTCTGTTTTAGTTCTTTAACCGTTCTTGTTGAAACTGCTTTCTTTAGCCGGCGAGAAAATAATGTGAGGTTCTAGGAGTTATACTCTGTTCTACTAAAAGGAGAATTTTGGGGGGAAAAAATCTGTGAACTCTGAATTGCATCCCGATTTTATTTATTTATTTATTTTTGGTTTTCAAATATGCATAATTTACTTGATTTAATGGTTCTTAATTGATTCTGTTTACGACATGTGATGAACATAGCAGAGCATTCTTAGTTTGTGACGCTGAAAGAAAGTTAGTGGTTTTAGAATTGTATGCTGACTCGTGTTTTGTTTGTATGGTGATATGCAGATGCTAAGCGTTTGATTGGGAGGCGATTCAGTGATCCTTCAGTACAGAGTGACATGAAACTATGGCCGTTCAAGGTCATTGCTGGAGCAGGTGACAAGCCTATGATCGTTGTCAATTACAAAGGCGAAGAGAAGCAATTTTCTGCAGAAGAAATCTCCTCAATGGTTCTAAATAAGATGAAGGAGATTGCTGAGGCTTATCTGGGCACTACTATTAAGAATGCTGTTGTCACAGTACCTGCTTACTTTAATGACTCACAGCGTCAGGCCACGAAGGATGCTGGTGTTATTTCTGGCCTTAATGTGATGCGTATTATTAACGAGCCGACAGCTGCTGCTATTGCTTATGGGCTGGATAAGAAGGCAGGTAGTACTGGTGAAAAGAATGTGCTCATTTTTGATCTTGGTGGTGGTACTTTTGATGTCTCGCTTTTGACCATTGAGGAGGGTATTTTCGAAGTGAAGGCTACTGCTGGTGATACCCACTTGGGAGGTGAAGATTTTGACAACAGAATGGTGAACCACTTTGTTCAAGAGTTCAAGAGGAAAAACAAGAAGGATATTAGTGGAAACCCCAGAGCGTTGAGGAGGTTGAGAACTGCCTGTGAAAGGGCTAAGAGGACCCTGTCATCAACTGCACAGACTACAATTGAGATTGATTCTTTATATGAGGGTATTGATTTCTACACAACCATTACAAGGGCTAGATTCGAAGAGTTGAACATGGATTTGTTCAGGAAGTGTATGGAGCCAGTGGAGAAATGCCTGAGAGATGCTAAGATGGACAAGAGCAGTGTCCATGATGTGGTTCTTGTTGGTGGGTCTACTAGGATCCCAAAAGTCCAGCAACTGTTGCAGGACTTCTTCAATGGAAAAGAGCTATGCAAGAGCATCAACCCTGATGAAGCGGTTGCCTACGGTGCTGCTGTGCAGGCTGCAATCTTGAGTGGTGAGGGTAATGAGAAGGTTCAGGACCTCTTATTGCTTGACGTCACCCCTCTATCGCTGGGTTTGGAGACTGCTGGTGGAGTCATGACTGTGTTGATTCCAAGGAACACCACTATTCCAACCAAGAAGGAGCAGGTGTTCTCCACATACTCTGACAACCAGCCCGGGGTGTTGATCCAGGTCTACGAGGGTGAGCGCACAAGAACCCGTGACAACAACTTGCTTGGAAAGTTTGAGCTCTCTGGCATTCCTCCTGCTCCAAGAGGGGTTCCACAAATCAATGTGTGCTTTGACATTGATGCTAATGGTATCTTGAACGTTTCTGCTGAGGACAAAACCACCGGACAGAAGAATAAGATTACCATCACAAATGACAAGGGCAGACTCTCTAAGGAGGAGATAGAGAAGATGGTACAAGAGGCAGAAAAATACAAGGCCGAGGATGACGAGCACAAGAAAAAGGTGGAGGCCAAGAATGCTCTTGAGAATTATGCTTACAACATGAGAAACACAATCAAGGATGAAAAGATCAGCGCAAAGCTTCCCACTGCTGACAAGAAGAAAATTGAAGATGCCATTGAGGAGGCCATCCAATGGCTTGACGGGAACCAGCTCGCAGAGGCAGATGAGTTTGAAGATAAGATGAAAGAGCTGGAGGGCATCTGCAACCCAATTATTGCCAAGATGTACCAAGGAGGTGGAGCTGATGCTGGTGCAAGTATGGATGAGGATGGTCCTTCTGCTGGTGCTGGTAGCGGTGCTGGCCCCAAGATTGAGGAGGTGGATTAAATTTGAGGATTTATGCTTAATGTTGTTTAATGATTAGGGGTTGAGTTGGGAGTGTGATCTTTTCTTCCTTTTCCTGCTTCTGTTACATGTAAATACTGTTTCCTGGTGTATGCATAAAGATATTATGTTTTTAAGCAATGTCTTATTTTTCCTTCCATCAGTTCTATCGATTTTGTGATACTTCTGCTTCTGCATTGCTAGAAAATGCGATGAGCTTAAAAAAGAGAATGCAAAAACCATACAGCTAGCTGTTCATAATAACAAGTTGTGTTTAATCTGTTGATATTATTTTGAGGAACGCACATGGTCGGGGAAGTGACGTTTCGATCACTGATTTTTTGGATCCAAGTTTGAGGTGGGTCTGAAGGTCGTACGATACAGTGATATAGATTCAAGAAATATTCAATGTAATTGCATGGTACCGCTTCATAAAAAATTGCATCAATGCAGCTCATGTCTCTCCTCATAGGATCTGCGAAGACTGCAATAAACTATGTCTCCGAAGTCAGAAACTTGAAAACCTGAAAGAACAAGAAAACATATATTCTTTACCAAATTAATTCTAAGTTCTATAATAAATTGACTATATCAGTAATGAGGTGGCCATTGTCCTGAACGCTACTTAGCCATGAACTTTACACCAAGAAAGCTTAGAAGCAAACCAAAAACTTTTCAAATGCATGACATCGGGGCATCAAATTACCGATTAAAATCAAAAGTTGGAACTTGAAATAGAAAACAAAATTGTAGGGGAAAAAAGAAGCAACTTTCATAGCATAATCTTAAAATTTTCCTTCCTTTGATACAGAATAATGGCAAGTTGATGGCAACATCTGCTCTTACATTTCTCAATACCGTGTCAAGATAAGAGCAGCTCATTTGCACTGAGGTGCGGGCGAAGGCAAACACGTACCTCGTGCTCTTCTGGACCCACACGATGCTTAGGTACCATGATTTCTAGACCAGTTCCTGTTTCATCGCCATATGCTTCTAGCTTGGCATCATCTGGAATCCGAGTTGGTAGTGGGATTTCTCTTATGAACTCTCCAGGAGGACAGTGCTCTGGAGATGGATCTGTCAGCTTGAATGTTCTATCATTTCTCTGGATATACGGCATACATGCTGTGCTCACAGATGATATCTTTACAACACCATGGGTGAGATTATTCCACCAAGTAACTTTCACCCTTTTAAGATCAGCAAAAGGCAAACTGATAATTATTAGGTATCCTTGTTCATCCTCATAGATGGTTTTTGCAGCTGTAACCGGCCCGTAAACATTCCTCATTACCCCAGTAAACTCGTGCAGCCAGGGAGGTTCTATGGGGTGCATTTCTGTATCCTGAATTCTATCATTATGCTGATTGTTGAGTAAACAACACTCTTCATCATTCCCATGTAGAAACAAATCCTTCTTTCTCTTGTTGCAAACATGTGAAAGATCTAATCCATCACCATTTGAATGGCTCACAGGACGTGTTGACAAATTCAAAGCAGACCCATTAAGCAATTTTTTTGGATGAGAATTTGAGTGAGTCTTTAGTGGAGGAAGAGGTCTATCAAGCTCGAACTCAGTGTTGGGGAGGTTTCTCCATGAAGAAAATTCACTTGCCTCAGGTGGGACTGAGAAATTTAGATCCCTACCTGTGAGTTCCATCCACCTTTTTTGCTCTTCCTCATCAATACCCTTGAGATTTGGAGATGAAACAACCTCAATCCCATGCACACACTGTGGATTTGAAAGACCTCTATAATGTTTCCGCTGCATTCTGTGAGACCGAACAAATCCCTTCTCAACACTAAATGGAAATGGACGCTCTCCCTGGCGTGAGTGCCCATTCATGTAGCTCCTGAGCTGCATCTTACCTAGAGCATTCTCAGGCCTTTCCTTAAAGACCCACATGTACATATTCTCCATATCATGCTGAACCAAGAACACCTCAAGCTCAAGATCTGTCTTATCAAACTCTAAAAACCCATTACTGTCCCTAATCACCTTGCACTTGGATTTCTCGTTCAACACAGGCTTAAAATAATAAGTAAAGAAAAACCAAGCACCCCATACACTATCTAATCTCTTTGCGCATTTTCGTCCGGATTTAGATGCATTGAGCAAATTATCGGACTCATTAACTTGGGGTCCAAGGCTAACATCTAGAATATCAAACGGGTCTGTACTCCATGATGGTGGTGGAGGACTACGCTCCGCAGATAAAGGAAGGTTAATATCAGGCGGTCTAGAGAGAATCATCGATCGATTCATCTCCCGGTCTAGTTCCTCATTTGATACCCCGCTTGAATCCATGGATAAAAGCGTAGATGGGTGGTGATTCTCCATAGACAAACTTGTAAGCAAATCTTCACCCATTTAAACCTTATACACAAATTGGGTATTTGTATTTGGGTGTAAAAATCAAATATCCAATCCCTCCAAAGTCAACCAAAACACTCAGATAACTCAACCTTGCTACAATCACCAAAGACCAAATTCCTCAAACAACACAAGTTTAAATCTTTAACTTCACAATTGATAAATCATGCACTCTATTGATTAATACAGTGATAAAATATAAATCTTTCTTTCTTTTTCCTATGTCTAATAGTGATATAAATAATAAAAAACGTTACCCTACACCATAGAAAAAGGAAGGAAAGAAAAAAAGTCTAATTACAAATTAGAGTTTGACAAAAACAAGAAGGATCTGAGAGATTACCTTTTTATGGATTTGGCTTAGAATCCACAAAAACTGAGATTTCTATTTTTTTTCTCTTGGCAAATCCTCATCCCTCCAATACGCAGAGCTAGAGAGAGATTTGATTGACGATGAAAGGGAAGGTAACGGTTTCTGTTAAAGAGATGGTCTAACTTGGACGGCGGAACCAGACGTTTGGTGACGGTAACAATTTTTGGGTATAGCCAGATTTTGTTTCAATGTGGTGAGCCTTACCACCCAGATATCAAGAAAGGCTGAATGGTTTTGGGCCCAACCTGTTTGTTTGGATTTGGGAAATGAAGATTTTCCCCAAAAGAAAGTGGGAAAGTCGATGGCATTTTCATGCTTCCTATATCGTCTTGTTCCAAAAAAATTTCAATATGTTACCTCTAGGTGTGTTATTACTTTCTTTATTTCCAAGGTATGTTATTTGGATCTGAATTCAGTGCTCAAATGAACTTTGTGCTGATCTTTTAAAAAGATACGATAAGTAATTATTGAATAAGAATAGAAAGTCAATTAAATATTAATTAAAATTACTATAAATACACAAATGATATAGGATTATGAAAAGTTAAACATAACTTATATAATATTAAATCTTAATTCATACTAAGAGAAAAAATGAAGACATCTATTCCTAAATGCTAAATTAAGAGAAATTTGCTCATGTAGTCACATGGCCACAACCACAAGGAGAGACTTGAAGTCTTGAACCCCTTGATCAAATCGATGATGAGGTAAGGAGGCATCATAGACCAAAATATTGTTTATAGAGAATTTGATTTCTATCATAAGTATTAGTACATTTATATTGTAATATTAAGAGAAAAAAGCATATCTTAATAATAATTTTTTTTTTAGTTTTCTATTGTTATTGAAGATTCATAATGAAATTTGCTTTATTAAGGTCCAAATTTCAGCCTTCTTGAAGATGCTTTCTAAAGTTTATTTTGTAACACTGAGAGCTAAAATATATGAAACTATTTAAAATAAAGCAAAAAATTAAGTGATTTTTAAGGTTATTGACGAGTCATCATTGTACCACTCAATAAAAGAAAAATTAAATTAAATTCATTTTTTGTTTTATATATTCACTAATTTCACGCAACATCAATTTACATTTCAAAATTTGGGACTTGATCTACGTAAAGCACTATTAGATGTACAATAGAAGTATATTAAATAAATAAAACACTTCACGTGAAAACACCCAAACATTCTTTAACGTCGTTTTGTCAATTATTAAACAATGTTATTTTCATGCATCCCAAATTATACCTTTTAGAAATTAGCTGGAAATTAACTTTGAAAATGAAAACATTCGTAAATGATCATAACAAATAATGGTTAATGAGACCTTTAAAACCGATTGCTACAATAATTAATAAGTTAAATTACTTAAATGCATACAATAAATGATCAAAGTGATATTAATATAAGTATAACTGTATGATCTGTAACCAATGGCTCCAGGAGAAGTTGGAGATTACCAATTTGATTGATTCACATGGTTATATTAATTTTTCTTCCCCCAGTAAAAACAACCATGATGGTGGGGGTTTAGGCAAGATGTCTAACTATAATATAGATGATCAGATAGCAAAGAAATATAGAAAGAGACATAAACCAAAACATCTAAGTCTAAGAGAAATAACAAAGACATAACAATACACCAAAGAACAAGAATCAACATCACACTAGAAAAAAATAAAAGAAAAGAAAAACTATCTCATAACATGAAGGACATTCTGCGCATCTAGATGAATGATGCCAGACAAACCAATCGGCAAACCCTGAGTATCCATGAAATGCCGACCCACCCAATGAGTGCGAGCCCAATTAGCCATGAAATTAGCAGCAAAATTAAGTAGCCTCGCCAAAAACGTGCCTGCTATAGAGGGAGAAGTAGACATAGGTCAGACTCGACCAAGAAGATAAACATAGTCCCACTACACACATCCATGAGAAGTAATACAAGAAACCATAGTTGCCGAATTAGGCTCCTCAATAACATATTAGTAAGCTAAGTAGCAAGTCCCAAACCATCGTAAACAGCCATCAACTCAATATAAAGGATCGGTTGCTACCCAAGAAAATAGTCTGAAGCTGCTAAAATGACACCTCGATAATCACACAAAACAGCACCAACTGTAGACAGCCCAAGATTGCCTCGAGTGCATCCATCCACTACCCAGATGGTGATCGCAACCAGGAGACCAACCTAAAAGGCCTCTGAATCGATGCCATTAACTCTCAATCCCTCCGCAAATTGAGAGCCCAATACCCCTCGCAACCAGAAATGTTTAAAATCAGAGGTAGAACTAGCAAGCGTAAAGTCAGAAACCAACCTGAGACTACTAATATCTACAAAAAATGGCATCGAATCAAAACTGAAAGAATTACAACCCGTTCAATCATGCCACAAAATGATCAATCATGCCACAAAATGAAGTATGGAAGAAGAACCCAAATATATCTTTGAGTAAGGGCACATCGTCGCCAATGAACAAGTAAGGCATAAGGTAGAAAAGAAACTAACCTCGAACCATATATAATGAAAATGAAGCCAAATGAATCTAACCTATGGACAATTGAGAAACTGATCCCTAGAAGTTTTAGTGGCCTAAGCACAAAAATATTGAGAAATTATGTAAAAATCCCTTAAGCATAAAGCATCATCAGTTGCCAAAAAATAACGTGACAGCTGCTAAAAGAAAAAGGAAACCCAAAAAGGAGTACGTCGCTACAAGATAAGCAGGAAAACTACGTCCCCAGGCTCCCATGTACTTTGCAATTGAAAATTGCCATCACGAGCCAAATCCCACCAAATTAGGTCCGGACCCACTCTAAAGATAGGAAACAACATATCTGGTCAACAACTGAGGAGGGTAAAATATCGTAAAGCTTTTCCTTATCCTAGACAGTACCCTCCAATAAAAGGAAACCGACACCGGTGATGCTGCACCAAAATTATACAAGAATAAGGGGCAAGAATCCAACTAGCAATCATACAAAAGTACAAGCCACACAATTAATCATCCAACGTTTATAGGGCTCAATTGCATAACTAATAAAAAAAAGGCGTCTCAGAAAAGGAGAAGAAGAGTCAAAATTGAACCATGAATGATGCTCTGCTCTATAATATTTAACATTCATAAATGAAGCCCACAAAGAACGTTGATCCCGAAAATGACACCAAAGCTTTAGCTAACTCAAGATCCTCAGCCAAATCAGTAAATGACCAAACACCTAAACCACCCTCCTCAACTGGAAAACGAACCAAAGGCCATCTACACCAATGAATCCTCCTCCTAATATCAGTATCAACCCATATGAAATGAGTGAAAAGCCTCTCTAGATGCTGAATAACAGTTACAGGTGGCCAAAGAACATGAAATAAGTGTAAGGAATATAGGACAACTCATGCTGAAGAAGCACCAACTTCTCACTGAAAGAAAGCAACCGATTAGTCTAATCCAAAATCCCATATCTCTAACCTTTTGAATCATAGCATCAAAATAGGTAATCTTAAGACGCCCTATATAAACTGGGCACCCAAGATAAATAAAATGGAAACTGACACTGCTGAAAACCGATAATAGAATAAACAATGGCCTGGCGAGAAGAGGAAATGTTTATATTTATTCTATGCCATGATATCATGCATGAACAAAAGGGTTTTAAAATCTAATTAGATTGATTATTTAATGAATTTCGAACTTTAAACATGACTTTAAATTTTGGGGGAAGATTGGCAAACATTCAATGGGAAGATGACAATTTACGAGATTGGCCGGTCGTATCTTCACACACCAAACAAAAGTTATTTAACTTATTTTGTTCATCAATCGAAGCTGCTTTAATGTTCATCCGAATTTGTCACCCAATTAGTAGCACGCATGAATTAATATATTAACGAGATTTTCATTGTTCTTTTTTGTCTACCATTCCATGAAGTCACAGTTCAGTAAATAAATGTATTTAGTAGAATTAACAGAAAAGGTGATCTTATATTTAGCTCGACTCTTGTTCTATTCTGGTTTTTGAACTAGTTTTGTTTTTATGCGAGTTTAACAACATTTTACTACTGAAACATGAATTATAAAGGTATAGACTTTATATTATATATCTTAAAATTTTAGACGGTTTAAAATCATTTAATAGCGAACTAATAAATTATTGTTTACATGAATAGAGATTCAAGTCTCGTGTTGTATTAGAAAACAATTAAAATTTTATTTCAGATATATATTTAAAGTTTTTTATTTTATTTATTTTTTCTAAAAAATTAGTAAAGTATAAATTCATTAAATGAAACTACTTAAAAAAAAAAAACACGCTGCCAAACTTTGAGAGACTACAAATATTTTGAAGTTGATAATAGTAGCTTAGTGTAAGTTCGATCTATAATGAGAGGAAACCCATAAATAAATATAAAGCGTGTTTAGTTTGTTATTGATTTTCTTTTCAGATCAATAAATAAGGGTCATTCTATGATGCCATGATTGCAATTACAGCATCAATACCGTAATTAAACATAAATTGTATAAATAAAAAATAAAACTTGTAAATCAACATCAATTACAAAATAAAACATAAATTTTATAAATTAAACATAAGACTTGTAAGTGGAAAGTAAAACGAGTGAATTAATATAAAACTGGTAAATTGATGTATTATTAGTAAATAAAATAAAAACTTACAAATATAACATAAAACTCGTAAATTAACATTAAGTGCAAAATAAAATATGAATTTAAAAATTAAATATAAGATTCGTAAATTGAAGATGAAACAAATAAATTAATAGAAAACTAGTAAATTGATGTCCTATTAGTGAACGAAACAAAAAATTACAAATATAACTTAAAACTAATAAATGAACATTAACTGTAAAATAAAACATAAATTTTGAAAATGAAACAAAAGACTATAAAGAAAAGGTAAAACAAGTAAATCACTTTAAAATTGATAAATTGATGTATTATTGATAAATAAAACAAAAATTTACAAATATAATATAAAACTAGCAAATCAACATTAAGTGTAAAATAAACATAAATTTTGGGAATGGAACATAAGACTTGTAAATGGAAAGTAAAATAAGTAAATTAATATTTTTATAGTAAACAAAACAAAAATTTGTAAATATAATATAAAACTAGAAATCAACACCAACTGTAAAATAAAACATAAATTTCAGAAATAGAACATAAGACTTGTAAAAGGAAGATAAAACAAGTAAATTACTATAAAACTGGTAAATTGATGTATTACTAGTAACTAAAATGAAAACTTACAAATATAACATAAAATAAGTAAATCAACATTAAATACAAGATAAAACATAAATTTTGTAGATTATGCCTAAAACTTATGAATAAAAGGTAAAATAAGTAAATTAATATAAGAGTTACTACCAAAAATAAAATAAAGTTCATAATTGTAAAACAAAAACTCATTCTAATGTTTATTACCTTATATTTTTTTATTTAAATTGAAGAATGCTAGTTTTGTATTTATGTAATAAGTGTGATGTTTTGTTAAGAATGAAATTTATTCCCATAATCATATTTTTAAAAAAATATTATTTTAATGTCTTTCATGATTGTTGTAAGATGAGATTATTTTGCATCTTTTTGCATTTTCTCAATAACAACTGTAAATGGTCTCTAAGTATAAGTAAAAAGTTTGAAACTACATGAAGTATACATAAGACTCAAAATTAGATATAATTTTATTGATATATCATATGTGTCTAGTAATATAAGATTTTTTTATTATTATTTTTTTGCTTGATCCATATCAAGATAAATAATTGTGCTTAATTAACTTGTGTAATAAATAAATATTATTATAAAAAATAAAAGATATAAAAATGTCCTAGAATAAATTTAGAATTTATGGTTAAACCAATTAAATAACACTTATTCTACTTTTTTCAGTATAATTTTTTATTTAATTAATGAGTAATTTTTTTGTTTAATTAAAAAAATTTGTAAATAAATAAAATATTTTTCACTAAAATTATGTAGAAAAAATGTTAATTTTTTAAATAATTAATAATTTTATATTAATTTACTGATTTTATTTTATATTTATTAATTTTATATATAATTTATAATATTTATATTATTATGATATTAATGTCGTAATCTTTATTACGGCATTATAGAATTCTCCAATAAATTAACAATGAGATTTGGTCTCCCATCAAAATTAGATAGGTGGCGCCCTTGCAAAGGATGCGAATTCTCTTTTACTTTCCAGATTCAACGTATACATTCCCCATGCAATTACTCGGTGGGGCAGTTAAAAACTCATTTCAACAAAGTTATTGGTGCATAAATAACGACATGAAGGTTACTAATTATACATAGGACCTTTGATTAATAAAATTAAAATATAAAAAAACACTAAAATATGTATACATTGAGCTCCTTGAGTTGTGCTTTTTCTAAAATTGATATAATTTATTTATTGCTAAATCCAAATAGAGAAAGTAGAAACAAACAGATTCGTCTTAATTCCAGAGCCATCCATATCTCTACATTGCAATTGCTTAATTAAAAGAAAAAAGGGTAAAAAAGAAAAGAAAAATGAAACCACCATTAAGAGCATTCGAAGATCCATGTTAGTACAGTTTTAATATCACTTATGATTTTGATTTCAGTCAGTTCTCTCACATCCTTGGCCAGAGAAAAAATCAAAGAAGGGTTGATCAGCAGGATCTTTTTCAATGCAAGGAGTTATTGAATTCTCAAGAGAATTTGAAGGCAGCATTGCATTAGTTTTTGCTTGTAAAATTCCAGTTGGGTGCAGAGGAAAGAGAGGCAAAGTTTCTTGATTACTGATGTCAGAGTTGTTGATGTTACTGGTGTGCATCATAACATTGCACTCCGGTTGCTCAGGATCATAGCCTGCACCCACATAACTGGTTGTCTTGTCCATTTCCTGATCAGTTTTTGCTCTCATCTTTGACCCACCAGGGATTAACACCTTGGTGCATTGTGGATAGAACCCTAAATCATTCCTTGGTAAGTAATATGGCCCACAAACTACTGAACATGAAAAAGGAAAAATCCCACGTTAGACTCTTTAATTTCTCGAAGTGTTCAAATAAAATGTTGAAGGGCAAAGAGAAGGAGATTGAAAGAATTAGGAAGCAAATCAGTTGGATGGAGACGAGGCCTGGCAGTGAGAAAAGCAAAAACAAAATGCTTCACGCAATCAAACGGCTAAAACAATATCTTAAACACGTTACTAGAAAACGACCACTAGATAAGAGCCACTTTACGTTCAGTCTTCAACGCAAGAATCGAGCCCATTTGCATGTAAAGAAGACAGCTTGGAACAAAAATTATAACCTGACTAAAATAATTATTAATTAAAAGAAAGATACGAACTACGAAACCCAGGAGGAATTGAGAAACAAAAAGCTTAAAAAAATAAAAGCATATTCATAAATTCCGTGACCCAAATTCAATGTGTGTGTGTGTGTTTGTATATGTATATATAACTAACCGTTTGTGGAAGGAGGAAACAGAGGAGCAGGCTGATGAGCGGACTTGTGAAGGTAACGATTGATAAAAGCGGTTCTCTCTTGCTTCTGCTTCTGTCTTTGCCTAGCCTTGTGATTTTGAAACCAGTAGAACACATTCTTTCCTTCAATGTGACCATAAGCCCTAAGCCTAGTTGTTATTTGCTGTATCTGTTCAGCGCTTGGTGTCCTAATGCCTTGCGCATACAAGGATTCCAGCATGTTTATTTGCTCTTTTGTCGGGTTCCATCGTGAACTACTCGACAGAGTCGTTCCACCACCACCACCACCACCACTAACCATGTCCATGTTATTATTATTATCACCATCACCCTCCATATATATTAGGGTTACTGAAATAGGGACTTCAGAGAGAAATTAAAAACGAGACTGATTTTTAAAAATGTTAGCTTGTGAGTTTTGTTTTCATTTTGCATGGGCTTTGGCTTTGTACTTTTTCTTTTTTTTTTATAGGCAAAAGGATTAAGAGTCAAACAAAAGGAAGAAAGAGAGTGAAAGTGTGTGTGTTTGTGTGTATTGACATGCGTATTGTTTTTGGTGCTGAGCATCTCTGAAAACACGGAGGGTAGCGGCTAAGGGAGAGAAAGAGTGAGAGGCCTTTTGGTTCAAAAACGAAGAGACCATGCAAAGACCAAAGTGCCCGCGTCCGCGTGTTTCTTTTCTCATTTTTGGCTTTAATTTTGTTTTTCGTATGTCTCGGGAATGACAGAAACTGACTGGCAAAATACGTAGGATACGCCATAGAAGGAAAGAAGGGTATAAATGTCATTTGCTTAGGGAAAAAGACAGCCGGTTGGGTTTGTAAGGTGTAGGTAAGAGCTAGGCTTTGGGAATTGAAGTGATTTCAGATTGTTGCAGAAGAAAAATGGATGTGTATGTGTACGTTGAAGTTGAATCGTTTACAGTCCATTGTAACTTAGGTTACTGTGTAATCAAGCTTAATTAATTAATTAATTAATTAAAACCCTTAATTATTCCCTTTTTAAAATATATGAAGGTATATGTCAACGAGCTATTAAAGGCCGCAGTCACACGGTTAATCAAATAGGGAGCAGGTTAGCCGATGAGATCATTGTGCATGCAACTTAAATGCTGACTCTTGTGCATATGTTATGCTTTCCATTAATTATAGGTTATTATTTGAGGAACTATATTAATTATGAGGGAAGTACTGCCGCCACCTTAAAGCGACGCCTCGTGAAGCACAACACCACCACCGCCACCACCCCCGGCCTATTCTCTGCTTTCACTTGGCATCAAATTCGATAGAGATTGCTAGCTAGCTGGTGTATCTCGCTCTCTCCCTCTATAGCTCGTAGGCTTCTCTTTTTTCTATCATCTTATCTTTTTAGTCGCAATACGACAATGCCTCTAACCTAATGCATTTGGCCGCTTCCGTTTGGGAAATTTTGGACCAACATTAAGATATGAAATTCGGGCAATTTTAAAGGAGTTTTTATGCATACTATTATATTGGTGGGTATCTGAAGCTTCTTGCTTGTTACCGGTCAAGGAAGGTAATTACCAAAATAATATAATAAAATAATATTGAAACCAATTGGCGTGAAATTTCCTTTTGAATTTCTCATGTTAGCTTCATATGCCATTGTTTATGTCAAGAATGTGCGTGTAGCCTCTAGAATTATGGAGACATGGTACGGGAAGCACCTGAACAAATTGAGTTATATTTTGTTGCAAAAAGTAAATAGACAAAGGTAGGAGTATGGCTTTGCATTTTGTCTTTTATGCTTTGAGGAAAAAGACATTTTTAGCTCTTCGCATGCTGCTTCTGATTGTTTCTAACTTTCTGCAGAAGTATGGATAAAAAATAGAACCTCCGACCTGCCGGATTCGAACCAGCGACCTAAGGATAGCCATCAGGATCACCCACTACAGTCCTCCGCTCTGCCAACTGAGCTAAGGTCGGTTTGGCTATTGGAAACCCAGAAATATATTTTGTCACAACTCCCAAGAATGTGCAATTCGAAGGCACTTCCAATCGATAATTATCCGAGCATTAAGCCTCCAGAATGTAAGTTTACAAGTGTACCCTTTGATATCTTTGTTAGTTGTTACTGCTATCAGGAAAATCCAGCGCCCGTTGCTAGTAATTTTAAGAGACGTTGGGAGCAAATATGCAAAATATAAAATTTGTGCAACAATTATGAATAACAAGCTTATTCAAATTACTTTCAATAAATTAGATTGTCTTTCTCAAATGGTAGAGAACATCATTCAAGCCAACCACTAATTAGCCCAATGATAGATACTTACTCGTCATATCATGTGCTTGGCTTTGAATTTTAACTCTATAGATTAAGGTAAGTTCCGATAAATGTATGTTCCAACTATAAGTAAATTTAATGCAATATTAAAAAGAATGAGAAAGAGAGAGAGTCAGAATCATTGAAAAAAGTTATGATATGAAATTATGAATTATGACCATTCAAAATTACCTTCTTTTTTATTTTAATGGAACGAAAGCTTGTACAAAGACTTGACGCGGGATGGATCTTTTGAAAAATTAGATTAATGGGTTGGACTGGCGTTCCAAATCCAATCTAACGCCAGCCAATGATCAGTTCTGAGTCATGAAGAGTCATGATTAAATATTTCAGTAATCGTTGATTCATCACTTTTATGGGCCCACTAGATGTTACGTATGAGCCATAAGATTCATATTTATTATTTTACTTAAGAAGAAATATGGCTCTCTAAGCCCGATTAATGAAAATATATTTGTATTTTCTTATTAGAAAATGAAAGTTAGTTTTGTAAAAAAGTAACTATTGAGAGCCAATTCTGAGTTTCCAGTTTCACATCAGCGTCAAGAAATGTTAAAATATTTTGGTAAACACCTTTAAAATTTTAAATTAACGATAAAGTTATTAAAAAAAAATTGTTCTAATGAGATTGATTAGTGAGATGTATATAATTTTTCATAATCATATTAGTAATTAGTCTTTTTATAATCCTATTTTTTCTTTAATATTATTATTAATGCAGAAGTTAAGGCTTAACTCCATTAATAAAGAATGACTTTCTTAAATCTTGTATATTAGGTTGAGCTTTTACATTAATTATAATTAATATAAATATAATAAATATAAAAGGTTATTCGTTTTTATGTTTATGGAAAGTAGAGATCCCATATGCATCATGATCCTTTTAAGAAACAAAGAACAATGCATCTTACAAGTAGAACTTTATTCTTGTAAGAAAAGTACAAGCACTGACTTAATAAAAGAAGAACGAATATGAGTAAAAGCATCTAAACACCTCTGCAAATGCTAAGTCCACCGTCAACCTTGGACCCTAGCAAACACACATGTGCTTGGCGATTTTCACAATATCTAATACCTCATATTTATATTTATCACGAGACTTGTTTGGTACTTGGCAGTCTTTTTAGTAATGAGAGCAAGTGACTTACGATAATTTTTTTTTCCTTCCAAATATAATTTTAAACTATATTATATTAAAAATAACAGTCTACTCAAATTTGAAATACCTAAATCTATACAATTATAACATAATTTAAGGATATTAAAAACAATCTATAAAATTAAAAGCATAGTTTAGAATAAATTGAGTATAACTCAAAAATGTACGTAAGTAAGATTAAAAGTTGTTTATTAAATGTTTAAGTGTGAAATACTATTAATTTTAGACTTTTTTAAAGAAATTTATTTATTTGTTATTATAACAAAGAAATAATATGTCACTTATATTATGATATTAAAAAAGAAAAAGAAAAATAAGTATGCTGTTAAGATATTTATATTCAAATCCATTTAAACTTTAAAAGAAATTATGTCAATTTAATTTTTTTTTTAAAAAAATACAACCCTTCTAATTGAGTGGCACTTTTTAATAAATTTATTTATATTAATATAGTCATTTGATATACGTTTGGGTACTTTAATTGAAAAATACTTTAAATCTCAAGTTCTCAACATACATTCTCATTCGCAAGCATTTGTTTTTGTAGCTTGTTTGGCTGAGCATCAACATTAAAAGCACTTGCAAGCTTTACAAAAGCTTCGCCACTCCAGGTAGTCGTCGCATTCCACCGAGCAAATGAAAAAAAAAAAAATACCCCCAGCTAGATCTTTATGGGCGACGGGCGTATTTTTTGGCAGGGTACTCTAACCCAATCAGATGACGTGGCAGCACCGCTTGGATGATGCAATGACCTGCCACTATTTTAATTTTATCATGCCAGTCTTTAATTTTTCTTTTTTTGTTTTTTAATTTGTGGCAAATTAAGTTATGAATATATCTTATGATTAAATGACACACACGCCCTAACAAACAAAGCCCATGTGAGCTTGCTCTGCTTCCAACCATAACACACACACACACACACCACTCCAATATTTTGCCCATATCCCCAATCATATAAGCGTCTCTCTTTCAGCTCTCTTTGGTTTTTACTTTTTATGCCCAAATTTGAAAATTTATTTCTGCCTTTTTTGAAAATCTTTTTTCTATCAAAGGCTTTATCTTTTAATGAGCTGTACAATATGTGGTTCTGGGTTGCTGTTATTTTTTTCTTTTTTGTACTTGTAAGGTAAGTTGTTATATTGTATCGAAGTTTCCACGAGCGGTCGGATTCCCTTTGAGCGTGTGTTTTAGGCAATATTTATATTTATGGTGCTTTTCCTTTAACTTGAGGAATCTTAGAATGTGAATTTGCTCCCCAAAAAAAAAAAAAAAGCAGCAAAGTTCATTTGATCTTGTTTTTTGTGTTCTATCGTTTTCCCTTATAGAGAGAGAAGTTTGGTAATTTTTTGAATTCGGTACTTGGATTTCATATATTGAAGGTTTTAACCCAAGAGTTAGTATGTGTTGTTTTGATGTGAATTTTTAAGACAAAAGATGGCGTCATTCAGTGGATTGGGTATTGGTCTGAGTCTAGTATTTGGTTGCCTGTTCTTAGCTCTTGTTGCAGAATTGTACTATGTGTTATGGTGGAAAAAGAGAATCAATCACAGACAAGAAATTGAAGATGAGTACGGCAACTATGCAAAGGAGTACTTCATTCAACTCTTCTGTTGGAAAAAGCCCTCATCTTTGCATAGCGACCACACTCAAGATTGTGAGAGAGGCCAAATTAATGCCAATGGCGGCCACGAACTAGCAGACCCAGAGTTGGGCACAAGCAAAGATTTGCTGCTTAAAGCTTTTGGAGATGAAAGCGAGGTGTCAGAGCTCATGAGACTGCACAATCTAGCGGGCCCACCAAGATTCCTCTTCACAATCAAAGAGGAAACAAAGGAAGATTTGGAGTCTGATGATGGCAAATCTAGAGGAGGTGATAGAAGTGGAAGAAGGTCAAGAACCAGAAGTTTAAGCGACCTTATGGTAGCTATCGACTCGCCTTTTTTAACCCCTTTGGCTTCTCCAAGAGTAAAGTCAACGACTTTGAATGCTTTGGATTCATATCACCACCTCGGATTCAATCCTCTCTTCGAATCATCGTCAGACGCTGACTTGAATTGGTTGAGATCTTCACCTCCTCCAAAGCTCAAGTTCTTGAGAGATGCTGAGGAGAAGTTGTTTAAGAGATTATTGATTGAAGAAGCTGAGCAAAGGGTAACTAAAACAGAGGGTTCCGCTCTAGATTCAGGTGTTAAAACTCTTAACACATCATCAAATCTGGCCACTGAAGTGCTAGAAGGTTCTTTTCTTAAATTCATTGTTGGTCACCATCTACAGCAATATCCTTCCAGCACTTCTCAGGTGCTGCCGCTGGCTTCCTCACCTACAACATTCAGCTTTCAGACCAGTAATAGACCCGAAGCCCACAGTACATTAGGTTGATTTTTTTTTGTTTATTCTTTCTATTTTTGCCAATTAATTATCAAGATGGTTACTTTACTTGTGTATCTATCTAAAAGTGCTTTCTAATTTCTGAGGCAATTTTTATGTTTCTTTTCAAGTATTTGATTAACATAGCTGTGACTAATCTACAACATTGTTAAAATTCTGCAAATATTGATGTTTAATGCCTTATTAGTTACAAGTGGGGGAGTTTGTGGGGGCATTTTTTTGGTTTAATGGTCCATTCTACTTGTCTCCTTAGCTTGCTTAACTAATAATTATTCATCATACTTTCTGCTGCCATTAACTTCCATTCCAAAGGGGAGTTTTAATTATTATTAGTTCTCTGATTGTATGTTCAGACTTTTGTAATTACCGTAGAACACGGGCCATTGACGAAGATAATGCTAGAGCTTATTATTAAAATCTTAAACCAATCATAGAAGTGTGAATGTGTGAGTGTGACCTTACGCGCTGGATTTGATCAAATTGGTTTACAGCTAATGATGGATGGAATCCGGTTGTTAAAGCTTAATGTGGGCAAATTTGGGCTGGAAGCTTATGCGGTTCAACTTGAAAGTCGAAACCTTAAGCAGCAACCTTTGAAAACCTTTTCCTATTTTTCATTTGGCTGATTCGATTTGATAGAAAATTTGATGCTCTTCACATAACTTTCTTTCGTCCAAACGCGTGATTTGAAAGTGCCCCCTCAATGCCAGTCAGAAAAAAAAAATTGGCTCTTAAACCAATAACAAACCAATTGTTTCAAGTGAAATAATCTTTTTGAAGTAAAAAAGTCATAAAAGCCATGTGAAAGCCAAAAAAAGAAAAAGAAAAAAGAAGGAAACAAAAGGACTACTCGAACTTGGTTTTTGTTTTTGCTTTTCAACTTATGATAAATGAATCAAAAAGTTGCAATTGAAATAAAATTTACGCGTGGAGAACTGAAACTGATACTTAGTATGTTAAGGAAATTAAATTATCCAAAAACTTAAGCTGGTGGATAAAAGTTAACTATACGTCTTAAAGATTTAGTTGCTTATTTTCAGATGCGAACGTATATAATTTATTTTAATACGTATACGTTCTTAAATCGTATGATTTAAGAAAGTTATTTTTTAATAATTATAAAATTATGTAGTTTAATTAATTCTATTAAATTTCACGATTTAAAAATATATCCATAAAAAAAATAAAGATTTAAAAATATATCCATAAAAAAAATAAAGATGCCCGCGTTAAAAAAGATTTCTTAAACTAAATAATTATTTACACGGATATTTGATTTGCAGATGTTCAGTCAAAAAATTTGAGGGTACAAAAACTATAATTTTTATTGAACAGTAGGAGCTCTACACAGTAATTTGTAAATTATCTAGGAAAAAGAGAGAGAGAGAGAGCATACCTTAAAAAAAATTTAAAAAAAACTTGTAAAGAAAGGAGGCATTAAATATTTGCTTACACGAAAGTCATGATCAACAAAGCTGACACAGATAAGATGAGTGGGAGATGGGAAGAGGCTACGAACTCTTACCTGAAAAAAACAAGAAATGTCATTGTTATCACGCGATTTCCCCAAAAAGTTTTTGCCCCGCTTTCTTCCTGCATCAACCTATCAATTCCCTTTTACGCCCAACATGACTCTTTTCAAATTTGAACCTCTTAGATAGACTTAAAACGCAGCGCTTTGAACGATAGATAGATGCACGGTGCTTTTCTAACGGATAGAATTTGAGATCAAACATTTGTAATTTGTTTTGAGTCTGAGACAAACGAGGCCCCATGTGAGACCAAATCACCAAACCCAGACAGAAGCAGGGGTCCACTATGCAAGCCAATTTGTTGGTCCCATTAAATTAAAAATAAAAAATAATAACTGCAATTTTTTTTTCCAAAATAAAATTTAATGGGTTTTGTTATTTTCCTTTGATGCTTCGTAAACAGTTTGTCAGCTTGCGAATTGCAATTTTGGATATGATATATATGATGCTCAGATGTCTTTCCAACATCTCTTGGACTTGGGATAATCTCATACACAAACTCTTTTAAGTGGGTGGGATCGGTTGATATTCTAATACGGCGCCGTTTAGTCAGCCAGCTGGAATTAGGTAAATAAAAGTGGTAGCCTTCTGGTTAACGCAACACAGTGTTGGAGGAGATGTTGACAAATTTGTTTGAGAATGTCATGGAAATTTGAAAACACTTGGTAACATGATTGCCATCGACACAACGGAAAAGTTAAAGCCTTAATTTGAAGAGTACAAGAAATCTATTTGGATCATATCATTGGGTATACGCATGATTGCTTCTTGATGTGGTGTGTTCCATATTTCTAAACTACCCACTTCATGAGGTATATTTTGGGATAAAGTTGCCATGAGTTTCTAATCCGTGTATGGTTCGTATGAGATAAAATCACTAGTTGGCGTATGCAAATTTGTGGATGGGAAGAGTGACTAAAATACAACACCTCATCCACATTCATCGGTAAAAGATTTCAAATTTTTGAAGTTTTTTTATTGTTAACTTCATCGAGAGTGTGTTTTGTCTTCTAATCTATAATATATTATGTGATTGATTGAAAAACTGAAGTTATAAAAAATAATAACAATAATGTGTTAGTAACGAAAATTTTGGGTGTAACATAAACTAGAGAATTTTAATGGAGAGTACGAGGCGCCGTACCAAGCAAACTTATTATTTTAGATAGGTTATGACTATGTTGAATTTAATCTATGGTGGAGTACGAATCTCAGTCACACACGCAAAGACTTATTATAACTTTGATCGTGTGGTTATGAAAATGTGTTCTACCTTTGAGCGGTTCTAACATAATTAGACCCCTTTTTAGATATCTATGATTGAATAATTTAAATAAAAAATAATTGAACAAATAAAAAAAAATTCAAGGAATGAGAGTTCATGAGTACTTGGGGTAGTTTTGAGATTGCTTTAGATTCTCAAGCAATCACTTTTACATTAGATTTTTAAATAATCAGGTTTGTAAATAATTTTAAACGTGTTTGATAAATTTAGATTATAATACAAATGTACAATTACTTTTAAAATGACTTGTTAAATGTATTTGGTAAATCAAAATATTAAAATTAGAGTGTTTATGTACAATTACCAAAATGTACAAATTTTGTTATATTGTAACAGGATATAGAATCTTTAGTTTTAATTAAAATTTTAAATGTATTTATCAATTGCTTATTTAAAATATATATAAACTTGTCTTTCTATAAAATAAAATAATTCTACCAATAAATATTTATATAAAATATCAAAAAATGTTAGAGGTTCTGTTGCCGGCGTCAGTGCCGTCGCCGACTTTCAAAATATATACTACAAATTGATTAAGTAGGCACCATCGATCACAAATTTCATACTCTACTCAACTCAACGGTGGAAATTTCTCCTGCATCAGAGGGGTGATGGCGGAGAACACGCCACTCTAAGTTCATGGCCACCGTTAGCCGCTGCTTTTGGTTTCAAGACCGCCATATTCATGGTCAGATGTTGCCGATCTGTTTAATATTCATGGTGGTGCACATCAATCTAATAGTATTAGCGATGTTGCCTAAGAAGTTTGTTTGCAAACGCCGCGACGGCGCCGGAAACGTCACTGGCAGTTCTTTTATTTTTTTTTATTTTGTTCTATTAAATTTGAAAATTATTAGTAATAAAAATAATAATTAGTTATATTATTTTGAGTTTTAGAATAATTTTGAAAATACATAATTAAAGTAAGGATATTTAGGTATGAAGCATCATAAAATTGGATTCTTAAAAAATTAAATTTTTAGAAGCTACTTTCATAGGCTTTTAGAAGTTAGTATAAAAAAAAAGATTATCTGATAATAAGATTTTCAAATAATTTATTTTAAAATTATTTACCAAATACTTTTTAAATATTACATGATCAAATAAGTGATTATTTAACCTTCTAAAACAATCCCAAACATACTCTCTCGGTATAAAATTGTATAAAATTGACGGAAAAAAGAAACATGTGTAATATATCTATATATATATAAAGTTATGACTTGAGGAGGTGATGTGGCATCACCATTTTGCTTCTTTGTATATTCTCTATTATTTAATAAATAGAGAATTTTTTTTTAGATTTGGCTTTTCATCTTTTCATAATTAATTTGATTGTATTTAACTCATTTAATAAATAGTAACTTTATTAATATATATCATTCCTCATCTTTTTATATTTTCTATTATCTAAAATATCTAAAATATTGGTGAATATTCTTCATCCTTTTTTTCTCTTTCTATTTAAATTCAACAATATATAATCATTAATAATAATTAATTATAAGTCTTTTGAAACATTCATTTATTTTATTATGCTAGCAATTAAACTTTAGTGGCTTAAAATACATGAATTAATTAACATAGGAAGATAGGTTCTTTCATTTTCCCTCAACAATGCCACTAAAGCCTAATTTTAATGACATAATCCCACATTTAATTATGCAACCTTTTGTTGAGTGTCTTTTGCCTTCTTCAAAATTTATTATGCTATCAATTAAACTTTAGTGCCTTAAAATACATCACCTAATTAACATAGGAAGAGAGGTTATTTCACCTTCCCTCAACCTCATCTTTTTATATTCTCTATTATCTAAAATATCTAAAATATTGGTGGATATTCTTTGTACATATTTCTTCCTCTTTCTATTTAAATCCAACAATATGTAACCATTAATAATAATTAATTATAAGTCTTTTGAAACATTCATTTATTTTATTATGCTAGCAATTAAACTTTAGTGGCTTAAAATACATGAATTAATTAATATAGGAAGAGAGGTTCTTTCATCTTCCCTCAATAATGCCGCTAGGGCCTAATTTTAATACCATAATCTCATATTTAATTATGCAACTTATTGTTGAGTGCCTTTTGACTTCTTCAAATTTTATTATGCTAGCAATTAAACTTTAGTGCCTTAAAATACATCAATTAATCTATCTATATATATATATATATATATATATATATAAAGTTGGGACTACAAGAGTTGATGTGGCACCATCATTTCTAATATTCCCATATTCTCTATTATCTAATAAATTGGTTGAAATTAAAAAATAATTACATTACAAAATATTAAAAATAGAAAATAATTATTAGATTATAAATGATTACATGTGTTTTCCTCTTTCTATTTAAATTCAACAATATGTAACCATTAATAATAATTAATTATAAGTCTTGAAACATTTATTTATTTTATTATGACAACAATTAAATTTTAGTGGCTTAAAATACATCTATTAATTAATATAGGAATGAAAGTTCCTTCATCTTCCCTCAACAATGCCATTAGAGCCCAATTTTAATGTCATAATCCCATATTTAATTATTCAATCTTTTGTTTAGTGCCTTTTGGCTTCTTTAAACTCTATAAACATTAAATATTTAAGATTTGTGGCATCATTATTTCTTCCTCTTTCTATTTAAATCCAACAATATATAATCATTAATAACAATTAATTATAAGTCTTTTGAAATATTCATTTATTTTATTATGCTAGCAATTAAACTTTAGTTGCTTAAAATACATCAATTAATTGACATAGGAAGAGGGGTTCTTTCATCTTCCCTCAATAATGCCACTAGAGCCTAAGTTTAATTTTAATAATTTTAATGTCTCTTCCTCTTTCTATTGAAATCCAACAATATGTAACCATGAATAATAATTAATTATAAATCTTTTGAAACATTCATTTATTTTATTATGCTAGCAATTAAACTTTAGTAGCTTAAAATACATCAATTAATTAACATAGGAAGAGAGGCTCTTTCATCTTCCTTCAACAATGTCATAAGGGCCTAATTTTAATGTCATAATCTCATATTTAATTATGCAATATTTTATTTAGTGTCTTTTGGCTTCTTCAAATTTTATTATGCTAGCAATTAAACTTTAGTGGATTAAAATACATTAATTAATTAACATAGGAAGAGAGGTTCTTTCATCTTCCCTCAACAATGTCACTATGGCCTAATTCTTCTTATTCTAAATTTAAGTTTCATTTGCTTGTCATCATCAGCAACACACAAGTCGATTATGATGCAACTACCATTATAATTAATGGAGAACGACGAGTTATCTTCTCTGGTGCAATTCATTATATTTTCGTGGCAGTCCACAAGTACTGTATGCAAATAATTAATTTACAATTTCTCAAATCACTTGCACTTTCACATTTTCTTCTTCTTTTAATCCAAAAAAAAGCTACTTTGCTGCGAAAATATTATCTTAATTTTTTTTCCTAACAAGCCAAACATGATCCCACATTCAAAACGGTGCGCTGTCATGTTTAGGAAAAATTATGGGCAATATTTTTGGATCCAACAGCATTGTTATTCTTAAAATATGTAAAATTTGATATGATTTATTTCTATATGCGTTATATTTGTGCAGATGTGGCCAGATCTTATACAGAAGGCAAAGGATGGAGGGCTCGATGCAATTGAAACTTATATTTTGTGGAATGCTCATGAGCCTCAGCGTCGTCAGGTGCCAATTATTATTATTATTATTATTATTATTATGTGCGATCGTTATTATTATTGCAATAAACATACAAAATTAATTTGTTTAATATTCCTTTTGAGAAGAGATCAGAATGATTTCTTAAGAAATTTGAATTTCATCAAATTTTTAATTTTTAATTTAATATTTTTAAAGCCGCGCTCTATTTCTTAGTTTTCAAATAAGGCGAAGTCCTTAATGACTAATGAGTATTGGCTATGATGAATGCACGACAACCATAACGCAGTTATTTTTATATTTTGCATGCCTACCATGCAAGGGTAGTCTAATTGGGCCAACTAGGCCCATGAAACTAGAAAAATCATAATGAAAAATAAATAGCTTTGAAATGTGCAAGGTGAAACCTAAAGAAGAAATGAAGAAAACCACTGACAGAAATAATTTTTGGGAAGTTAAAAGAGAAAATCATTTGAAGTTGTGTCTCTGTGGCTGTGGGATTCATACAAGCATATTTACAACTTTCAAAGCAGTTCCTAGACATTAATTGCTGAATTTTGTTCATTGGCTATATGATGTGTATGTCATAGAGGTGACGCGTATTTGCTGGAGTGACTGAATTCGGTCTCAATGAACTTATCCGTGTCTTTCAGGTTTCCTTATATGAGGAATTATTGGGCATCAACTTCGTCTGAGCTTTAGATCGTAAATAGTAGTTCTTGACATTTGGTGAAAGTAGTTATAAATACAGAAACGATCAACAAAATTCAGCATCCTCTTATGTTCTTTAAACAGGAATATGTTTATAATGTTGAATGTGGGAAAATTTAAGAATGCTCCTTAAATTTTCCCACTGCCTGTGATGCTGTCACCTTATCTTTATATTTTCTTAACCAAAGAGCATTTTGGGATGACGGTACTTGGCCTTCACTTGTGCAGTCTCAGGTATAAAATCATGGGTCGGAAAGCTGTTACTCTGTACATAAACCCCAAGAAATTTGGCAATATTGCTAAACCTTGCATGGAGGAGATGATAACATTTCTCAACTGCTTGTCCCTTAACCAGATGAATAGTGAGAATTGTGTTAGGCAAAAGGATCTTTTGAGCGCCTGCATGGATGGACTGGTGATTTAACTCATCTATTTAAAGAATTTAGTTCTCTTGCTATCTATTGGATAAAGAACTAAAGGTTGTTTTACAACCTTAGTTTGTTGCAGACCAACAAAAAGAGAAAGCCTTAGGGAAGCATTAATTACCACCTGCAGAGGCTTAACAGTGGAAGGAAGTAGTGTGGATCCAGGAAAGAGGCATGTTCAAAAAATTTGAGTCCCAAATTTTTTATTTGAGTAGGAATGAGAAATCTCATCAGATGAACTTAAACTCAAGTGATAGTGTGAAAAGTGTGCTTTTATGACCGGCTAAGTTACACTTGCAACTAATATTTTATTTTATCATTTCCAAAGTCAATAAGGTGTAATTTTTATTTCTTGAAAGGATATTGAACTGAAGTTTAAGAATTTTTTTTTTCTTGCTCGTTTGCTCCTTTCAATATATATTTAAATATTATATGATTAAATACATTCGTGTAATACGAGTAAGCTTATTGAAAGATGAACAAATTAACATATTTTTCATCCTTTGAACCACGACCCCTGCAGCCAAAATTTCCAGGTTCCACCCACGGTGTAGAGTTCTATCCCACTTGACCCAGCTTACATATTTTCATGCATCGATCATTTTGGACCTACAATCAACTTCAGTATCATGCAGAAAAAAACATTAATATAATTCCCACGCCGCCCCATCAGTGTACTGTGTAGAGACAGGATAGGAAGTCGACAAGCGGAATTGCTTTGCTCTGTCCGCCAGCTTTATAGTGTTACATGTGCACGGGATTTGATTATCGATTACTGGAATCTTCTTAAATACTAGTGCCATAAAATCAATTTCTACATGATGCATGCAATTATGCAAGCAAACAAACAAACAAAATATGGCCAGTTGGCTTAATTGTTTTATATGTGCACAGAATTTGATTGAGCATCACTCTCTTCTTAAATATTTGTGCAATAAATTGATTTTCTACATGATGCAGGCATATTTAGAGTAAGAATTGAGAAGGCAAGCACCAGGAGACCGACTATATGGAGACCAAGCAAGAATCCTGTAGACTACCAAGAAATGGAAAGCGAGTTATACTTTTCCCTCTGCCATACCAAGGCCACATAAATCCAATGCTTCAGATCGCAAGTGTTCTGTATAGCAAAGGATTTTCAATCACCATAATTCACACCAACCTCAACCCTCTAAACGCATGTAACTACCCTCATTTTGAATTCCATTCCATCTCTGCTAGCTTGTCAGAAACTGAAGCCTCCACTGAGGATATCGTAGCTATTCTTATAGCCCTTAATGCGAAATGCGTCGTGCCATTCTGGGACTGCTTGGTTAAGTTGACATCAATCTCAAACGTTCAAGAGGATTCTTTTGCCTGCATAATCACAGATCCTCTATGGTACTTCGTACATGCTGTTGCTAATGACTTCAAGCTTCCCACAATCATTTTACAGACTAATAGCGTGTCTGCCTATCTTGCTTTTGCTGCCTATCCAATTCTACGGGAAAAATGTTACCTTCCTATACAAGGTGAGATATAATTCGTTTGTTTGTTTGTTTGTTTTTGCCAATTAGCTTAGTTTATGATTTCGGATATGAAATAAAAATTTTGGCATTTGAATTTAGTTTCTAGTCCATCTACCACGATAAAGCTGCTATATGCATCAATGAATTAATATTCTTTTGATTCGTAAGCACTCATTTAAGTTTAATTTGTGTTTCTCTTAGATTCCCAGTTAGAAGCACCAATAATAGAGTGTCCACCACTGAGAGTCAAAGACATTCCAATTTTTGAAACAGGAGATCCTAAAAATGTTGATAAAGTGATATCAGCCATGGTTAGTCTGATAAAGGCCTCTTCGGGAATAATATGGAACTCCTATCGAGAACTTGAACAAGTTGAGCTGACCACAATACACCACCAGTACTTTTCAAAGTGTTCCCAATAGGTCCATTTCACAAGTACTTTCCAGCTTCTTCAAGTAGCTTGCTATCACAGGATGAAAGTTGCATTTCCTGGTTGGACAAACACGCACCTAAATCAGTAATTTATGTAAGCTTTGGTAGTGTTGTTAATATTGACGAGACCGAATTTTTGGAGATAGCTTGGGGACTAGCCAATAGTAGGGTGCCCTTTCTTTGGGTGGTCCGGCCAGGATTAGTCCGTGAAGCAGAATGGCTTGAACTGTTACCAAAAGGGTTTGTGGAAATGTTAGATGGAAGGGGGCACATAGTGAAATGGGCTCCTCAACAAGAAGTGTTAGCTCATCCTGCAGTTGGAGGGTTTTTGACACACGGTGGTTGGAACTCAACATTGGAAAGCATATGTGAAGGAGTTCCTATGATTTGCCAGCCTTATTTCGGTGACCAAATGGTTAATGCAAGATATATTAGCCATGTTTGGAGACTTGGTTTGCACTTAGACGGGAAGGTGGAAAGAAGGGAGATTGAAATAGCAGTCAGAAGAGTAATGATCGAAACTGAGGGCCAGGAAATGAGGGAGAGGATTCTGTATTCGAAGGAGAAAGCGAATCTTTGTCTAAAGCCAGGTGGTTCTTCATATCAATCTCTTGAGAGATTGATCGATCACATACTGTCATTTTAATTTTGTCAATCATATATCTTGATTGATTATGTAATAAGTTCTAGAAACCGATTCATAATTTCTTTCTTTCTTTTTTTTCCTTTTTTTTAAAGGTGAAACATACTTAATTATAATTTCAGTAAAATAAACAATACAACAACTCAAGCCATCTCTTTACTTTGTATGATTACATTATGATTAAATTATTTCAATCAAAAATGATTTTGAACAAATAAAGGAAGTTCCAAGGGGTGAGAGTTCATGAGTACTCTTAGACGGATGGAACAAAATTACTTGTAAACTTCAATCATGGAGGTGATCATAAGCAAAGTGAAGTCCTTGAAGAGCATGAGATTACATGACAATAATTAATAATTGAGTTATGACTATGCAGCTCTTGTTTGTTGCATTTATAAAATATATGAAAATCATGCTAAGAATAATGTTCCAACAAAATATTACTGTTTTATTAGAATAGGAAATATAATTAAAAGATAAGAAAAGCATGTATAATTTATTATAAAACAAAATACACTATATTAAAGTGTGTATTTTTTTATTTTTTTTATTTATCTCGTACTTTAATAAAGTAAAAAATTTCTTATTAGATAATGGTCCGTTATATTAAAATTTTAACTTTTTTTTTCAAAAAAATATAATTGGGTTGGTTAGGCCCATAAAATTTGAAAAGATCTATTGGGCGCCTTTATTCTACAATCAAACTCAGCCCAACAGAGCCTCGAACCGCATCCAACTATGCGGAAGAATCAGGATCGGAAGTTGAAGTGAAGAGCTCAACAGCAAAGCCCTAACAGCTTCAAAAGTAAATTACAAATAACACTGGACCGGTCGTTACCTCGCCATATCTCTACAATTGAAGGCTTCGGCGCTGTAACTTGCTCTGGTATCTTTTTTATATTTTAAAACTGGAAAAGGAATGTGTGTGACTGTGTGTATATTTTTCAAATTTTGTGCATTTCTATGTACTTGGGTTGGACCAATGGTCCATCTGTTGATTTACTCCTGTTAGTCAAGCAGCAATGGAACAATGCGAAAGAAATAAGTCTAGGTTTTGGGTGTCAAAATGATTTATTTTGTGCTTTGAATGAGTTGTACGGAAAGTAAATCACCGAGAGAATCCATGATTGGAAGAAGTGTTGTTGTGGTGCTTCTAAAAGCATATATACAACCTTTAAAATTAATTTGTTATCCTAGACTCTAAGCTCGATCAAAATAATAAAAGTTAATACGACTATGTAATGTCCCTAATAGAGTTTATACATATTTGCTGAAGGGATTTGAATCAATCTCCATGAACTTAATTTTTCTTACATAAGGAATCCTCTCTGATGTACTTTAGACTGAAATGCACGTGTAATGTCGAATATGTAGGAAAACTAAGAATGTATCTTGATTTTAACATTGCTTACATTTCTTAACCTTAGAATGGTTTGAGTTTCATCTCATCAAAAGGGTGGTTAGCAATACTCTGTTTTCACATGTGCAGTTCGAATCATAAATCCATGGATTGGAAAGCAGGTACTCTGCACATAAACCCCAAGAAATTTCGGCAATATTGCTAAACCTTGCATGAAAGAGATGATAGCATTTCTCAACTGCTTGTCTCTTAACCAGATGAATAGCGAGAAGTGTGTTAGGCAAAAGGAACTTTTGAGCGCGGGAATGGATTGAGAGGTGATTTAAATTTGATGTGCAATTTTTGCATCTTCTCTCCTGTATAAAAAATTTCATCTATTAAGGGATTATGTCCTTCTTATATCCATTGGATATTAGACTTTATGTTTTCTATTAACTTTGATGCAGACCAACAAAAAAAGAAAGCCTTGGGGAAGCATTAATCACAACCTACAGTGGCTTAATAAGGGAAGGAAGTATTCTGGAACATTAATTTAACAAATAAATTTAGTTTAAAATAACACGTATATTTTTTAGGATGTTTATTGCGTTTGTGTAATGTGTTTAAAATTGAAGTATTATAACTTTTAATCTATAGTTGCTATATAAAAAAAAGTCTATAATGATAAAACAAAAGTTAATATTATGAAATAAAATCGTAAATATAACTTTCAAATTACAGCAATTAGTGTTTACAAAATATTTTAGTATTGTAACTTTTAAGTTACAACTGTCTAACCTAAAAAAGATATGTGTTATTTTAACTAGCTTTTGGTATGAAGGAAAAAGAAACTAAAAACATAATTAAATATAATCAAATTTGTATTAAGGGAAACATGGGTACCTCGAGTAGCCAAGGTGTGTTATTTGAGATGGCTTTGGATGAAGGTCGAGAGTGAAAGGAGGAAGGAGGGAGCTCTGGGAGACCTAGATCTAGAGAGAGGGTTTGCTTGATGGACAATATTAAACCTGCAAAATGGAGAAGAGAGGTTAAAGGTGGAGCTGGCGATGGCCAGTAACCACATTCCAACACTCAAGTTAGTTTTTGGACAATATTTTAAATATTAAGAGTTGCCAACCCTTAACAATGGTGGCTGAAGATTGAAGAAAGACTCAACCCTTTTTTGTATGTGTATTTATTATGAATGTTATGAATGAGAAAAATAAAAAGAGTGTCTTTATATAAAGTGTCTTGGGTGCCCTGATCGTCTGCTACCTGAAGGATTTTTATTGGTCAATCCTAAAGAATAGGTCATTCCTTTGGCTTTTATATTCTCTTGGAGCATTGGAAGCATGCTTGAAGAACAAGTAAGACGTTATTTGCTTGATTTGATCTCTTTTACATTTGGCGCATACTGCATGGTGGTCTTGGATGTCTCAGCAGAGGCTGTCTGGATGACTACTATCCTTGGTGTACCGTCTTTTATTTTTTGCAAGTGCGACAGCCAGTTGTCCTTTATTTTTCAACAAGATATTCCTTATTTGATTTTGTCAAATCAAATATTCTCTTTTGGGTGATGGGAATATTTTGTGCAGCTAATATTCTGAATAATTTCTTTATACACTTTACTTCTGACATAGGGTACTCCACGTACTAACTTAATTATCAAGTGTACATGATATAGGCCGAATACCTCCAAGTGATTTCTTATAGTTATAAAACATCAAATCAACACATGTCATTCTATCATTAAGCTTATATCTTTCCCCAAACGGTGTGTGTACGATAGTTAAAGAAAACAACTATTCTAGTGTCAATATTCAGATCATTATGGGGACCAAATCCTCATCCAAGGCAAGGGATATAACTTGTTCTAATAACTTAATTGGTCGATCATAAACTAAGGACCTTGGCCATTAATTGTCAACAGATGAAAGAGCCCGCCATAGGCTCCGTTTGGAATTAAAGTTGGACAACTATAATTTAAAAGCTATATAATTAAAGTATTTAGTAAACACTAACTGTTGTGGTTTGGAAAATTAAGTTAATTTGATTTTATACTTATACGATAAAAAATATATTATATTTTTACTAATTTTATCAAAATCATTATTTAAAAATTATATTTACCAAATATTATTAATTTTTATTTTATAATTATATTTTTTTATATCAGTTATACCTAAAAGCTACAGTATCTCCATGAAACAGGACCATAAACTTCTTGTATTATGCACAAATTATGATGTCTGTTTGACTTGATTTGTAGATTTTATCTTGATGTCTTCATGTCTTGATGTCTGGACGTTGGCCCGAAGTCCTTGCCTCTTGCAGCTGTCAGTAACTACATTAAGGGTGCGTTTGTCACATTGTATTATATTATGCTGTATTGTATTATTTTAATGTTGGTGTATTGTATTATGTTGTATTGCATTAGCACTGTATTATAATAATATTGTACAATGTTTGGTGCTACACTGTACTGTATTAATTTTTTTGTGATTAACTTAAATTATATATTTAGAAAATAATATTTATTAGCACCTAGAAAAATACAAAATATAGAAGTCTTAAATTTTAGAAATTTAACATTATTTTTTAGTATAAATATTAAAAAAATAATTTTTCCATAAAGATTGAAGCTTATAACCTTATAATTGATAACATAACATTTATTTTAAATTAATATTATTTAAATTTATTCATATAAAAATATTTTTATTAGTTATATTAAATTTTTATATACTAATTACTATAATATATTTAAATAATGTAATATCAAGTTATATTCTTATTTTTATATATTATTTAAATACTTATTAATCAATTTGATATATTAATTATTATATAATTAAATAATACATTATATAGTAATATTTTTAATATAATAAAAAGTAAAATATGAATAATAAATTATTAATTTATATTAATAATTATGATATAAAAATAAAAGAAAATAAAATTTTATATTATATTAGATTATATTAAAAAGTTATATTATTTATTATTATTAAAAAAAAGAAAAAGCAAAAGTAAAAAAAAAAAAAGAAGTAGCAAATGCAAAAGCACAAAAGCTAATGCGGCAGCTTTTCCCGACTCCCAGTCGGGTTTAGCTAATGCGGCAGTTTGCTGCATTAGCATACCCCTTAATCCCTTGTAAAATTTTGTCAAACATGATATTGGTATTAAGTTAATGTGAACAGTATTTTAATACCCCCTTAATACTATAACCAAACATGTCCTAAATGACTTATGTCTGTGTTGGAACAGGGGAAGCTAGTGGGCCATAAAGATTAGAGTGGAAAGCATTTGGTTGTGAAGAGAATTTAGGTTAAGTTCCGAGTAACTTTTTTATAAATAGAAGAGAATGTTTATTTTTTCTTTTCTCTTTTTCATTTTTTTCGAATCAAGTAATAGATGATAATTTAACAAGAAGCTTTCTTATAAGTTATAGCTCCTTCTCATTCTCCGCTTCGCGCATTAAGCTACAATTTTGACAACAACTTTTTACGTAACTCATTTTTCTACCACACATAATATTACTCCTGTTTTTACCACACCTCACAACTACTCAATGTTTATACCGCTGGCCCTTATAATTTTTAACTCGGGATATTCTAGAAGCTTGCAAAATTAACGATGGGCCGAAGTTCAACGTTTGTGTGAAGTACATAAACAGCTTTTATTTTAGCACATTTTTTATGTGAACATTATTTGATTGCTGCGTCTATCGTCAAATATTTTGCTCTGATAGTAAAGGCTGCCCGAACCTGCCAAATTTGCTGCATTGCTACATTTATATTTATTTAATGTCAAAAAAGAGGGGCTATCCTCCTCATCAGTCAGCAGTCAGCTGTCAGCACCATACTACCAACAAGTCTAATTTTCATGCGCATCGTGGCTTGCGTGCTGCACTCTGTAATGCAGCAAAACCAAGAACATAAAAAAAATATAAATATAAATATAAAATATGTTGCTAATAATGTTCAAAATTAAATCCGATCCACTCAATTTATTTGATCCATAAAAATTCAATCCCTAAAATTTTAATTCGTGGATTGATGAATTTGATTGAAATTTTAAAAATGCGTAGTTAGTGGATTACATATGAATTTACTTATGTAAATTCATAAAAATCCACGAATTCATAAAAAATAAAAAATTATTTAATAAAAATTAAACTTGTAAATATGATATTAGTACTTACTAATAAATAAATATATTAAAATATAGTTACAAAACACCAGATTATATCTTACATGATAATAATATAAAATAAAAAATAATTAAATAAACAAATATAACTTCCTAAACAAATAATTTTCATGTATTGATCTAAACAAATTAGTTTTTTTCTTTTTAGTGTACTATATTTTGAAACTTTGAATGTATTTTCTACCTTTATTTAAACAATTAATTTATTTAAATTTTATTTAATTTTGAATTTGATCGGCACTAAAATCATTTTTATATTAATTTTTTTTATTTAGTTAGTTCGTGAATATGACAGAATTAAAAATTTTTGGCCTGCAGACCAATCCACAAAATAGTGGATTGGATATGGATTTGGTCAAATCCGCATTTGATCTGCAGACGTATGGATTGGATTTGGATTGAATTTTACCAATCCGTGAATTGAATTTGATTAAAAATTTATAATCCGTAAAATCGTGGATCGGATATGGATTGATGCCCAATCTGCAAAATCCAATCCGCGAACACCTCTATATGCTGCCCATGTGTCGTTCCTGTCATTTTCAACTATTAGTTAATTATAATAATCCGTAATAACAAAACAAAATTAATAATAATTATTAACACCATGCCTGCATGCACGTAATTCTATATTTTTTTCATGTCAATATATATATATATATATATATATATATATATTATAATTTAGGTAAAAACTCATTTTTTCCTTATATTTTAAAGTTAGTTCTCATTTAATTTTTATATTTTTAAAAATATCACCAAATATTTTTGTCATTAATTATTAATAAAAAGAAAAAATTAAATTACTAATTTAACTCAAACTAAAATAAAAATAAAAAGAATATGTTTTAATTTTTGTGAAAGCTCACATTCGTCAAAAAAAATATTGTAAAAAAATAATTACTAATTTTTTAGTTATTAATAAAAAAATAATATATTAGCTCATGAGTAGAGTGTTTCATAAAAATTAATAGATATATATTTTTATTTTATTTTTAGATTTTAATTAATAATTTAAATTTTTTTATTGATGTCCAAAAAAAGAAACAGTATAATAAAGCATAATATTATAAAAGCATACTAAAAAGAACGAAAAATAATAGTAAAAATATCAATAATTTAATATCAGAAATATTTTAAAGTATTTTTAAAAAATAAAAGGATTAGCGAGATACATATATAGATTAAACTAGTTTTTATCCAATATAATTTTAAATAAATTTGGGCCTCCGGCACGATCTCACACGTATATATATGTCTATCTGGTGGGATACTTTCGAGTGGACAGTATCTTGATGAGGTGGGATCGGATCCTGAACATCTTTTTAATTATTTGTGCAACGCAATCGTTTTAAATAATTGATTAACCACATAAAATTTTCCACATGGTGCATGTGAACAAACAACTATATAAAGTGAGAACTGAGAATTGAGAGAGCAAGAAGCAGCAGCAGCAGCAGCAGGAGATAACCATATGGAGACCAAGCAAGAATCCCGTATTTCACCAAGAAATGGAAGGCGAGTGATACTTTTCCCTCTGCCATTCCAAGGCCACATAAACCCGATGCTTCAGCTTGGGAGCATCCTCTATAGCAAAGGATTTTCAATTACCATAATTCACACCAAATTCAACTCCCCAAACTCATGTAACTACCCTCATTTTGATTTCCATTCAATCTCCGATGGCTTAACTGATCCCTCCGCTGAGGATAGCACAACTATTCTTATAACCCTAAATGCCAAGTGCATGGTGCCATTTCGGAATTGCTTGGCTAAGTTGGTGTCAAATACAAATAACAATAATGCTCAGGAGGATTCTGTCGCCTGCTTAATTACAGATTTTCTTTGGCAGTTCACACATGTTGCTGATGAGTTTAAGCTTCCGACGATCATCTTACAGACTCATAGTGTCTCTGGCTATCTTTGTATTGCTGCATATCCATTTCTACGGGATAAGGGTTATGTCCCTATCCAAGGTGAGCGCCACATTTTTCTTTGTCTCTCTCTCTCTCTCCCCTCGTTATTTCTGTATAGGTGTCCAAGTTTATTTGTTTGTGGATAGAAAAAATCAAAAATTCATTTCCAGTGGTATGATTTTTTTTTTTCTTTTTATAATATTAAGACAACGATATCTTAAACTTTTCGCCGGCATTGGTGTAGATAAAAATGAATTTTTTAAATGTTCTCCTCCAACCATTCATTGGTGGAGGTCAGATTGTGGGTTCACCACTCACAAGGGTCATAAATTAAAAAAAAAAATTACAAACTTGAGAAGGTCAAAGTAAAAACTCATATACTTAACGGGTCAATCTTATGAAAACCTATAAAGTCCTAAAGATTGCTCCGTCAACACTGTGCGTCAGCAGATCGAAGAGGCTCATTAATTTCGACTTGGTGTTGTGCAATAGTATTGTCTTCGAGAATTGAATGTGCCAGATAGCGTTAGATGAAATAATATTGTGCAACTAATGTTCTAGATATATGTCATTGGAGAAGAAGAATTGCATACTACTAAACATGGTGCAAGAACTCTGGTTTTAAATTTAATCATGACCTTTATATTTCAATAAATTAAGATGTGTTTAATATTTGAATTCTAATATCAAATGTCACTCATCTATTGATAATTTATTTCATAATTTAATAAAATGTATTAATCTGTTGAGACTTTTAATTTACTTGAATATTGATGTACCTTAGCATTACTCTTTATTTATAAACTAAAATTAGTAAAATGAAGCTGCAGTTGGTATACAACGATTCATATGTTTTTTAATGTTAATAATGATAAGTAGCAACTAATAAGTTTACTCTAATTATTGTATTTTAATAGATCTCGTGAATCTCGGAAGGGCGTACAACTATAAATCCCAATGTTATTTACGTGTATATATTTATTTATTAGCGCTTAAGTGGAGCGGAGTAGGCCTAATGTTATAATGAATGTATCTCATTTCATTTGTTTTTCCCCGTTCAGATCCCCAATCAGAGTCACCTGTGATAGAGTACCCACCGCTGAGAGTCAAAGACATTCCAAAACTTGAAACACGTTATCCGGAATATAATTATCCGTTGGTATCAGCCATAGTTAACAATATAAAGGCTTCTTCTGGAATGATATGGAACACATTTGAAGAGCTTGAACAAGCTGCACTGAGCACATTACCCGAGGAGTATTTTGGTATCCCAGTGTTCCCAATAGGTCCATTTCACAAGTATTTCCCAGCTTCTTCAAGTAGCTTACTATCACAGGACCAAAGCTCCATTTCTTGGTTAGACAAACAGGCACCTAAGTCAGTAATTTATGTAAGCTTTGGTAGTGTTGCTGCTATTAATGAGACCGAATTTTTGGAGATAGCATGGGGCCTAGCCAATAGCAGGGTGCCTTTTCTATGGGTGGTTCGACCAGGATTAGTTGATGGAGTAGAATGGCTTGAAGCATTGCCAAGGGGGTACTTGGAAATGGCAGATGGAAGGGGATATATAGTGCAATGGGCTCCGCAACAGCAGGTGCTAGCTCATCCTGCTGTTGGAGGGTTTTTGACACACAGTGGTTGGAACTCGACATTGGAGAGTATATGCGAAGGAGTCCCTATGATTTGCCAGCCTTGTTTGGCCGACCAGATGGTGAATGCAAGATATGTTAGTCATGTTTGGAGAGTTGGGTTGCACTTAGAGGGGAAGCTGGAGAAGAAAGAAATTGAAACAGCGATCAGAAGATTAATGGTGGAAGCCGAGGGCCAGGAAATGAGAGAGAGGATTACCTGCTTGAAGAAGAATGTTGATGCTTGTCTAAGGCAAGGAGGTTCTTCACATCAAGCTCTGGGAAGATTGGTTGATCACATTCTGTCATTCTAGATTTTGCAATCCTACATTCAATGATTCTGTAATAAGTTTTGAGTGTCCAAACTTGCTTGATGAAGATGCTCAAACGAGTTCAACTGTGCTTTTTATTTTCTGCTTCAGACGTTTTAGTCGACAATTAAGTAATCAACATGATCTATTTCAATCTTTAATCCTGGAAGTGTGTATTTTATACTGTTGAACTTCAACAATTTCAATTTCAATCTCCCTTTCTAAATTTTAGATTGTATTTGATATTGTTGCTTGTTTCATAACTGCAATTTACAATGCCCTTGCAAGCAATTTCTTATCTAGCTGTAACAGGGAAACATTTTTCCTCGATCATTGCCAAGAATGAGTTAGTTGAATTTTGGACTTCGGTAGGAATTAGGGCCTAAAATTGGCCCATGATATGGGCTATATTGGTTGTCTAGAATTCTTGGGCCATGGCATAACAATTGGCAATGAACTTTAATTAAATGAATCAAACTCAAAATTCCTTGTAATATTCCATCAACCACCCAAATTATTGAAGTTCAGAACTCATTAAAATCGTGAATTATTTTGTAGAAAAATGGTATGCTGTGCCTGTGGCCTATTGGAGCCTATGTCTTGTAAGCTATAAGCAGCTGATGATGTATAGTATCTTATTCCTTTGTCAGATGCATGTGCAATTATGAACTAAAGTTTCGTTACACAGTTTCTCTTTTGAGGCTGAAAAGCCTGATTGCGGTTGTGGGAACCATGTCAAGCTCGAGCTCGAATATCGATCCCACTTGACCCAGGCACCCAGCTGCTTACATCTGCAAAGGCTGTAATAGAAAATGAGGAACTGTTTTCATGCATCATTTTATCTGGACGTACAACCAGCCTTAACCTGTTTGCATGTCGTCATCGTCATCCATTATTTTTGTTTTAGAAAACAATAAAATGTTGCCCACCTATCAATATATCCATGTATAATGTGGAGAGACAGGAGAGGAAGGGGACAAGTCAATGTGCTAAAGCTGTAGTTTTGCTACCTTTCCAACTAATTAAAATCTCTGCATAAATGTGAGGTGGCTTTTGACACGAAAATGAGCAAAAAGCCGTACGTACCCTGTCAGAATGTTGATAAGGAATTAGATTCCAGCTCCACCAACGTAACTCTTCATTTCTTAGAATCTTTCACTATTAAACAAATCAAACCTCCTCCTTTCAAAAAAATTAAATAAATAAAACAAATCAAACCCTCCCACGTTCTGGATAATGTATATATTAGCCGGCGGTGGCACGATGCTTCATGCATGCAGATTAATTAAACTAATTAAGGGACATAGATAGTTCTTGACTGAGCCAAAAAGGCTAAAACTAATAGCTCCATATTTGTGAAAGTTAAATTGCACATGTTCACCCACATCTCATATATGTTAATTATCTTCTTGGATATATTTGTAAGACGCTTTAATTTTTAAATTATGAAGGAATTTGCACTTCATTGCTCGAATATTTCATACTCCTGTCATTTTAATTATTTTATATGACATAATTAATTATCTTGACGCACTTAACTCATTTGAAGATGTTTGAGACGATGTGCCTCCACTGGACTTTGATAATTCCACAGTTAAGTGTTTTGGTAAATACCAATTTTTATTTTTATTTTCTTTTTATTTTTCATTCTCTTATTTATATTTGACACTTTAGTAATTTCATCTCATATCTGATCTGGTTTCTAAACTATAATAATAATTTAGTTTCAAACATTTCCAGTCTAAAAGAAAAATTTGCTTCTCATTGATTTTTTTCTTCTCTTTTTCATTTAAATTACATTACAAGTCCACTGATATTTATAATAAAAAATCTAACGAAAATTTCGTAGATTAGCTCTATGATGGGTCAATTTAACTATCCAAATATGTGGAATTAAAAGAAATTGAATTTACTTCTAAATATTTGAAAGAAAATTACTATGTGACGCATAGGAGATGACTCAAAATCTTACCTATATGAGAAGAAAGGAAGGGGTTTACTACCAAGATATTTTATCCACTGATTAAACATGATGGGTAAACTCTTAAATTAGCTCGTGATTATACAATAAGGAAAAATCACTTTTATATTGAATTGCTCCTTTGCAAATTGCATTAGTATTCTTACGAAAACATAATGGATGTAACTGAATCCGTCAAAATCTCATTGATCTTAAATAAACTAACTAAACGTTCTTGGATATATGTCAATCTATTGCTGATCTAATGGTTACCAAAAAAATTAGTGTTATTAATACTCAATTAGATAAATAAGTCGAATGCCATGTACGTCATTAAAAGGGAAAAAACAGCTGTATAACCCTAGAAAATTCTAATAATACTTTTGCCAAATGGTGCAAAATAGATATAAAGGAAATGCTTTGTCATGGAAAAGCAAGTGCATATAACGAACAGACGATGTATATATACAGAGATAACGAAGCACGATGCCAGCGGTGGCGGCGTATCGTGCTATTTCCACCGTCCAGATCGGCCCTAAATATTCCATAGGATTTGATTTTCACAAATGGGACCCACATTTGCTGATGTGGCACAAGGAATTTCCGACCGTGAGCATCTGATGATAAAGATTGATGTTGGCTGTACACTTTGTCGCTAAATCTTTAATGGGCAGGGCCACCCATGCAGCCCATTCTTCTTTCTTTGAGGCTTCTCTCTAGGCTCCCTCTGTGGTTATTTATTTATTTATTTCTCCTGTTAATTAATGAATGGGAGATTGCTGCTTCGCTTTTTGAAAAGAACGAATTTTACTGTGTTTTCTCCTCGATGTCTCATTACTCTCTTGGAGTTAAAAGATCAATTAACCTTTCAAGCAAAAAAAAAAAAAAAAAGAGAATAAGATTATTAAAAGAATGATTCTTTGGTGGATGCGATGAAATAAGGTTGTAATGGGATAAGACGGGACAATATTTGTCAATCTTAATTCTCCCCTAAATAGTAAATTGAGACAAAAATATGTTTTTATCTCATCTCGATCGAGATTTGAATCCTAATTAAGATCTCGAATTATCTACGATGACATGAGTTTTTTTGTCATATGTTGCAAAATGTGTCACAAACAACATGCCTTGCACTTATGACTAACTTGTCCTATATTAGCTAAAAAATGACTTTTCATACACATGACCAATATATCATATTTACGTGATTTATTAAACTGACTTGTCATACATTTTTTGAAACTCAAAATTTAGGCCATTTGAGATCTTGATCGAAATTTTTAAATATCTCGAATCCCAACTCGAGTAGTAAATCAAAATAAAATTTTATCCCAAATCTCAGTCTGAACGGGTCGGGATCACGAATCTTGATTGGGATTCGGGGATTTCTGCCAACCTAAGATGAAATTCTATGCTAAAATTTGGCATCTAGAGAGGGAGGGAGTTGGAATTAAAAGTTAGGTGAGAAGCAAACTTTTAGAGGTCAAGATTTAAAAAGAATAATATTTGAGATCTCAACATTTGAGTTTTAGCTTAACTGCTTAAATATTAATATTATGTGTTATTCATTTATTAGATAATGAATATAAAATTACTTATTATACTATTGTTTATCTAATAGATGGATACTACATTAACTGGAACTCAGATTGAGACACAAATTTTAAGATCCTTAACATTATTAATTTAAAAGATTAAGCAAACATTGGTTACACTATCAAGATGCTAAAGTTATATAGGCGAATTCATTTCTAATATATTTTGGTGATAAAATTTATAAATATTTAGTATATAAAATAATTTTTATATGGGCTCTTGATGTAAGGTGTTGTATGTCGCGAGTAATGTACCTTCCGGAGGCCGTAATTTGGGGTACATGTGTTTGTTTTCGACGTATAATATATCGTTTGAAACTTGCAATGAGAGGAACAAAACCCAGAACTGCCTAAGTCGTTCTGCCCCATGGTCGAATTGAAAATTTCGTTTCTTTCCTCGTCATTTTTCAGTTTTTAGATTCTTTTGTAATTTTCTCGATTCTTGTAGGATTGTTATCTTTTTTTTAGAACTTGGATTTGAGTGCTGCTTATTTTCCTTTTCTTATTTTGATTAGGAGAATTTAATTATTGTATTATATTTCAGATTTGTCTATTTTGATAAATTCGCGATATTTAGACTTGTTATAAAAGGCATTTAAAACTCTAATTTTATTCATTCAGACTTTTCAATAAACCTTATCATTATTCATAAACCTTTGTTTCTTCTATCAAACTTCCTTAAATGTTTCCATTTCATTAGCTCCCCGCTAATGAGATAAAAAAGTACTATGAAACTATTGGAGGGAAAGTAATAAAAATAAATTAAAAAAATTAAAGAAAAAGTATCACTTCAAATTAAGTAAAACATAAAAGTAAGAGAATTAAAAAAACAAATAGATGTTAATGTCTCACTTTGTTACAATAACTATAACATACAACAACACAAAAATAGTCTTTTTTGTAATTCCAAGTTGTTGCTACTCGGATAGCAACAACTAATTTGAGATGGTTGTTAATTTTAGGTTAACTATAAGTTTCAGTTAATGTAACTTAGCAGCTACCTGAATATTAAGTTCTTAGTGTAATATAGTGACTTAATCATCGAATTATTGTCTTGTATATATCTAATTTAAATTATAAATGGACAGTATACACTGAAAGTATATATCAAATATTTTATATCTGGTGATATTTGATCCATTCGTGGTCTCTTAGCCCTAATAATTAATTTTATATTAGTTCTTACATTGTCTTTAGATAAGATTACTGAAAAACATATATGTTTTTTAATTGTTGTTTCCTGAAACTTTTAATCCCTTAATCACTAGATCTTCAGCAATTTGTAGCAACGATCTAATCATCTTTGTGAGGGTTAATGGGTCAGCCACTATTGCAACTTGCAACCATAACAAGAAGTATCACTTTGGTTGTGTGAAATTAAATAGGCAAATCTTACATTAAGCTGACAATGTACGACTATCAACAGGCCTTGCCATTACCATGACTACCACCATCTGCCTACATGAGGAGCACCAAATTGATCAACATTGGGTAGATTAGAGTAACACCAAACGCTTAACGAAATACTAAACTATGCTTGCATTATATTAGAATTAATGAGCAGATTTTTGGAGTTAAACTGGTAAAGTGTGTGAAAAGTAACAACAAGTATTAATAAGGATAAATTGGGAGAAAAGTAATCACGTGGTGACTCCTCAATGTATCTCACCAATTCTCTATAACTATTTATTAATTAATCACCACTCATATTTTATTTTATTTTATTATCTGGCCAATGGACCCAACATGCCACATAAGATTGACGGGACCAAGTCGTGTGTCAATTAGAAAAGTCGAAAATTATGTGCTGATCAAAGCCTGAAACTACTCTTTATCGAAAACGTGAAAAATAAAAGAAAGAAAAGGATAAAAGATCAACCAACTAATTGGAGAAGAGACGTGATTTTGTCTAAAAACCTTTTTTATTAAATTTCTATATCAAGCTAAAGTTTTGAGTCAATAAGCTTAATTCGAAAACGTATATACCTAACCAATATATGATTTAGTTTTTGGCTCATTTAAATTGCCTGATATATCAAGGA
>NW_006262022.1:23325794-23373374 GCF_000493195.1 Citrus x clementina
AATATTCCTAGTAACGATTTTTAAAAATTCCAAGTAATTTCATATATTTGATTTTTTTTTTAAATGAAGTTTATCCAGTCCTTTAGCTGCTTGAGCAAATACGAATTTTTTTTCTTTTTGTTTAATTGCACCCAGTGGTGATATGATCTTTGTGCTAATATTTTTGTATATGTTATTGTAAATGGTAGTTGTTAGATAAAATGTTCTTGTAATTAAATATCAACTATATATTTTACAGGTTTTATGAGTTATGTTTGTGTTTTTTTCTCTTTTTTTTTTTTTTTTTTTTGTTCATTGTTTTTGGGTAAGGCTCTAATGTCCGACCCTGAATTGTAATATACTTATATCAATTTTTTTTCTTTAATTTTATTTCCTCTCGTTTGTGAGGTTCATTAAAAAGACAAAAAAACTACATACTATTAGAAAATATACAAGTGTTACTGGATCAAAATTAGTGGGGCAGACACCACTCTAATACTATTTATTGTTATTTCTTGAGTATTTGTTGATTTCATTAACCATAATTAATGTGTCGATTTTATGCTAATCTTTTTTACAATAATTGACTATTTCTAAAATATATGTAATTCTAAAACAAAAGTTTATGTGAATTAACTAACTAATTATTAAATAAATAGAGCATATTAGGTTAAAACAGTATCTATAACATGTAGAAGTAGTCATAGCATCAATTACATGACTATGATATCATATCTATTGAGGCCTCCAGGCCACAGAATTAAATAATGCCAAGAGCAGTGGTTATTATAATCCGGCGATTCCCATCAATCGATGGCTCACAATAATTAGAGTACTTTTCAAATTTGGTGACGATGATGAGATTCCTTATTGCAGAAGATAGGCATGCATGCATGGCTTCCGTCTCATTCCTTTCCAAAAACTTCCACCCTCCAAATAATTTAAAGCGACTTGCATGATCCTCTACGACACGATTTCTGGTCTTAATCCAAAAAAGGGGATTCACGAACAGAGTAAAGGAGTAAAGAAAGAAGGAAAAGACAGAAAAGAGAAAAAGAGACAAATTGCAAATTGATGTTCTCAGTTTTAGGGCATGATATGTTCATTAAAGTTGAATTACAACTGGAAGAATTGTATGAAGCTGATAAAAAAGAGTTGATAAAGATGGGTAATTAATTCAGGTTTTTGATGTCGTAAACGATTAGAAAGAGACCTCTCAATGTAATTGAGCAAGTGCCGTGATGTACAGGAATTTCGCTCCTACGCTAATATAAGTTATGCTGAGTTTTTAAAAATGTTTTTGACATGCAGTTTTGTGATATGGGCATTTCTAATGGTTTATGGTTCAAATTGTAATTAACAAATATTTTTATCAAATTTACGACATGGTATTTTGCCCAGCATAATATCATATCGATATGCATGGATTTCTAATCTGATAAGCAAAACGTTTATTGGAACCAAGCAAACAATATATGAGCAGTAATTCATGTGTTCAATGAGAATTTAATTTTAATTGATCTATGGAAAGGAAAGAATTAAAAAACTATCCGAGCATTATGTATTAAATATAAATTTCTGGAGAAAAAAAAAAAAGGAGGGGGGTGGTCTTGTAAAATGATGTACTGATGTCGGGTAAAAGCTGTAGGTAACATGAAATTCCCAACTCAATGGCCCATTGTTTGATGTTTCAAGCTTAAAGAAAAGGTAAAAATAACATTTTATCATCGTGAAGGAGAAATCGTCAAAATAACAAAAAATGTACGTTGCTATATTTTCTTATGCCACCCCGTAAATCGTCATTAATAATTTATTGAAGGCTTGCCTTCCCCAACTCTTGGGAATATACATCTTTAAGACTGAATTTAAATGCTATCAAATACTTGTAAATAACAAAAACTCCATACATGAATCTCGTGTGTGTCAATAATGGCTCTGTCACTTGATCGCTCAATCACCAATCAAAATTTGAATATGTCCAATACCTATGATTAATAGTTCTGATCAATCAGTAATTGACCTCTTATATAATTGTAAGTAAATACTTTCTGTTGTTCTTTCTTTTCTAGAAATACTTGAAAAAACTTCTGTCACCCGGCGCACGTATGAACTTCTATCATCAGTCACACGTGCGTCACACTATTAGTAATAACCTTAACTTGTATAATTAGCGCATGTAGATAGCTATTAATTAATAGTAACCTATTTTTCACACACACGAGATCTATACAAGTAATTAATGGTCGGCAGGGTAATAAGGTCTCTATCAATTTATTCATTCAAGTAAATTTGAACTTCCAACTTCTTTGAAACCCCCTTTGGCTAGTTAAAAAAGAAAAATTCAACAACTATAGCCGATCAGTTACTAAGTGATTTATTAATATATTGTATAGTACTTGAGAAAGTTAATTAATGTGTCAAAGTTGATTCCCTCGTTAGACAGCACATCATAGATCTTGCAATTCCTACGGTTGATCCGGAATTTTGATTATGAAATTGAAAAGTGATCCCACCACAATGGACCATTAAGTGATATTATTTTTACAAATGTTATCATCTTCTTTCTCTTTAACGAACAAAGTTTTGGTTCCACTGGCAATGGAGTCCCCTTAAGTGGCTTAATTGGGTTTGCTCCTCAGTTCGAGTCGCAGGGAAGTCGCCTTTGTTGGGAGAACTTGTGCCTCCTGTTTCGAGCGAGAACTTCTAATATAGGTTGTGGTACAAGTTTAAAAGTGTCTCTCACGGTTGGAGCCCTTCCTAGGATACCTTGTTTTTTTTTAAAAAAAAAAAATCTTCTTTCTCTTTTATCTTCCATGCAAATGCAGGAGGGGTCACAAAACTCTACTTTTTGAGCATTAAATTACGCACACACAGTACCCACAGCATCTCAAAGAAAGCTTATAGGCGAAGAAAATATCATCCACTCAAAACCCTAAAATATAATAAAACAAAAAGTTAAATGGAGAACGGAAGAATAAGATCAGCACAATAAACAAAAGCCCTTTGCCTAGCTAGCTATCTTTAATTTTCCCCTCTTCGTTGATCTCTTTCTTTAGTTCCCTTTTCTCTTTCTTTCTTTCTTGGTGGCTCTGGTATTCCCTTAGTTTGATTCTCCCACCATTTCTTAAAGACCCAATCAAACTTTATAAAAGATAAAAGAGAAAATTCAAACATGGTTTTTTCATCAGTTCCAGTCTATTTAGATCCCCCCAACTGGCATCATCAGGTAAAAATTTTTTTTTCCCTCTTCGTTTTCTTTGAACCAACAAAAGCAGATTAAAGAAAAAAAAAAGATAAATATTCCTATTCCTTTGTAATCTCTTCTTGAATATACCAAATATTTGTTTCTTTATAATTATACTTGTTTTTGATGTCTTTGGTTTATCTATTTTTCAGCAACCAAATCATCAACAAGGTGCTGGCAGTGAAAATCCTCATCAGCTTCCACCTATTCCTTCAGCTCCTCATCATGTTGTTGGTGTTGGTGGTGCACCGGGCGGCGCTGGCTCTATTAGGCCTGGTTCAATGGCTGATCGAGCCAGACTAGCCAAGATTCCACACACAGAGGTACCCCTGAAGTGCCCTAGATGTGATTCCACCAACACCAAGTTTTGCTACTTCAATAACTACAGCCTCTCTCAGCCACGCCACTTCTGTAAGGCGTGCCGCCGCTACTGGACTAGAGGGGGCGCCCTAAGGAATGTACCCGTTGGTGGTGGATGCAGAAGAAACAAGAAAAGCAAAAGCAGCAGCAGCTCCTCAAAATCCCCAGCCAATAACACTGAGAAGCTCCAGCAAATGGGTAATTCAAATTCCACAAGCTCACTTCCCCCTGAGATTATTGGTCATTTGCAACAACAGTGTAATACACCTCATCAAATACCGTTGATGCCTTCTTTACATAATCTCTCTCAGTACAATATGGGGAGTATTGGGTTAAATTTTGGAGGAATTGGAGCATCAAGTGGTGTTGGTAGTAGCCACAGTACTGATCATGTGGGGTTCCAAATTGGAAGCAATTCAAGCATGAGTAGTAGTGCTATATTATCAGCGGGAGGTGGTGTGCAGCAATTCACTTTCTTTGAGCCACCCAATACAGGCTTATACTCTTTCCAAGCTGAAGGTATTGAAGCTCCATCTTCTTTAGTCGTGGCTTCAAACCCTAGGGTTTCTGAGCAGGCTCCAGCGAAAATGGAAGATCATCACCAAGAGCTTAATTTATCTAGACCATTTTTTGGTATTTCTGAGAATAACCAATATTGGAGTGGGAATAACTGGACGGATCTATCAGCACTTAATAATTCCACTTCTACAAATCATCTCTTATAAAATTTCAAGCTTTAGTACTTGAAGCTGCTTCATCTGATCATATCACTACTACAGCTTAACTTAAGATAGATGACTTGAAGTAGGTGCACGTTCCTGTGAGCTTCTTGGCTTGCATATTCGAACTTCGGAAGTGGATAGAGGTAAATTGTCTCTTCATGATCCATGAAGCACCAAAGACTCTAGATTTAATTAGTTTTTGGTTACTCTTTTTTCCTTTTTATGTTGCTTAATTACTAAATTTTTATGTCTTGTATTGCATGGGCTTGTTTACTAAATTGTCTCTGTGTTCCGTGTATGGGACGATCTATTATTTGACATATGATATATAAGTTGATTTCTGTAGAAAAAAAAAAATCCTTATGGTTACTTATATTTCATATATACTGCTTGATCATGAACTCATGTGATAGTATAAAGTTTCCTCACAATGACAAAGATCAAGAGCAGCTTCCACAGAATCACTTACATTTGAACAAAATGATCATTAAATTAAAATGAAGAAGCATTTGGGACTAACTACTGTATATTCATCTCAATTTAGGTAAAAGAGCATACGTGGGTTGATTGTTTTTGTTGAAATTTCCAGTGTTATGCTGTTTACATCAGCTGTGAATTTGTGCTTACACTTGGTGTTTAACTTCTCTCTTGTGCTTAAATTATCATGATAAATTTTATATGGGAAAAGGTGAAGTCTCATGCACTCCCTTTACGGTCTCAGCCCTCCTACATGAAGTAGATCTAGCATAAGCAATAATCTCCAATCATTCTCATTCATTGGAGATCAAATTACAGCCACCACTCTTCATAGTTTTTGAAATCATAACGTTGGCAATTCCTTGACCCCTTTGGTTATGTTTCTCACTTTACTTTGCCCATTCCTTCACATTTGGCAAAATCTGAATTCCCCACAAAGCTTCTCGTCTCTCATTTTTAGGTGGTTTATTACTTCTTTTCAGTCTTCACCTTCTCAAAAAAGGCTCAGTATGCGGAGATGTTGGTGGAGAGAGAGAGAGAGAGAGAGGAGAAATGGAAGAGGGTTTTATCATGTAACTGTTTTAGTAATGATTTTGTAATTATAAGTAAGAATCATGAGATGCGACGTACTTATTTGCTGGGTGAAAAAAGAGAAACAATTCTTAGAAAACGCCAAAACTCCCACTAATAACCATGCAATATTTATATTGCCATTTTCAACCAAACCCAAGTGCGAAGTATTCTAGAAATTTCGTTACAACAATTAGCTTACATCACCATACCATTTACTGTACAAATAATGTGGCCAAAAGAAAGTGAGACCTTTTTTTCAACTTTTTTTTTTTAGCTTATTTTGCCTCTCGATTAAGAAATCTTAAATGTATCTCGTATATACAAAATCTTCCAGAGTAATAATTACCTTTATGTTATACTCTGTTGATATTATAATCTAACCAGCAAGGGTTACAAAAAGAAAGGGAATCAAGGGATTTAGCTTTTGAAAGGACCAAGGGTGGTGCCTTGCGCGAACGAATAAAGCAAAGCAATCAAAGTATAGAAAACACAAGCCAAAAAGCACACACATACACTATGAACACTCTCTCTCTCTCTCTCTCTCTCTTCATGATAGTCAGTTGGCCATGGGACGCCGGGCGCGGAGTAAAAACAGTCAAGTGTGATTCCAAAAATAATGAGGATGCATGTGGATGTTAAAGAAAAAGGAAATTAAAGACAGAAAAAGATACACACGGTATCTACAGGCAGAGTGGTTACTGTTTTGTGGTGGGGGATACGACGACGAGCAATCAATGGAGGGCTCAGAATTCCAAGTGAAGAGAAGGGGGGGAAAAAAAAAGAAGCATTTATCCTAAGTTGTTCATCTTGTTGAAATGTATATGGATTGTCGTGAAGCTGCTTTAGACGACCCAGCTTTCGCTTTTTAGACTTACATTGGACCTTGTTTCTCGCATTCATTCTTGCCCTATTTAGTTTCATGAACAATTCTTCTAAACAATATTATTATATTGTTTGGTCAGATTTTTGTCACACATCATATATCTATTTTTTATTTGGAAGTTGAACGACACACGTAACAAGAAGCCAAATACTAAGGGTGTATGCAACAAGAGCATATAAGAGTTTCTCAACTTATTGACCACAGAATTAATTAAGCAGAAATTTTTTATTCTACATTCGCCGTATTACAACCTGGGAGTGCGGATATGATATGTGTGTATTTTCATTTTTTTTTTTTTGTTTTTTGACCACGAGGTATTTTTGGAAGGGCTCCAATTGTGAGAGGCACCTTTAAGCTCATACCACAACTGTGGGAGACACCTTTAAGCTCATACCACAACTCAGATTAGAAGTCCCTGCTTGAATCGAGAGGCACAGGTTCTCCCAACAAATGCGACTTCCCTGCGACTCGAACTAGGGAGCAACCCCAGTCAAACCACTTAAGGGGACTCCATTACCAGTGGAACCAACACTTTGTTGGTTGTGTATTTTCATTTTTAATTAATGTAAAGGTCAACTTGTTTGGCCATGCATGAATATATGACAAGCTACTATCACTGTTACATGTAAATATGAAAAAAAAAAAAGAGAGAGAAAGATGCATTTATTTCTTTCTTCTGGATCTTCGATGGGTAATTAGAAAGATCTATTAAGTTGAAACAAGAGATGTCGGATTCAAAAATGTTCACGTCCGTAGGAAATAAATTTACTTACCAGTTACATTTTTATTTTAAAAAATTAAAAAAAATTAAAAAAATTTCTCTCAATACTGTTTATTTTTATCAATTGGATTGTTTTATTACTAAAGTGATGCCTTCTTTTGAGTCCTTGTTTTTTTTTTTTTTGGACAGTAATGGGCTTCTGCCAATTATTTTTATCATATGTCTGTTGATTTTCATTTTTGATTGATATGTACATACATTATCAGGTCATCTACTGGATGGAAGAAGCAGGAGTAATGACTAGTCGTTCGGATCATTCATTTTATTGGATGGTTAGCGATCAAATAACTAAACAAAATAATAGTCACATTATGAATTCTCTCTCTCAATAGTATAAACTTTTATCGTCATTCAATAATAATTGTTGAACAAATAATCCACGAGACAAACAATTATTCGACCCTACAACTTGATTGGAGAGAGGGAGAGTTATATACAGTGTAAGAGAACTAATTTTGCAGAGAAAAATTTTAGATAGCAATAAGATGTCTTGATGAGATGTTTTGAAGTCATGAATGTCATGGTTGTGCTAAGAAAAAAAAAAAAAAAAACTAGAAACAAAAGGATTTATTAAGGGTATTTTTAGAATTCTGTTATAAGTGCGGAGAACAAAAGTTTGTAATTTAAATTTAATAAGTGGGTGTCTGATGCTCAAAATGTATTTTATTGATTTGATTTTTATCACACATCATGTATTTATTTTTGTGGTATTCAAAATATAAGAAAAAACATACGAAGAGATTTTAAACACTTGATTTTAGGTAATGCAAACAAGAGGCGTCCACTAATCGGGAGAGGAAATTAAAATGTTAAAGAATATTTCCAGTAGGGCTCGAAAATAAATTCCGAAACAGCTCAGCTTTGATAAATTATTCTGCTCCATGCACGTCATTTTTTAATTAGCCCCTCTTTTTAGTATTTATATATATATATATATATATATCATTCAATAATGCATAAAATTCGTCGTTGTTCAATTTGTTATATGGAATGCATAAAAATCCGCTCAGCTTCTTCTTTTTCCGCATCTCTATTTGAATTTGACTTGTGCGTTCTAATCGATGTACAGACATGGTTGCACGTAAAAGAAGAAGAAAAGAAACTGACCTCAAATTTTAATCGATTGGTCCACCATCTTCTTCGCACTCCAATCTTTTGAAAGGGGCAACTCAAGAAGAAGCTTTGCACGAGCTTCTATGACGCACCGACAGACCCCAATTCTTTTCTGACTTCGAACCTAGATGGTCCTAAGATGTAGTCAATGGAAAACTCGAAGTTACTTCTCATTCAAATTTTTCTAATTATATACTCTCTGTGTGTCCTTTCATTTTTTCAAATAAATTAGCAGTAACGTTAAATGAATAAATAAATCAAAGCATACGTCCATACTATGATCACAATTTGATCGTACGCACAAAAGTAAAAATTCTATGAATGAGATAACATTTTCCTACTATCAAGCTAAAAAATATAGCTAGTAGTTGGGGCGCGTAACCATATTTTCCTATATCTATTCACTATCAAAACACACGGCACTGTGAATCTGTGATTCACCTCAGAAACCCAAATTACATATATTTAAAACCTCAAAAATAACCCCGAAATTAATTAGAAAAAAAAAAAAACTTACAAGTTTCAAAAATGAAACACGGCCCATAGCTTATGCAATCTAACATCATCCTCTTTTCCCTCGTTCCTTCTACGAAATTTTGAGTGGACAACTTGTTGGGACAAAAAGATAATAAATTATTAAATCTTATTCATTCATGCGTAAAATAAGAAGTTTCGTTTGTTGTGGCGTCGGCTGCAGCAAATTGAAATAGGAATACAAAAATCATCTCTCCATTGAAAGCTAAAGTTGGGCACGTAAAATTTGGTATCGACATCGTATATAAATTGGCTTGAATACAGGAAACATCTCTTCACTAAAACTTGAGGATGATCACAGTTGTACATGTTACAATGGTACATATCACAATACTGTATCTCAGTCTTTTCCTCCTCCCCCAATTTCTCGATTTGATGACTTTGTGAGTTGTCTCGTGGGTGTTTGTCCCCATTTCACACAAACAAATGAATAACTTACAGATTGGACGGGTGATCTTCCACCCCTCCCCCGCAGCATCGCTGCCTCTTTTTCAATACACAAAATAGAAAACAAAATGATCAAATGAACAAATCGGGAAAAACAAAAACCCTCAGCTGTCAGCAGCATTTGATGGTAGCCTTGCCTCCTGTATCTGAGACTGAGACTCAGTTTGAACCTGAGCTTGCTTTTGCTGCTCAATAAACCTGCTCATACGTTCAAGCAGCTGTGCAGCTTTTCGCTTACCCCTGTCTGTGCCGTTTTGTGCCAAATCCACCAGAGGGCCCATCACCCCAAGTTCCTTAGCCTCTGCTAGATATTGTTGGTCTCCGGCACAGAGATGTACCAAGACAGCAGCTGCATTCTCTCTGTTCCTGGGAGATCCATTCCCAATAACCTCCACCAAAACTGGCACTGCCTCAGCAGCCCCAATGGCCGCCTTCCCTTCAGGGTGGCTAGACAGTATGGCCAGGATGGCCAGTGCTTCATCCACCATTCCACCTCCAGGTTCTGTGAGCAAATGCATCAGTGTAGGCACAACTCCAGCCCTCACTGCCTTTCCCTTGTTCCCTTGGTAAATGCACAAATTGAAGAGTGCAGTTGCTGCATCCTTCTTTCCTCTCTGGGTACCTTCGCTCAGCAGTGTCACAAGTGGTGGGATGGCCCCAGAAGCACCAATTGTAACCTTATTTTCATCAATAACTGAAAGGCTAAAGAGGGTAGCTGCCGCATTTTCTCGAGCCTCCATGCTCCCTATCCTGAGCACATGAACTATACTAGGAACTGCTCCAGATGAGACAATGCTTCCTTTGTTATCTTCACAGATGGAAAGGTTAAGTAGAGCTGTTACTGCATGTTCTTGGGTACGAGAATCAGGAGTTGAGAGAAGGCCTACAAGGAGAGGGATTGCACCAGCTTCAGCAATTGCCACACGATTATCTGCATTCCGCTTGGCAAGAAGGCGGATTTCACCTGCAGCAGATCGCTGATCCTCAGGACTTCCAGATGTGAGCTTGCAGAGGAGAATCTCAATTTTGGTACGTTCTGCAGGTGAGCATGCAGATGAAGTTTTACTGGGTCGCGAACTACTGGGTCGTTTTGGTGGTTCAATGCCATTTGCTTCACACCACTGGGCAATGAGACTACGAAGGACATAATTGGGTGTAACTGCAGTACTAGTGAGAGTCTGTTGTGTCTTTGGACATGTCCTATGCCCTGCTTCCAGCCACTTTTCAATGCAGGAACGCTCATAGGTCTGTAGCAGAGTACGACATAGATGAGAGATGTTAGAAAAATAGAGCATCTCTTTTATTAGAAAGAAAAGGCTAAGTTCAGACTGTCTTTTCATGAAGAAAATATCCTGGACTTCTGAGAAGTGGAAACTGGTTATTGTAAGACATTGTGGTCATTCAGTCAAAAAAAATCTTCGCAAGTGGTAAACCCCTCCAGAGTTTGGATATTTCTAAGGGAGAAAAGAGAGCAACTAGTCAATTACTGAATGTCAAGGAATATTTCCTGACTTAATCTTTGCCTAGGCAATCAACTGGATGAAATGACATAAAACAAACTTAATTAAGCTGACAATTTTTTTCAAAATGCATGCTGTATTTTACTGATATCTGAGTTAATTGAACAAGGTGGAAAGGAGATGGAACTTCTAGATAGAAATCTAGAAAAGGGAAGTAACTATGGTCCACCTGCGTTTCGCCATCAAAGAGCAAGAAATTCAAGATGCCGTTACCTGTCCTGTTGAAACAATGACAGGATCCTTCATCAACTCCAGTGATATTGGACAGCGGAAATCATCTGGTATAACTGGAGCCTTGTGATTCCTATCGCTGGAAGCTTGACCACCCTGACTTGGACCAGGATTCTTTTCTTTCAAAGGAGCATCCAAGTTAGGGTTCTCTGTTTGCACAAAATCCTTAATCTTCTTCAACAACATTGACATCTTCTCAATGGTCTCCCCAGGATCTCCCCCAGTGGAAGCAACCATCTCATGCAACGCCAGTGACTCTTGTGTTAGATCAGCTATTCCCATCAGTTGTAACTTCTCAGCCAATCCCCTTAGGACAGCTGGATCTGGTGTTACATCATTGTTCTTGTTATAGAGGGACAAAAGTTCCTCGTACAGCTCAACATCAGGTGCATCAACTCTTCCTTTGGCTCTTCTGAACTGAGAAAGAACAAGCTCAACCTGTACACCATAACAGTTAAAAGAGAATAAAAAACTGCTAGAATGATCCAAGGGGCTTGCCTTGAAGCTTGCTAGGAGTCACAAGGAGACCTTCACATTGTTGGTGTGTATGCATGTGCAAACAAGCATTAATGTAATCTCACAATATCGAAACCAAAAAATAAAGGCTCATATTTAACTGCTTATAGCAGTAGTCAGGATCCACCAAGCATTATCGCAAGATTCATACGCATCAAATGAGAAACATAACATATTTAGAGTGGAAAAGAGGTCTCGTCTGGTTCTTCATTTTTAATAGCCTTAAATAATGAGAGCACGATTATAAGATGATGAATCTCTACCTGTTCCTTGACTTCATCTGATATGTCGAGGTTTTCATAAGAAATTGCACTCAAAGCTTGTTCCAACTGCGCTGTAACCTCATAGAATTTTGTCATAATTTCACCCCTCTCTAAAACCTGCCAGTAGGGTGACTAAGATTAGAATATTCATAATCTGGCAGTAATCCTGCCAAAACAAAAAATTTCCTAGAATTTTATTAGAATAACAAATCCAAAAAGTGAACATACACAATAGATTACAAGGACAACCAGAGGTTCTACAATGTGTGGCTATTACCAAAACTTGTGTAAGTTATATATGCAACATACATGAATATTGATTCAGAAATAGTTTAAATTATAAGAGTATTGTAGCAATTTAAACATACATGTGTGTATACATGGATGATAGGACTTAACCTACCTGAATAATACAGGTTTTATTTTATATCTTTTTAGGACAATTATTGAACAGAAAACCAACGAATACAGAAAATTTCCGTGGTTCAATGGTTTAAAACCAAAAGTTCCTTCAAGAAATTCAAGATACAGTCCTAATCATCCTAACTTGAATAATTGTAAACTTAATTTTTGAGAGAGCAGAATATTGTTCAGCCTTTTCAGGACAAGAATGAGTCAAAAACTTTCTCCTTCTTCGCAAATAAGCAAGGAACAAACTGTGGGCACCCACTGAAGATGAATCAGGTTACCAAACAGATTTAAGCAATATTTCACACTTCCATCCAATCCATGAAAGAATCTTCTGATGCCCTCGACATAAAAAATTTTAGAATCATAGCTGAACAAAGAAAAATCAAGAATACAATCTTTCTAGCCTCCTGCTTGCTCCAGGGTATTGTTGAATGTCTGCACCCATTTCTAACGATCAACCAGAGTTTTTCACTTTTGGAACTCCCCACACACTTGTGACAGTTCCATTCAAACTTATAATAGGTGGAGATTCATGCAATAAAATCTAAAGAAGAACATCTGCCATACTGAAGAGCAAAATACCGTGCCTTAAAAATAAAGAAGAATGTGGCCATCCTTTTCCTTTCCTTGGTTAGTTCCCCCTTCCAATGACAAACCATGGCCCATAGTTCACAGGCCCTAAAGGGGTGCTCTTTCTCAGCCGATAAAAGCAACAGAGCTGGGGTGAATGCTGAAGCTCATTTACTCTATACAGAGCTCATGACATCAAAATCTTCAAAACAACAACTACTTCAGATGTAATGAAAATTTTCTCTTAATTCACAATGGAGAATAAAAATCTGGTGCTAAAAGGCCAAAAAAAATATCACTAAGTCAATTATGACGTGCACATACTCACATATCTTATTTATCTCCTCTTCCTCCTCTCTTGTCATTATAAATTCACTCATGAAGTTACGGAACATTGAAAACATCTCCGAAACCAATTACACCAAAGCAATTAGAACTCACCGCAGAGTTCTGCTTTGATATGACTTCAATAGTGCTTCCAGTCTTTCACAATCAAATCTTGAAGGAGAGGCCAATCTTCATAGTTACATAGAAGAAGATCAAACAAGCCAAAGTTATCCTAACTTTATAAATTTTGTTTTCTTTATCTTTTCTTTCTGATTAATAAAAATCCTCCAAAAGCTACCATCAAAATTTTAGATACCACACGAATTCAAATCCTCGAAACAAGCCAAATTGGAACTTCAAGTAAAAGCCTATATTTGTACATAGAGCCATAGAGAAACAACTAAATATAAAACATAAGAAAAGACAAAGTAATACTCTTAAGTACTAAGATATAGATACAATCAAGATACACATGCTTGTCTTGACAAAAAGCGGAAAAATTTAACACATTAATAATGGGTTGGATTTCACAATCCGTGCCTGAAAGGGACACTCGCAAAACTCAAGGAAAATATATCAGGAATATAAGGAAAACAAATAAATTCTAGGATTTAGCTTGAGATTCTAGCTCCTCTAGCCAATAACTCATAAATGACTATGACAGTTGAAACTAGTAGTCCAAGAAACATGGATGAAATGCATCAACACATTTTTTATGGACTCGAGAAAGGATCTGAAAAAGAAGGGAGTTAACATTTTTCTCTACTTCATTGCAAACCCAGTCAAACTTATCAGAAAAACCAAAAGAAGAAAAAAAAAAGGGCCAAAATTCCATTAGCATGCGGTGATAATTACAGTTGTCACCTTATAATCTGTCCCTAAAATAATCAAAGAAGCAAAGAGAGACAAAATCCAACTTCAATAACACTACTAAACATAATCGCCAATGGATTTCCAACAAAGCAGAGCAATACAAAAAATATAAAAGAACTGTAAATCCGCAATTTCTTATTATCTACTACATAAACCTAAACTAACAATTCAGCCAGGTTGAATTTTCAATTAAGTTTCATTTTTTATTAAGAAAAAAAACAAAATAAATCACAAAATCCAAAAGTTCATTTGGAAGGTGCTAATTGCCATGCCATAAACATATTAACTGCTTCCACACTTGTTCACGTGTGCATAACCGATCAAATGCTTCATTGCCCTTTTTATTTTTCCTCATTTTCTCACCAACCAAACAGATCGAACAATAAATGAACGAAAATAAAATAAGTTAGCAGTTATGATCTATAGAACAACAATACATACACACCAGGTAAATCTTGCTGCCTTCGCTGCCAAATCTAAGCAACTCCTTAGCCGAAGCTAACGCCTCCTTCAACGAAACCAAAGCTTTAGAAGTCTCTTCTGGAATCGCTTCTTTACTTTCTTTAATTTCCTCAAACATTGGCGTCAACAGCTTCAATCTCCTCGCCAAGTTGCAGTACTGCTTCTTGACCGTACCTCTGTAATCCGAAATCGTCGATATCTCGTTCACTGTGTCGATCAAGCTCTGCACGAGCACTCCTTTTTCGTCTTCCATTATGACGTCTTCAACTTCAAACTAAACACTAAACTACAATCAGATCTCGTTAAGATGCACCGTATTGTGAGTGTTTTGTTTGAGAAAAAAATGAACTGATTTTTGCGCAGATTTGTATTAAATCCGGCGGCGTTTAAGCTCTCGAGTAGTGGCTAGAGTCGTCTCGTCTCCATGAAACCGCAGCTTTGAGAGAGATAGAGAGAGAGAGAGTGTGTGTTTTTTTTTTTTTTTTTGGCGCGGCTTAAGTGAGCTTAGCTAAAGTGAGGTATTGTGAAATGGGAATGTGAACGTGATTTTGAGCTGGGAGTGCCCGTGAGTAAGAGAGGCGAGTGGGGAGGAGAATTTTCAGCGTGGCTCCTGACTCGGCTAACCGTAACGATTGGGTTTGTTATGTTGTCGATACCGAATAATCTAGGGTTGGTTGATTTCAGTTAAACTACCGCCGGTGAACTTGAATGGTCGGGTGACTCAGCAGTGAATTAGTTAATTTTTTTTTAAAGTTAATTAGTTGGTAAAATCATGTCTTAAAATTCATTTAGTTGTAAAAGAATATTGATGTTAGTAAACATCAAATATTTAATATTAAATATTCTCAGGACATTGATTTTATAAATTAAATTCCATTTTACTGAAATTTGAGACACATTTAACCTTGCCGATTGGATTGAGGATATTGAAAGTCAATTCGAATAAGCGTGTAAATTAACCAGTATATGTTTTTCGATCCGTGGACAATTATTATCTTCCACTAACAAGAAAAAATAATCCAAAACACACAAGACAAACCAGACTCGATGTCTTGTTTGACCAAAGCCTAGTGCCTTTAAGAAAATATCGCAATGAATATACATTAAAGAGTCGAAACTTGGAAAAAAAATAAAGTAGCGAGCAAGCTAATGCTAATTCCATCTTTTAGGAATAATGAATGGGTCATGATGGAACAGAGACGTGACCATTCCACTAATGCATATGTTGGAAATTAAAGCCAAGCAATTAGGCATGCATGCAAATTGCAATAGATTTCATTTGAGGGTAGGATTAATGGATTATGTTGAAGAAAAGAAAAGCCGTAAAATAAACAGTAGCCACAAAATGAACAGTAGCCGCAAGATGAACAATAGTCACTGGTGGCTATAAATAGAGGAGTGCTCCTCCTTATTGTTTGTATCCCAAATCCCAGAGATGGAATCCAAGTTTTGGTGAGAAATTAAGAGGGAGAAATATTCTTAAGCATGTAGTTATATTGAAGGAGCATTTGGCTCCTCAATATAGGTATTATGGGTTTGCTTTGTTAAGGGATATTTCTCAAGATTATGTATTTGGGGCTTGGGTGAGAGAAAATTTATGAGAGTGTGGTTGTAATAATTTTCCACATAGTGAATATTTTTTTTCTCTGGTTGTCTTGTGACAACGGCCGTGGTTTTTCTCCGGATTTGGAGTTTTCCACGTAAATCTTGTGTTGTGTGATTGGTATATTCTCCATTCAATTTTTCTTATTAATTTGTTGCTTGATAAATTGCTTGGAGAGATCTTGGGAGGAAACTCAATTTCCTAACAGTGGTATCAGAGCCATTGATTGAAGTTTTGGTGTCGGGGTACTATTCACGTATACGGTACTGTTCACGTGAAGCAGTGGGAGCCAATCCAAATAATTTGTGGTGAAGAGAATATGAAGCAAATATGTCAGCAGCTGGTGTTTTTCAAACTTGGTTGAAGTTTGATGTTGTTGAAAAATTAATGGGAGAATGATTTTATTGGCTTGTGGAGAATTCAAGTCAAAGGTGTATCCAATCTGGTATGCACAAAGATTTGAAGGTGTGGACAATTTTGGCACCTCAAGAAAATTGTCAAGAAGGTGGAGTGGGCTCGGCAAATTACTCCAAAATCAGTAAAGGAGACACTGATATTCTCGCAGATGGTGAGGTTCCTTTTGATAGGAGACTTGGTTAGTTCTTTTAGCATGTAGATCTCCAAGTTGCCATGAAAGAGAACATGTTATGATCAGTGGGGTCCACAAGTTTGCACGCGGGCATTGGCTTGGTATAAATGCAAGGTGTGTGGTGGAAAAGTTATGTCATGGCTGAAGAATTCTCAGGGAAACCAAGCATGAGAATTGCACCATAATTTTCAGCGAATATGTTCGACATGTGCCGGGAAAAAAAAATTCTTAGAATTGGTAATTAATTCTAAGTGGTATACTCTTTATGGTGGAGTATGATAATTCTCTATGTTGAGAATTATGACTAAAGGTGAAGACAACAAGGGTGGTGTGGAGATTGATTGATTATCAATCAAATCTCCAAGTGGGAGAATGAAGAAAAGAAAAGCCGTAAAATAAACAGTAGCCACAAAATGAACAGTAGCCGCAAGATGAACAGTAGCCGCAAGATGAACAGTAACCGCAAGATGAACAATAGTCACTGGTGGCTATAAATAGAGGAGTGCTCCTGCTTATTGTTTGTATCCCAAATCCCAGAGATGGAATCCAAGTTTTGGTGAGAAATTAAGAGGGAGAAATATTCTTAAGCATGTAGTTATATTGAAGGAGCATTTGGCTCCTCAATATAGGTATTATGGGTTTGCTTTGTTAAGGGATATTTCTCAAGATTATGTATTTGGGGCTTGGGTGAGAGAAAATTTATGAGAGTGTGGTTGTAATAATTTTCCACATAGTGAATATTTTTTTTCTCTGGTTGTCTTGTGACAACGGCCGTGGTTTTTCTTCGGATTTGGAGTTTTCCACGTAAATCTTGTGTTGTGTGATTGGTATATTCTCCATTCAATTTTTCTTATTAATTTGTTGCTTGATAAATTGCTTGGAGAGATCTTAGGAGGAAACTCAATTTCCTAACATATGTATGGTCCATCAAGAAGCCAATTCTTTCTGGGACTCGGACGCACACCTAATTATATTAATTTACAAAGGCAATACGCGCCATTAATGCACAATTAGCAGTAGATTGTCTGAAGCTATGTACGGTGTTTTTTCAACTTCCCCCGCCTCTTTAATTGTTTGCTATAAATTATAAATTATAAACTCTTTCTGGGTATGGTATAAAGCATTCTTTTTAAGGTTGTAGCTTTGATGATTAAAGTCTTTGTCTCCATTAAAGCCACTACTTTTCGTAAATTTCAAATGCTTATAAATCGTTGATAGTGGGAAGTATTAAATTGTTTAAAGCCATTAATAAAAGTTGAAAAAAATTACTATAAAAATAGTAACCATTTCTAAATATTCATGTGCTTACATTTAGTATGCTCAGGACAAGTTAAATTTTGCCTATTTGAGATTCAAAGAATCGACTCCTTTTCTTTATGTCTTCAAATAGGAAATTGTTTTTTTTTTTCCTTTCTTTAAATCATTGCCGATTAGTATTGCAAAATTTTAGGAACATTTCGAAAATTGAAGGCGTTTATGAAAAATTCTTGAATATTTTCACTATATAATTTAATTCATTAGATTTTTATCATATATCCACACACACACACCCCCCTCTTAATTGATTATCTGTAAATAAATACGTGCACGACAATATTTCAACCAATGAGAGTGAATGTTTGTACCCGATATTTTTTAAGTTCATATTAAAAAATATTTCGATTCTATTATAATATAAAGAAAAAAAAAAGTACATAAAATTATCCTCCACAGCTCCACTTCGCGGAAATTTCCTTATAGACAAAACAACAAGTCTTGAATAATCATAATCATTAAAGGATAATTTAAGTTCTTGGCATGATTGCATTGATCACAGGCTCGCAGCTACGAAATGGCGTGACGGGCAATAACACACGGCCTAACTGGTGGGCCCCGGGGAACCCGTGTGGGCGCGTCCTTTGATTTACAATTGGGAGACTGGTTCACACTAACGCTGCCCAGGAGTTACACGTGGCAAATCAATGGCGGTTTACAGCCGTCTGATCACTGATCAGACTGGCAATTCAGGATCAGAGATACACGTGGCCCACATGCACGGAGCGGGTGGGATGCACAAGATAGATCGTCATGTTGCTCTATCTGATAGCGACTTGTGTCCAAATTGGCGTGGGTCGCAGTCGGCTCGGCTCATCTCGGCACGACATTCAAGCCTTCTTCAGCCAATCCTTCAGCTCCAGCAGCCTCCAGCTCATGCCACGTTAGCCGAGAACAACGGAGTAGCCAATTAACAATGAGAAAGAAGTCCACATGACTCCTTAAGTGGGCCCATGATTCTTTTTTAATACTATGTGATGAAGTGGGTTCCCGTGTGGACGAAGACCGCGGCACATGGTCTTACATGTTGGCCATGATGACGGTTGTACGGTAATTTCCGAATCCACCGTGGCACGATCCGGTCTTGGAGATGTAAACGAATCGGACCCGTCCATTTCAGGATCCCCCCAGGAAACTCCTTATCCTACGGGAATAATTCAAACAACCTTTTTAAATACACCGTCGAGTTTACATGGGACCCGCAGGTGGGACCTAGGAAAGTAGCAGGGATGATGCAGGGGCATGTGATCCGTCGTAAGGACAGCTCAGATACTTCTAATGAAGTTTTGGTGTTTAGTGCAACGGATTTGCCTTAATCTCACGGAAGTGATTGCATCACCTGGTGGTGACAGCAGGCCCGTTATCAAACAGTAACAGGGCCTTGTATTTTGATTGGTCGGCGCTGTGGCACACGTGAGCTCCGTTATCTGTGATTCAAATTTTATCCAAATTGTCTGCTTTTTATGAGTGATAAACGTTGTTGAATTTTTGTCATTCATGCTTTATCTTCCTTTTGTCAAATTTTCTTGAGGAAATTTGTTGAGTCCCACGTTGTATTTTTCAATAATTTTGAGATACTTCTACGGCGTCTTTTCCACGCGCACGCTCCGTAGTGTGAATAAATTTGTGTTTTAATAGAAATACAGTATTTTGATACAATCTATTGTGAAATAAAAATAACAGTGTAAATACACATAAGTTGATAAAATAAATTATATGAATTATAAGAATCATATACTAATGATATGAAAAAGAATAAAAAAATCATAGAAAAGCTTATTTCTACATTTGTATTAACATAAACTTTTTTTTCAATCATGTTTTATACCATATTATGAGATTTATCAATTAAATGAATTAACACTTGATTAGAGAAAAAAAAATGGAAACACAAGGGGAACCGGGAAGATGGCCTAAGGCTGAAATTGGCAAACTAGGAATGTTGGTCCGCAAAAGTGAAGCCCAACTTTATGGACTTTCCAAATCTTTGTTGACCTCGACCGTTTGTAAATTGATTCCTTGAAGGATATTTACGTCTTTTGACTAAGACCATTCAACCCACGTCATCTCTCGTTGAAAGGCACTAATTATCATTAATTCTGTAATTTCCTAAATTTTCGTTTGGATCGGAGCTTGTATTATACCAATTTTTGGCGCAATAAAAAAAAAAAAAAATGGTGCTAGTAAACGAGCAGAGGAAGCTCTCGGCTTCACTGCCGTTAATCTGTCGCTGTATAATCTCCTGCATCTTGGTCTTGCTCACTCAATTGACTCTCTCTCTCGTTCCTCGCTTCTTCGCCGCCTCACCATTCATTGTCCAATTCGCGCTCTCAGGTTAGACTAAGATGGATATTCAACATTTATTACATTTATGAGTTAAATAAAACCTGATTTATTTAGTTATTAATATTTATTATTATTGTTTTTGGTTTTGCAGGTCTGGTGCTGCTGTTAGTTCAGACCTTGTGTGGATGGTGCAGGCGCCTTCTTGGAGTGTGTGCGTCAGCTCCAGCTTTCGTTTTCTTTAATATACTTTTTATTTGGGGTTTCTATATAGCTGTTGTTCGACAAGGTGCTTCTATTTTCAATTCTTGTGCTTTCAAAAGTCTCGCACATGCACACATGTGTGTATCAGATGGCCTATAAATGAATTTTTTTTTTTTTGGAGCAATTCGCACTTCTTCTTGGCAACTTTACTACTCATGATTAAGCCGTTTTAACTACTAATGTGAGATTGAAATTAACCAAAAAAAATAAAAATAAATCAAGAGCTCATACTTTTGGATAGGAAGTTAGGCGTGATACAACCATTTATACTTGACAGCTAGTGATTCTATTCCATTGTAGCAGTGGATTAAAAGCTGTAGTACATCAATCTGTAAAGAACTCTAATTGTTGTATATAATTAGATATGATCAAAATATTTTATAATTCGTTTTTAAATCTGACAGTTCTTCTGCATTGTAGATTATGGTTATGAATGTATCAATAAACAATGCTCTTTTGTATTTTTTTGAGGGGATAACCCTATCTGAATTAATATTGGACTTCCTTACTACTTTACTGACTTGAAAATTTTTCCCACTTTGCAGCCGTCTCAAGTTTAATAGGTGGTTTGTTCAATATAGAGGTTGCAATGATCATAATTGGTTTGTGCAGGTTGTTTTCTTCCTCGTGTTGGGATTATTTTTTAGTTTTCTTGGAAGCCATACAGTAGCTATTCATAATTATAATTAGTTGTTTTATTCAACTGTTTCTTTCTCTAATATGATTGTGCTAATTGGGCAGTATCATGTCAAAGGATCCTGGTTTGATAACAAATGAGTTTCCTCATTTGGACAAACTTGTAGAAGGTTCAGAACTTGGTGTTGATCCTGACAACGAGGTGGTAAAATTGAACTGAGTCAAGTAATTAAATAGTTTAATACTCATTTAGTCTCTTCTTCTCTTGTACAAACTGTTGATTCCAAGAATTGGTAAATCTCAGGAATACTGACCATAGTTATTTTAATAGTTTGATTTTAGGTCTAAAGAGAAAAAGACAACTTCTGTCAACGTATCAAGTCTAACTGTACTTATTACATTTACATGAGATGATGTTTGAGCATTTAACGTTTATGTCTCTCTACAAATGAACGTGCTAGTACATATACAGTCAGCTCAACAATTAACAGACTCAAATGTTTCAAGTTTTACACTTTACCTTAATGCTTTACTTTGTTAAAAGTTAAAACATCATCATCCGGCATGAACTCCAAGATTTCAATCTAAAATTCATTCCTGCTGATTAATTCAGAAACTTGCACTGTAGGTTGATTTTGCATTATTTATCTTGTGTTCAATGTCCATGTTACTCCTCTAGCTGCTTCTGGGCTGGTTCGCTTCAGTACTTGAATCATGGTTTAGAGTTGACATCAAGCATTTATCTTTTCCTCTTCTGCTAACATTGGTCACTTGGAAATTCAGTTCTAGCCAGATGGTGCTCTTTTTATTTCTTTACATTACATATCGTACTATCTGTCTCTCAGTCATTTAGTTAATTTATTGTTTTTAACAATGATTACTTCAGAATTCCCTTTTGCGTAAGAGGGTAAGATACTGTAAGATCTGTAAGGCACATGTAGAAGGGTTTGACCACCACTGTCCTGCTTTTGGAAATTGTATAGGTAATATCAGAATTTCTTGTAAACCTTGAAATATTCTACCTTTATTTGTCCATTTAATTCAACTATATGCCTTGTTAGAGTTTTTTAAAACTCTTTGTAGACTCTGATATTGATAAATAATTGAGCAGGCCAGAATAATTATTTTCTCTTCATTGTTCTTCTGGTTGGCTTTCTTGCTACAGAAGCTTCTTACGTTGCATGCTCTGTTCAATGTAAGCTTAGCCTCAGTGATTCCACCTGCTGTTAATCTTAATTGCTTGATAAGGATAATTTTGCTTTACCAAACACATTACCCCCACCCAATTTTCTGTCATGATGTTCACATTTATTCCTGCTCATTCCTTTCAGTTGTTGGAAAATCTCAGAATTTTGATAAAAGTCAATCAGAGGTAGGTATGTTACTCTTTCCTTGTTAGAAATTGTTGCCTTGCTTTTATAAGGGGGCATTGAATTTATCATTGTGATCAGTCATGATAACCACTGAATTTTTTTCCTGTTGTTTGATGTAGAATGATTGGGTTGTAAATTTGGCTACTAGCACCATGCTATTCTCTATTCTCCAGTTGCTATGGCAGGTTTGTACCCTTCTTTTTCTTTTTCCATGTGCAGATTATGTTCTTTTCGGAAATTCACTCCTTAAAGACTTATTCAAGACCTATTCTGTTTGTAGGCCGTGTTTTTCATGTGGCATATTTATTGTGTTTGCTTTAATGTCAGAACTGATGAGTGGGTAAGTCCCCAAGTAAAACAAATATTAGAGTATTGACTAATTATCAGTGTTAATAATATTTAGTTGTATTTTTTTGTTTCATCATATATTTTATCCTTAGTTACCTGGAGAAATATCCCGAGTTTCAAGTAATTGAATCTGACCAGGTAATATTTTCTTCAGCATGCTGTTGTTTCTAAATGTAAATTGTTTACTTTCTGGTTAAATTTAAAACATTTTTAATTTGCCTACTCAGGAGAAAGCTTTACTAGGATGAGGTTTACAAATCCGTATGATAAGGGGTTTCTACAAAATGTCAAGGACTTTTTATCGTTAAGAAGATAACACGTATTAGCATATATTGTGCCTCTGAACCTTATTGCAATTTGTGGCTTCCCTGCATTAGTCGTGGTGACAATTTTGAAGTTCATAAAGAATGTCCTGCCTTTGCACTTCAAGATTTTGGTGTATTTGGCATTAAAAAACAAACCATTCATAGGAGAGTATCATAGGAGAGTATAGATCAATGGAGCTGCAAGTTTGAAATATCAACTGAAGTACCAGAAGTGGTAACTGAGCCTGTGACGAGGCTCTTACGAATAGGAATGTGAGAGACTTTATAATGCAATATAACTTTACAGATTGAAACCATCTTGTATAGAGTAATCACATGTGTATATACATCTTTGTAATTAGTGCTTATCAAATTGACTCATATTTCGAAGCTAATAAAATGTGGAAGGATTGAAGTAATCTCAGAATGAAAGTGAAGAGACATGAGAGGACTCCATGTCATAGGAATATGAGGTTGCTTTTTAATTTAAGTAAATGAAAATTCTGGTTCTTGTGTGGGCTCCTAGATATTTCATTGTATTATTCAATGTATGACATTTAATGTATCACAATGTACAAATGACAAATGACGTAAACACCAAATTTCACTTCAATAATACCTTATCTGATTATCCTTCAACTCTTTCAATCTGAATCAGCTAGCTGGTAGCAAGTTAAGGTGTGTTTGGGAGTGAGGTGTTGTAGCTTTTAAGTTGCAGCTGTTGTGGAGTAAAAATTATAGCTGTGGAGTAGAAGTTGAGAAAAAAAAAATTACTAAGCTACCAAAGTCCAGTTATAAGTGTTACCAAACACTTTAGTGAAACACTTTAGTAACTGAGTTTTGGCAGCCAGCTACCTCACCACACTCCCAAATGGACTCTTAATACCTTCAAAAAGCATTAGTTCTTTCTCTAAATATTTGATTTGATCATACCTGTGCCTTGTTACAAAATAGTTCCCAACTAAAGAACACAATGTTCTCCTGAATGTGACCTATAAAGATTGAGAGTTCAAGACAGTAAAGTTAAAATAGTAAAAAAAAGGTACAATTATGGTGTTTTTTTTTTTGCTGTTATAGTTTTATCATTGTGGTAAAACTGACAAACAATGGGGACCTAAGTATCCTCCTTCCTAGGGGTGGCAATATGGGTCAGGATTCGTTTATTCGATTCGCTTCGATGTGAATTAAATGGGTTTGGGTTTGAAAAAATTGATTCGTTTAATAAATGGGTGAATTCGATTCGATTCGCTAATTAAACGAATCGAATGCGGGTTTAAAGATTTTGATTCGTTTATTCGTTTAGGATTCGTTTAATAAACGGGTTATAAACGAATCGAATATAGATCAATTCGTTTAATATTCATTTATTATTCGGTTAATTAAATTACTTTTGTATACCTAAATTTATTTGAAAATTTTTTAAAATTTAGAGGTTAATATTGTAATTTTAAGCTAAAGCAAAGTCAAAGCAATCAAAGCAGCCGGCCCTAATCTTAATTCTTACATTTCACATCTCTTTACCTTCATCTCTTTCCCTTCATCTCTTAGCAATTCAAGATTGATTTCACAGTTTATCAACGTCACTTAACCAGCAGCAGTCACCACCAAAGTAAGCTCCACTTCTTTTTTCCTTTTTTATTATTTTTGCCAGCTTTTTCATTTCGAAAGATATGTTGTAAACTATGCATGCTTTTAGCTTTTTCCATCAAGACGATTTCAAAGAGTCCATTAGTGCTAGGCTGTTAGCTTTTTTATTTTTTGCTCATATTCTTCAATTATGTCATTGTTAAAAATTTATATATATATATATTATTAGTGCAAGCTTTTTTATTTCTTGCTCATATTCTTCAATTATATCACTGTTAAAAAATAAAAAATTAATTAATTTTAATATATATGATCTTTTATTCTTCAATTAATTTGAATTATTTCGTTTATATATGTTAATAACATTTTTATTTACTTTTTGGTGTAGGATTTTTGTTTTCAAGGTGAAAAAGACAAATGAAGAGAATTAAAGAAATTACCTTACTTTATAATTTTAATTTTAATTATTGTTATTTGTATTATTAGGGATTTATAATTTGATATTTGGATGGCTGCATAATATGGTTTGAGTTATTTGTATTTTGTTCTGGAATGCTAAATTTGTAATTTTTTTATATTTTATTTTACTTAATTTTGTTTATTAATTATATTTTTCTAAACGAATCTTGATTCGATTCAATTCGGTTCGATTCGTTAAGGATAAACGAATAATAAATGAATCTGGATTCGATTCGATTCATTTATCAATTCTATTAAACGAATCGAACCGAATATTCGTTTAATAAACGAATCGAATCCGAATCCTGAAATTTTAATTCATTTAATAAACGAATCGAATCTGAATCCATAGAATCTTGACCCAATTCATTTACGATTCGAATTCGATTCGTTTATTCGTTTTGCCACCCCTACTCCTTCCTACCCATAGACCATTCTTGTAGCCTTGTGTGCAATGTCAGCCTAGGATTATCCTGCAGAACGCATTGACTTTAGATGATACAATCCCAAAGAATTCAGCAGTTACGTTTAAGAAAATAATAAGAGAAATGAGAAAAGGGATTAGTGATAAGAGACAAGACAATCGGAATTCTAGAGCACTGGAATCACATATAATGAGAAAAATACAATCGCAATTCTAGAACACTAGAACACAAAAATATCAGAGGATCCTCTCTCCAAGTTCGCAAATAATTAAATTAAAGAAGAGGTCAACTAAACTAGTTAGGCTTTTATTGCATTATGCAAGCATTATTTCACAAAATTTCTAACCCATATGAAATTAGAAACCAAACAATCATTTGCATAAATCTAAAATCTAGCGAAATGAAGTTGAAGTTGATTGATATTAGGTAGTCTCGAGAAAAATTTACAGTTCTAATAATGAATGATCCATGATGAGTGCATGCCACAATGGAAAAGCAAGTAGTACTTTTGCTACCAAGGCAGGAGTAACATACCATAACACCCAACGCCAAGTCATTGAGTGAAACCAACTCCACAAACATTTGGAGTAGTATGCCCAACGTTACAAACCTCATTTTCAGGATCAACTCCAATACCTGAATTTTCAGCAAGTTTCCGGGAAGGTGTTAACCAAACCAGCTGGATCCCTTGATATTATACAGTCATATTGACATTACTGTGGAAGAACCGTCGGATACAACGACTAGTGTATGCTAGTATTGTTTAGCGCACTTTATTGACTGTGCTTTCAGAGTTATGTAGAAGCAAAAAATTATGAGTGCCATCCTTAAGATGACAGACTATAACTGTAAAAACGAAGCACCTTTCCCTTCTCTTTTCCTCTTACTCTTACGATTCACAATCATCAAGAGCCTCTTTCTCCTCCTTTTTTCATCTCACTTCCTTTCTTTTCACCCAATTGTCCATTGCAGCAGCGTTAAAACTGATTCTAGTTCAATGCTGCAAGATTTTCTTGCAGGTTCTTCTAAAAAGCATTCGGCCCAGATCTTTGATCGATTAAAGTTGCAATGGCGGGAAGCCGTAGTGTGAAATATAATCAAACTTCATACACTAATTTCTACTTGTGCCGTAAATGCAAAACCCAACCTTGGTTTGGCTGCAGATGATCATATTGCATTGCATCTCTCTCTGCGCATCCTATACGTTTCTATTTCTTTCCGTGTGCCTCAATATTGTGTGTCTCGATGTGTTTGTTTATCAAGAGAAGCCAATTTCAGTAATGATTGAACTCTTCTTTGTGCTTTCAAAGAAACTGCTTAGAAATTTTATGCTGCTTAGACTGAACACAAATCTCAATAAATCAAAATTCAAAAAGTGCTCATTTTCATTAAAAATTTATCATTTGCCAAAAAATTGACATATCTTCTAAAAATATTTTAGACGACATATCTTAAAAAATATGCTTCGACGAATATGCCGTTTCTATTCAGTTGAAAGTAAACTGTTAAATCCTTCGGGTGATAACAATACATAAAGAATCATATTATATAGCAATTGACCGTTAGTTGACTGTGCAAAGACAATATTACCCTTAACAATAGTTTGTAGACGGAAATAACTAAAAAAAAAATTAAAATTGTTGGTGCGAAAAGCACAAATCATATTTTTTGACAATTTTATCCTTGTCAATTCCAAAGATTTATAATATCATAGGTAAAGATTATAACTATTTCATTTTCAAGTTTTTAATTTTATCTTTTTTGTAGGAACTTTAAGAAAATATTAATAATTTAAAGAGGATTTTTCAAATTTTTAATTTTATCTTTTTTATAGGAACTTTAAGAAAATATCAATAATTTAAAGAGGGTAAAATAGCCAACAATTTTAATTTTTTTTTTTAGTTATTTCCGTCTACAAACTGTTGTTAAGGGTAATATTATCTTTGCACAGTCAACTAACGGTCAATGTTAAAGTTAGCTGACGGTAGGGGGTTTTTTACAAATAAATAAATTATCGCCATCTACTTGCAACAAGCCCAAACCTCAGGAGAGGTTTTTAAAAATTACCCTTATTTTATATTATACATTCCCCTTCCCCGCTCACCATTAGCACTGATAAAATTTAATACGATTGGATTGTCCGATGTAAATAAATAAATATAAATCGTAAAATTTAACACGATTATTAAATGAATTAAATTTAAATTGACATAATATTTTTTTATGTCGAATTAAAATTCGTAATCTATTTACCTAAATAATAATTTAAATATATTTTTATTTTAAATTAATTTTTAAATTTTTATCATTAAAACTCAAATATTAAAGTTGATTTTTTTAAATTTTTTAAAAGAATAAATATACATAATATTTTATTTATAAAATTTTATATAAATTTAAAACTTTAATAATATTAATATATAAAATATTAATACACACACACATATATATATATATAATATTACTTACATATATATAATTTAAACTTTAAATAATATAAATATATAATATATTTTAATATATGTGCATAACATTTATTTTTCGTATTAAATTTAAAAATTATTAAATAAATTATATTTAAATCAAACATACACTCGACACGACATAACACGACATGTAACTCATTTTGCCAAAACTCTACTTATCATAACCAACAAGATGCTCCTGGGTTTTCTATGATCTTCTGCCATCTTACATAGGCTTCCACAAAACTTGCCAGCCCAACAACCTATTAATCAAAATTTTCACATTTGTAAAAATTATGATAATAGAAACAATGGTAGCGAATTAAGGCATATAAAATCTCTTTTCTCCTGCAGGCTTTAACGCAAATTCTAAGCAATATAATCTTTTAAAAAAAAAGATAACTAAAACAACAACCTCTTAATCTGAAACAGCTACCTAGTAATTGCCATTAATTAACAGCATCAATTAGTTCGTATGTAATCGTTTGTTTTGTTACAAAAGCTTTCTAGATCGTCAGCTATTTTTCTGCGTACTAAAGATCTCCCTCTTTCTCTACTTTCAATAGGTCGGTAATTACAAATCAATCCCAAAAATTTTCCTTGATTTAATTTGGAATGAAATATTTCTTATGCACTACAATGATCGCCGTCGGAAACAACTGTTCTATTTAAATTTAAATTTAAAAAAAAAAAAACCTACAACAGTGATACTCGCATTACAAAATATATTTTATTGCATCACACTTTTTTATCATTTAAAAAACTAGTTACAACGCTTGAGACTGGCTCCTGAAGCTCTTGCAAACACACAAACATAATCACATCAAATTAAACAGGGGGAAGGGAAGAAAACAAACACACACACACATACAAACACACAAGGGCTTTGCTTTCGTACCAAATTTATTAGCAAACCAAAGACACAATCTTGAAAACATTTACAGTTATCACTTAGCCAGAGATCTCAATAGCCTTAACTTCAGGTTTCTTCTCCTCCTGTTTAGGAACGGTGACTGTGAGCACACCATTCTCCATGCTGGCCTTAACCTGTTCCACCTTAGCATTGTCGGGCAACCTGAACCTCCTCAGGAACTTGCCACTGCTCCTCTCGACGCGATGCCACTTGTCATTCTTCTCTTCCTGCTCCTTGCTCCTCTCTCCGCTTATCTGCAGAATCCTGCCCTCTTCAACCTCAACTTTTACTTCTTCTTTCCTCAGCCCTGGAAGATCAGCTTTGAATACGTGAGCCTGAGGAGTCTCTTTCCAGTCAATTCTTGCATTGGCGAATTGGGATGTTTCCCTAGCCGAAGACGGCGCGTTGGTAAGGGCAGAGGACAAGAACCCGTCGAAAGGATCCCATACATCTAATGAAACTGGATCGAACACGTTGGTTCTTCGGCCACCGAAGATGCTTGGAATGAGTGACATTATGGCAAACTGGGACGCTAATTAAATGCTCAACAACTTCGGAAATGCTTTGATCAATCAATTTGAAGATGGAGAAGGATGAGACAAGAGAGGCCTATATATAGGACTAATATGATTTATGTAGAGGATTCTGGATGCTTTCTATTAGACGAAATCTCTGGTGCCTTCGCGGGCCATCTCTTGTTGCCACGTGTCTTCTTTATCGGTAATATTTAATTAGCTTAATGCTTTTACCATCTCTCTCTTCTATCCACCGTATATGTCTTCAAAGGCATCAATGATTTTCCCGACAATGCAATTCCCTGCAATCTTCTTCCTGTTAACTTTTTAAAAGCACAAAAAATATTAAATTTATGATGATTATTATGTTATATAACGATGTAACATATATAATTATACAATCATTAAATTAAAAATTTAACGATTGTAAAAATAATATAATTTTTTATCTTATATTTTTATAATCGTTGGATTTCATTCCACGATTGTTACATAATTATATAACATAACAAAAACCTAAATTTTATATTTTTGATTATCTAAGAATAAAAATAAATACCAAGAGAAATAACAGTAATTGGGACATATCCAATTTCTATTACAAGCACATTGAGTAAATTCAAACTTCATTAACCGGCTTCCAAAAATGCATTAGATCGAACTTCCTATTACTTTTTTTTTAAAAAAATTGTGATTAAGTGAGGGTAGATCTCATTTCTATTTGACACAATTAATATTTTTGCAATGCTCATTAGGGCTCCGACTGTGCTTTAGTTACATGGGTTTAGGCTTCCTGAAAATATCAGTAAATTGTAATATAATTCTCAAAAATATATGTGTTTAGCCCGGTAGATTAAACTGCCGCAATTCCTGATAATCACTTAAATGTACATACCTTCTGATCGATAACTAACCAAACGCCTCCTTCAAAAATTGTGTAGTGGAACAATTTGCCAAGAGGATATAATCAGGTGAGCTTAAAAATGGCTTGGGTTTTGGGAGCAAAATTTTGTAAAATTAGAATAGAAAATAGGCAGCCGCCCGCCCTGCTTATTATAATCTGATAGACATCACTAAAATTAGATATAAAATAGCCTTTGCCCGAAAATTTCTTAATAACGCGCCGCCAAGTCAACAAAATTCTTTCAAGGCCTCTTCAAAATCATTGTTATCATTTGGATGGACTGTTTTTGCCTTTCCAATTATGAGACTCAACACAAGCACAGCATTGTTTCGATCTTCTTCGTACTAGTCCGCGTTAGAATCTGATCCATTTGGGTTCTTCGGCCTTTTTCTTTAGTGTCCCGGCCACACACACTTTGTCAATCTTTACATCTGACAACGGAGCATACACTGTTCGATTTCTGGAACCAGAATGAGTCACTACCCAGTGACTAGTTGCCTTGCAGTGCCAACAGTTTCTTGAGCTGGCCCAATTTCTCGGTCCAATTCTGCAGAAAAAAGCCCAATAACCAAATACGAGGTAAAGGCCCGGTAAATTCTGGGTTCTCTGGTCCTTGAGTCCGTCAAATTGTAAAAGTTTGCCTGCGGTCCGAAACATGGAGAAATGTCGGCATTTGGAAAATTGCGTGTGAAAAAGAAAAAGAAAAAAAAAACGTTTTTCATTTCATGTTTAAAGTTGCGCACATTCATCCCTAAACTTCCCAACCCATGAGTCATGATTTCTACTGCAAATTTCCTCGTGCAATCACCAACTGAGTATATGCAATACAGTTAAGAAGGTTCAATTAAAATTAGACCAAACTGCAAATGCATAATAAACACACACACTAAATATGAAGACTTGCTACAAAGTTGAGTTTCACTAACTTCACCATATTATTAAAATTAAGTTAGATGTGTCTCAGGGCCTCATCCGTATTATTTCTATTATAAATGCATCTATAGATGTCTGGGTCCTTTCCGGCCTTTATCTGCAACAAAAAATTGAGTGAAATCCACTCTTGTTATTTAAGGCAAAAGTACGATAAAAAGGGGTAAAACTCCAAATTACATTTTAGCAACCTAAAGATCTGAACCTTCTCCAGAACCAATTGAACTCAAAATTTGACAAAATCAAGAGTAGAAGCGCTTTATACATGAAATCTTTTAACCTTTTTGCTGTTCAAAATAAGCACAGACGCGTCAAACAAAAGGTTTTTAATGTGATTAAAGACGCATCAAATAAAACCCCAACTGCTCTCAATACAGATGGATTACTATTGGAACCCAAGAAAAGAAATGCACCTACGTCGGGTATGATTGAGTTGCGTGTAACATCATTTGACATAATCCATGTATGGAGCACTCAAATCAACTAACAAGTTGGATCAATACCCAATGCAAAGGAAATATTATTAAAATTTTTCATTCATTTTACTAACGAGAAATTTTATTTACCATTTCATCATGACAAAATCTTTGTCGGTAACAGAACAATAATATCATTTCTGTTATAGATTCCGTGAGCCAAAAGGAACGGAAGCAGATTGGCACACATAAGATCCCCCATAATCCAAATTCTTACGTGCAAGCAATTAATTCTTATATAAAAACCTTCTAAAAATTAGACGAATTTCACTTTCTCAATCGGTAATCCAAGATAGATTCTGAATATTTCAACCAATGAATTGGGGCAACGTCTGCTTCTAAATTAGAATCTAGTTCAAAGACCCCCCCACAAGTTTTGCAACTTCCTGTAAGCGTACAAGTTTCAGTTTTTTTTTTTTTCTTTTTCTTTCCAAAGTTGTGTAATATTGACATGATAATCATGCCCCACTCACATTATTAAAGCTAAGTGTATCACATTCACGAGTCTTTTTCTCTGCATTGGAAATGTTGTTGCTAGAAGATACGTATATGGACATTTACAGAAGATCCAAGAAGAAATAAATAACTTTGTTTCGTTCATTCAAACTAAAATTTAGAGAAAAGTAACTAATTTATCTTCATTGCCATTGAATTAAGCCTAATTATTAAGATTAAATTGGCAATTTTTTTCATGGAGGATTTTAACTGTCCAAATCTTTGTTTATGTTACTTTTTGTGGGGTTGAGATAATAAGTTTTTGGTCTAGATCTTCAGGTCTCACGCATGCCTCAAATTTGGAAGGAAACAACCAAGATCAGTAGAGAGCCCCTGGTACCGTTTCACCTAGGAAAGCCTGCTATGGTGGTGGTGCATGGCTTTTTAGAAGGGCTCAAGTGGTGTAGCTCGATACATACGTGTGTGCGCAAATCAATTAAGTAGACTTCCGAACAATTTGTCAATTTGTTGTTGGATTTAGGAAAGAGTTTAATTCGCATGGAGGTCAAAGCGATTGGTGCGGTGCCCTAAGTAATTAATTACACAAAGTGCCCAATAGCCGCTTCTTGATCACGCGCTAAAGGGGTGAAACAAATTTGCTAGATCCGGAAACTCAGATAATTTTTTAGAATCTTTTTTCAATATGAATTTAGTTCAATAGCGGACAAATTAGATAGAATTCAAACTCGTCCACCGATACATGTATGATCGCATTAGAAAAATAAAGCCCTGATTTTGATTTGACACTACATACAATACATTATTGATAGTTAATTTGATGACGCCTCCAGTTGAGTTCCGATTGTCTCTTCAAATGCCGCCAGCCATATGCCAAATTCCCTTAATAACATTAGATTACAAATCAATCTGACGATGGGTAAATTTCTCATTAGTCCCTTGAGTTTGAACTAATTATCTAATTGGTCTCCATAATTAAAAAACAAAAAAAAAAACTCTCCCACGTCATTACTTCCATATTTAACTGTTGGATCTAACTCTTCAAGGCTAAAATAATATTTTCATCGTGAATAACTAAAAATTTAAAACAAATCTGACATTCGACGACAAGTAAAGATTAGAGACTAAGTAAATTTTATCAAAAACAAAGAAATTTGGGCAAATTTTTTTTTTTTAAGCAAAGAGATTGATTGTGTAATTAACAAAGACCCTAAGGACTAAAGGATCATATATTTATCATTAAAAAAAAAAATCCGCCACGTTTAGTTGTTAGATATATAATTAGAGTGGGTGGCAGATTGTCATATAATACCAGTAAAATATATGTTGGAATAATGAGAACACGGTTTAAGCTAGGGCAATATAGACCCATATAGAAAAATGACATGGCGACCGACTTGAGCTAAGATTTGAAAAGATTTTTTTTGAATGACTCTCATCAAATTAATTTAGTAGAATAATTCAATACTGAAATACTAAAACTCTGTGAAATTGACTTATCAGGACAACCTGAAAGGTCAGTGCATGTATTTTTAGCCCTATCTAGCTGGCTAGCAGAAAATTTTATGCATTTACAAGAGCCATTCCCCTTCCAAGTGCACATCAGAATAGTTTAATTTTTGATAATTTATAAAATTTAGTCTAGGCGTTACTAAGATTCAGTTTAATTATATAATAATTGTATAAAATGCCATCGTAAAGTCTAAATTATCCAGCGCTAGGTGGATGCATGGTGGGCGAAAAGTCACAATCCCTTGATGTACAAAGAGATTAATTTATGAACTTGAAAAATATAATTAAAAGAAAACGTAATGTGGCGAAAGATGTCTAATGGATTGAAATGTCGTAATTCTTGACAAGAAATATATTGTAAGAAATAATTTTGATGTTTAAATTTTGAAAAATAATGAAACAAAGATATTTTATAAATGTTGGTTTTTCAGATACAAATACAGAAATAGATGGGATTTTTTACTCTAATAATTAATATCAGAAAATCGAGGGAACTGTTTACTTTAATTAATATCCGAAATCGATGGACTTGTTTACTTTAATAATCAATATAATTTGTAATGAGTCATTCACAAGGAACATTTCTTCTATGGTCTTAAGTTATGGATAATTTACATAAAGACGTAGGGCACCAAAGAGAATGAAGCAGACATCTTTTGCTTATAATAAGCATTTTCTGTGAGCCACTGATTGTTAGAGAATAAAATCAATCCCCGAACAATATCACATTTATTCCCCACTACGCACGTATGCCACATCTGTAAAAACTAACCATTAGTTATGATCACTTTAATTGAATATGAACCTCAAAGCTGTAATGCCCTAGAAGATATGGTTTGTGTAGATATGATGGGTACTCCAAGGGGAACCCACTGACAATAATAATTCTGATATAATTGGTAACTTTTTTTTCTGCAAAATTTTTCCAGTGTGATGTCCACAAGGTGAACTGAAACAAAATAGTTTGATTTACTTCGTACGTATATATAAATATTATGGGGTATACGTCTAAAGTTATTAGTACATTGTCAGGTATAATGCTCCCTAGTCTCTGTTGAAACCCTAAAATTTTTAATTTGTTACTTATTAGAAGCTTGAAACCAAAAAAAAAAGGAAATTATAACCAAGAATTTAGAGTTTTCAACAAAGGATGTAGGGATTTTATCTATAACATGATTGTATTGCAGTCATTCATATCAATAATGTGATGTCAATAAGGGAATCCTATATCTTGATTGACCCTTTATCCATCGATCAAATCAGGCCAAATGTTCAGAAGGAATATGTGTCATTTACTTCGAATTATTGGTGCTGCATGAGACCTTTTTTTTTCTGCAGATTCATTAAATAATTCATGTGCATGCTACCTTAATCATCTTCCTTCACTCACCACGTGATCTTGTTGAGTAGGTGTACCCCATAACACTTTCCTCTGAAAATTCTGAATGCTTGCTTCTAAATCATTTAACAACTCATCACATTATTATTCAATTAGTTTACAAGCCTTATAAACTAGTACCATCACCGACAATTTGTAATTTTAAATAATGATCACTGTTATAATAAAATCAATCTTGATCTGAGATTTAATCCGCCCAAATTAAGTATTGTTTTACATCACTCATAAATTAATCATATATAAAACCGATTTCTTTTTTCTTTCCCCCTATACTTCGGCTTGATGATCATAACTTGAACTTGAACTATTGTCCTCGCTGTCAATGAGGTTATTTAAAAAAGTTATTGGCATGCATGTACATTAATTACTCTATTGTGATCTCACAGCTACTTGAAAGAAAAGTCTGACCACAGTCTTAAAAATAAAATAAAATTAAAAGGCATAAAAGGCTACTTTTTTTTTTTTAATAATCCTGTATGAGCTTACACAATAAATATTTTATAACAATGATTTATAGAAGATTATTTGACTAACAACTGGTTAGTGTATATAAGTAACGTGTTAATTAAAAAAGTGGAACAAAAGCTCGTATATGTATCAGAGCCTCAATATTTTAAGTGAGTGTTGTAGTCTGTGCATGCCTTGTTTTACTGATCATCTTCTTGTAATGAAAACATGTGCTGAGATTTTGAGAAACTTGTTTTGCATGTTTCATACAACCGCACTCGTGCTGTAGAAGCCAGACAAAGCCTCTACCTCGGAACTTGAATATGTAATAGAGAATTCAAAATCTAAGCCACCTTTTAAGATCATCAATTTTTTCGTGTTTTGCTTATAGACATGTGAAAAATATTAGACAAAACTAGAAACCCTTGTAAATTAACTATAAATAGAAAAAAGAAAATGCCAGTCTTGAGGATATTATCCCAGTTGGGAATAGTTTTTGGACTAATATTATAAGTTGAGATAATTTTCAATTCTTAATTTAAATTTTAAATTGCGTTAGACTCGTGAATTATATAAGAATGGATTCACATTATTTTTTCAACGGCCAAGGGCCAGGACGGCCGTAGATTTGAAAGTAATTTCATATGTTATGATATACCTCTAAGATTTGTTCTTATATATTGAAATTTAGATAGAAGTATATTTATATAAACAGTTGTGCTACACTTGTCAAAAAATGAGCAGGCAATGTGGCAAACTTGTGGCTGGCCCTCATGCATTATGTGACAATAAATTATAAAACAAGTAATTAATTGACACACTTTAATCTATAATGAAATCACATCAGGTGGGATGACAATTTAAATACAATATATATATGGACAAATCTGTGGTACCACTGTTGTATGGTATCACAGATGGATCCAACCATTGGATCTAGCCCACAGTTGTCACCAGAGCTAGATCCAATGGTTGGATCCAGCTGTGGTACCATACAATTGTGGCACCATAGCTGGATAACAATTTCTAAAAGCGATAAAATCTATAAAATTGATACGGGAGAGTGAATTTAATTTTCTTAAATAAATTTAGAAAAGAATATAAATGTTTTTAATAGATATTTTGGCTACTTTGAAAAACTTTTTGACGCTGTGTTTCTAATCCTGAAAAATATAAAATAAAAACTAAAAAGGGCAAAAAACTTCCAGAAGTTTGAAATCAGACATGTTGGGACAAATCACCATACCAAATAATGAAATAATGTTTCTTCTCATATTATTTTATTTTATTTTTGCCATAATTCTCAGAAAACAATGTAAAAAATAATGAAGGCAATTGGAACACAGAGATGGGAATGCATTCCCGAGGACCCAATATTTTACACGTCTCCCTAAGCATATAGCTTGTTGACAAGCTACTTAGAGACAAAAGTGGCCTCCATCAATTTTGACAAACACATGGGATACGATAATTAACAAATCTTGCTTCAAATCAAATAAAACAATCTAGCTTTTATTATTGACCAAAGTCCGAATTAATGAGAATCGTGTTTAGTTTAGATACAAATGCTAAAAAATTTGGTCGCTGTGTATATACTTTTCTTTAGCTTGGACTTTTCATTTGATGGTTTAAAGAACCTAATCATTTCACCTTTGGTTGATGCAATTGTATTAATAAACTTTTGGTTTAATGAGAGAACACTTTCTCTCACGATGTGTAGATTGTTATGGGAGTAAGTGTACGAACTCCCATAAAGTAATCTTAGGGTTTAATTTCTTTATTTAATTATGAAATAATTAAGTAGAGAAATATTCTTTATTACGAAATGTGAATGGAGTAGCAAGATATGATTTACTTTTTTTTTTACAACCTCCGACATTAATAAAAGTAGGGGGAACATGTCTATCTCAAATAATTTACCTTAAATTGCTTTTTCTTTTGTTCTTTTGATAGAAATTAAGGAGCAAATAACACTCCAATGGAGATCAATAATTACGACCTTGCTAAATTACATATAATTATAAGCTTCAACAATTCAAAAAATATATCTAATAATTCAAAAGTATTTGACAACTAAAATATACTTGACTTGATTGGTGCAATGCTTAGGTTATTGAAAGTTATAATATTTTGTAACTTAGTTATACCCTTCTATCTTTAATTTGTTGCTTCAGAAACAATTTACGTTAGAGCAAGTCGACGATAAAGGCACAAAATCTGTCAATATTGTCACCTCACCATATAGCTTTAAATATAGGGGAAGGTTATAGTACCCATCCAAACCACCACCTCCGACACATCATCTGACGATGCTCAAGTTATAGGGTGTGTATGGTTAATTCATAATTTATAGTCAACTGCTACTCTTTATTATGCATATAAAAACGCGTTGAAGTTTCTGTGCACTCAACTACGTAATTTTAGCTTTATATATATATATATATATAGAATTTTTTAAATTTATAACACTAGAATTTTTTAAATTTAGACCCTTATCGACATTTTTATGATATAATTCTTTTTTTTTTTTTCAAGTAATTTCTAATTCATCTATATTTTTTTCGCTGGAGAAACATTTTACACAAAAATTGAAAAATACAGAGTTTTCTTTTCAGATTCCAAAGTCCCACCTCGATGAGTTGTGCACTGTCACCGTCACTGTTACAGTGAGATGATAGAAAACTGTCATTCTGACTATTGTAAATATTCTTGAAAGGTACGGGGCAAAGAAGTAATATCAACTTCCAACCAATTTTACTTTGTTATTGGTCGGACATTGGTTCGTAACTTCAGAGATTATGTTACCTAAAATTAAAGCTTCCTTTTTATTCCACTCGTTCAGACAATTGCCGGACGCCAGCTGCAATAACATCTTTTTCCAAAATAAAATTCCAAATCTACCCTCCGTAATCTAACGCTCAAAAATGTCAAGCTCCGAGTTCCAACGGCCAGGATATACTCAGCGATTCGGAATTGAGATTTGGAAAAAAAATAAATAAATAAAGCATTTGTGTCTAGTAAAATATAAGATTAGCAAAACAATTAAGAACTGTACGTGGAAGTAACAACTTGAATCCCTTTTCGGCATTTAGTAGCTTTTTAGAATATGTAAATAATTTTTTTTTAAAAGAAATCATAAATCTAAAACAAATAGCATTTCGATTTTCTATAAATTGATAACAAGAAACACTTCGTTAGACCATTATAATCTACTGAAGATCAACGAAGAGACCGACGCATTAAGTGAAATTTAGATCCAACGGTTATCCAAAAGTTTGTAATAAACTTTTTACGAGATTGTAAACTGCAAGTGGTAGTAAACATAAATCGTCATAAACATGCAAAGTAGCATAAAATCTATTACAAGATCAGCCTCTGTTTTAACAAATTGTCAGAGTTAATCAACTGTTTTTAAACAGTAGCAAAAATATCTGATTGCCCCGTGGCTGGAATTAACTGTTAAAAGGGGGATCTAGTCTGCCCGAAAAATATCTGACAGCTGCCCTGAAACACAGGGTAACTGCCCTTTGACTGACACGGTCAGGTTTCTCGCTCTTCGGGCAGCTTAAAACTCCAATACACGGAGACTCTATTACCACAATCAAATCAATTGTCTTAATTAAAACGCCAAGAACGAACTACTTAAATGTGTGACCATTTCTGTTTAAGTAGCCGAAAAAAGTAACCATTTTTGCTTGCAGACAGAGAGAGTTGTCACCAGCACCACCTCTGGTTTATGGTGGCGCTTCACCAAGAACCTATGGTGAAGTGCGCACCCCTCTGAATCAAAAAAAAAAAAAAAAAGAGAAAGAGAGAGACAGAGTTAAAGAGAGAGGGAGAGAGAGAGTGATGGGTCAGGGACTGAGTTGTGGAGCGAGTTATGAGCATGCTTTGTTCACCGCTGTGCAGCATGGTGATATCGAGTTTGTTAATGATTTGTTAGAGAAAGATTCAAGTCTCTTACATCAAACCACTGTTTATGATCGCCACTCTGCTCTTCATATTTCTGCTGCCAATGGCCAGATCGAGGTTGCTAGCTGCTTTGCCTCTTTTGATGTCATTTCTTTGATTTTTGTGTCTTTTTGGTGAATGGGTTGTTATTATCTTTGCAGATTTTGGAGATTTTGCTGAACCGATCTGTGAATCCTGATGCGGTGAATCGTTACAAGCAGGTGAGTGGACGGTCACCAACCGACCATTTTAACTTGATGTTTAAGTGCGAATGAATGTGAAAGTTCTTTTTTTGTCGTTTTGATCTTTTCTAATTGGTGATTTGATTTTGATGACTGTGAATGGTTTAGACTCCGCTTATGCTGGCTGCAATGCATGGGAAGATCTATTGTGTTAAAAGGCTGCTTGAAGCTGGAGCTAATGTATGTCAAATCAAGTTCTCAATTTCTTTTTTCTGTTTCCTTTATGATTTGTTGTTCTTGAATTGGACAATTTTATGGCTAATTTGGTAAAACTTTTGGCAGATACTGATGTTTGATTCTCTCAATGGAAGAACTTGCTTGCATTATGCTGCTTACTACGGCCACGCCGATTGCGTTCAAGCCATTCTCTCTGCTGCTCAGTCTAGTCCTATTGCCGTTTCTTGGTAGGCTAACAATCGATATCTTTAATAGATTTGTAAATAAGTTTGGCTTATTAATGGCTGATAATATTGATGTGTTTGGGATTGGGTTTCAGGGGATATGCGAGGTTTGTGAACATTAGAGATGGAAGGGGAGCGACGCCATTACACTTGGCTGCGCGTCAAAGACGGCCCGAATGTGTACATATTTTGCTAGATAGTGGTGCTCTTGTTTGTGCTTCAACCGGTGGATATGGGTAATGATTGTTGTGAACTCTTTTGTTTTTGTTGATTTTTGGTGTTAAATTTGTTTGTAGATTGATAGATTGTTGATTTCAGTTGCCCAGGAAGCACTCCTCTTCACTTAGCAGCTAGAGGGGGATCTATTGATTGCATCCGCGAGCTGCTGGCATGGGGTGCAGATCGCCTTCATAGAGATGTATCTGGGTAAGATTTAATTTCTTTTTTGGTTGATCACATCCATTGATTTTCATTATAATAATTTGCGAAGTCAGTGTTGTAATTGTTTCTTCGTTGATGTCTCACATTAATAGCTTCAAAACAAGTGCAAAAGGGCACATTTGGATGTCTGGTGAAGTTGCAAAATTTTTGGTGTTGTTTCCTAGTATTTTATTGTAAAACAAAACTATTGAATTTGATTGAATCCATCAAATAACCCAAAAGTTTTAGAACAGAAGCACTTGTAGGAACTCATTTACAAGTTGATCGTTTATCGTCGTTCGTATCTTTGTGATGCGTCATGTGCAGCCTGTTCCATGCAATCAATTTTATTCAAAAAGCAGATGCAAGTTGTCTTTTCTCTTGATTTAATTTTCCAAAGATTTGCGGCTAATGGTTTTGCTATGAAATGGTGATATCTATGTAGGAGGATTCCGTATGCAGTTGCGTTGAAGCACAAACATGGAGCTTGTGCAGCCTTGTTAAATCCTGCATCTGCAGAGCCTCTTGTCTGGCCATCACCTCTAAAGTTCATCAGTGAGCTTAATCAGGAGGCAAAAGCTCTCTTAGAAAATGCCCTGATGGAGGCAAACAAGGAGAGAGAGAAGAACATTTTAAAGGGTACTGCATACTCACTTCCATCTCCATCGCATTCTGATGTCGGAGCAGATGACAATATTTCTGAGGTATATTAATTTCTTAATTATATTAAATATCGATCAAAATTTAAACAAAGAGCAAAACTTTTGAATTACCTGGAAGTGCTGGAAATTTTGAATATGAAATTGGTGAATTTGGTTGAATTATTCAAACCATATGGAGTGTCTCAATTTTTGAACTGTAAAAGACTTGCTCTGCTGTTTTCAACTCAATTGTTTTCAACTGCATGGAAATGACAGACTTAGAAATTCAATTCCATACCGTGACTTGCTACATGGGCCACAAGTCTTTTTGCTGAAAGTGTCAATAAAAAAACACTTGTACAATTGCGAGTGACCTGATACTGTACTGCACTCTGACCAATTGATGAACTGAAAACCTACTTGCTAGCTGATTTGTTTTTGACACGGGTCACAGATTTCCTAGAGGTAGAATTTTTACGTTCCTTGTGCATATCATAGTTCTGTTGCTGAATCAACTCAGAAATTGTGAGAACTTGTGTATAGACTTCTGTATTTGGCAAATTCACTATAGTACTTTTTAGGCCTTGTCCTGATTATTCAGTGATTAGTTCTATATTGACAAGCCATATTACTTAAACTATTTATTTGAACATTTTTTGATTTTGGAAACAATGAGATTGATCTGTTCTCACTCAATGCAGGCTAGTGATACCGAGTTATGCTGCATATGCTTTGAGCAGGTATGTACAATTGAAGTCCAAGATTGTGGCCATCAGATGTGTGCACAATGCACACTAGCCCTATGCTGCCACAACAAGCCAAACCCTACAACTGCATGCCTAACACCTCCGGTGTGTCCATTTTGCCGAAGCACCATTGCCCATCTAGTTGTTGTGAAAATCGAGAACCAGGAAGATGCTGACCGTGACATTGGTGACATAAGTTCGCCAAAGTTGAGAAAGGCGAGGAAGTCACGCAACTTCAGCGAGGGAAGCAGCAGCTTCAAAGGATTATCCACATCATTTAGCAAGATGGGTGGCCGCGGCTCAGGCAGGATTGCTGCCGAAAATGAGTGGATTGATAAGCGTTGATACTTGGTAGCATTTGGTAATCAAAGATTCCATTTGGTCATTAAGAATCCCCTTATGTGAATTCAGAAGAAGGGATAACAAAGTCAAGAGTCTCCCTTCTGGAGCTGGTCCCAGTGGGTAAATATAGACATATGGTCCATTTGCGGTGTAGATTTGGGAAATAAGCAAAGGAAGTGAATTGCTGCAGGTTTGGTTGGTAAGTTTGGTATAATGGTTGCTTGGGGTCTCATATTGTTGTAATCTTTATTATCTTGAGATTGGAAGGAGCCTTTTGGTCATTGCAAGAGTCTGTTAGATACTTGTATTAGTGAAAAGAAAAAAGGGAAAATTCTTATCTCCTTCAAAATTTTTCAATGGCTGCCTCTTTGAAGTCCAGGATATGAACAGGGGTTTTAGTTAATTAGTTATTTAGTTTTGGCCCTACCAGGCATGATCTTTTTTTTAATCAATTATTTATTCGTATGGATTTTTATAATAAGGTACAGATAAAAAATAGAGGCCTGTACGGTTGTTGGCTCTCATGTGATCATGTCTCCAATTGAGTGATAATATAAAATGTTCAGTACAAATCAGGGTGGGGCATCTCAGTGGGCCCAGATAAACATGATCTGACAAGATGCTGACACGTGGTATGGATGCTGGTCTTGCGTGTTGTGAGAAAGCCTTGGAAAGCGTAGGCACACCGAACTTACGTGGGCCATAGACGCCTTTTGATTTTATCTTACGGGCCCTGCTGTTAAAAAAAAAAAAATAGAGAAATTATCATTCATATATTCTGTATTTATTCTGTTATTAAAAATATTATAATATTTTGAGGGTGTATTAATCATCTACTCTTAGTTGATAAAATGTATCAATCGATCACCAAATCGTTAATTGTCGTTTGAAAGTTAACGGAGTTACAGTGAATTGATGATTTTATTCTTGAAAATTATTACTTGTATACCCTTAAATTCTCTTTTGATTACTTGTATACCCTTAAATTATCACTTGTATCATATGAAAAGATCAAATTATCCTTCTGACGTCATCATACTTAAACGGCAACTAACGGTTTGGTGGTCAGCTGATACATTTTGTCAATTTAAGGTGGACGATTGATACACCCTCAAAGTGTTGTAGTATTTTTGATAATGGAATAAACTAATGGTATACAAATGATAATTTCTCAAAAAATAAAGTCTTCTATTTTGTGTTAGGATAAAAATGCAATTACACTGGAAAGAAAAAGATGAAAGCAAATATCTGTAATTATGAATTTCCCTTATTTTTTCAGAAAATAATGATGTAAATTTTTTAATTTTTTTAATTGATTACAATCTATATAGATTACAACATGAAGTCTACTAAAAATCTCTAAGTATATAAACTTTGCAGTATAATTCGAAGAACTATAGGAACTAACTTAAATATTTATTTCCATAAACATTTAATAAGATGTCTACTCTGATTCACTCTATATGTATATATGCCCTTGCTCAAACTTGGAAATGAAGAAGATTTGTTTGTTTCTATTTTTTGTTGTTTACTGTAAGAGCACTTTAGATGATGGTGCATGCGGTATTGCTGATGGGCCACCTAAAAAGATCTTTTGGTCTTTTCAATCAACCCCACTTCCCTGATCGCTGATGTAGACATTTTATTGAATTCGTTTGATCTGGGCCCCATGATTGTGACGTGGGTCCAGCAAAGGTCAGAAAATCGACGGTGTAAATTTCAGAAATGTGGATTGGCTGATTGGAGTCAGTCAGAAGAAGGATGGGTTATTGGGTTAGGAATCGTCTTCACTTGTTTACAATTCAAAGTAAACAATGATCAAATTATGAATTTGTTGACTTAAAACATTATCAAATTTGAGTGCATAACTGTTTGAAAAGTAAAGAGCTCAATTCATAATCCCAAAATATTTTATGATAAAAGCACGACTCATGAGTTAATCGGGTCTCATTAATTCACCTTAAAATCAACATAATGGAGCTTGACCAATTCCTTCCTATTAAAATATGCCCTTGGGGAAAATATCTCTCGAGAGTCATTTTCATGTAACCTTCATTAAAATCTTTTAACAGTTCTGCTAATGTGAATCCAATGAAAACGGTTGTTGCAAATTCACATGAATCTGCGAGAATAAGTGAGTACCCGTCATGCAGAAAAACCAAACATTAGCCGCCGATCACAAGCTGACGAAACCTTTTCAGTAGGTTTGAATCACGAGTTAAAATATCATTATATTAAGTCTGTAATTTTATTAAAAAAAAAAAAGAAGCCACTACACAAGCACCGATCAACTTTCGATCAACTCATTGTTATTTCTGCAATGCAACTATCACAAGCTGTTCATCATTAATTTGAGTAAATTTATGATATAACTCGACATGTGTAACGAAAAAAAAAAAAAGCAAGCTCCGGAAATGTTATTTTTTGACCATTTATCATGCCACGGTTGTAAAGTAATATGACCCAAGGGGCCAAGCTTTGATTTGTTGCTCCTAGTAACTGTCATGTTCGTTGGAGATGCACAGATACACTGAGATGCGCACACATATTACATACACATATAATATACAACACGGCAAATTGAAGTGAGAAAATTGAATGGAAAGAACACTATGTGCTTAAGATTCAAAAAATCCACTGGTCTAATAAATAGAAGTTTATTTCTTCCTGGAACATCATATTCAATCAAAACTATGAGACCAAAAAAATAAATCTGAGCAAACTTAATGGGAGGATTGTCCACACATGCATGAAAACAATGCTGGAATTCCATATCCATTACCAGTTTCGGGTTCCAATCCTCCATTGTTTCTCCTCTCAGCATCAGAAAATTGCGACGGACTTGATCGTGGGGGAGCAATACGACCATTAATGAAAAGTGAGTTTGATTCGAAGCTTGGTTGAGCCATGGCCATTTGATCATCAGGTCCATAAAGGTTAGGACTCTGGCTCCTTCTACATCCATTGTTAGCAGCTCTTCTTTCCACAGCAAGAAAGTGACCAAGTGATGGAGGATTGTTTCTATTAACATTCGCAGCATCAGTAGTGTCCCTTGGGCATAAAGAAAATAGCCAAGATCTTGATTTGTTGCCACTCTTTTTCTCCTTCACCGCCACTGCTTCTGCTTTTCTCCCTCTTAATGATCTTTTTGAAAGCTCCAAGATGCTTGAAACACCTATTAGGCTTCCAAGTGTAATGCTCTTGTCATGAAAGAAAGACCCTGTAGACTGAAATCAATTACAATACTAGTGTTCAGGCCATCGAATTATCTATCCACTGTTTCACAGCAGGTAGTTTCGTACATTCACATCAAAAATCACAATAACAGGAAGGGAAAAATCATTTAAGTCACAGTAGCTCCCTTCACACCAATTTCAAAGAAATCTTTTGTAACCCAAGGAGATGTCAGATTGTTGTGAGAATTATGATTCCAATTGGTGATCTGAATTTCAGAAATTTCTGTATCACGTTATTTTGTTCAATTGGATTTACATTTCGGAGAAACTGCATATGCAGCATTCGATGAAATACAACAGCTTTCTTTGCTGAATTTATGAACTGTCACACTCCAATTACAAGGTTAATTACCACATTGTAGCTTCATGTCTGGTGATCCCGGTGTATACTACATAATCTGTGGATTTTTTGCTGGTGAATCTTTATTTTTACATGAATAATTGAAGAATAAACATGCCAAGAATCCGGCAAACAAGAGTGAACACCGGAAGCACACAAGACTTTTCAGGAAACAAATACTACAACCTTAATAGTTTAAATACCTATCGATATCAAGACAATAAAAAATGAGTTGGGTGAAAACAATCTCTAACTGCGGATTCCAGAGTCCAGACCAACAGCAACGAGATTTTGGACAAAAAATAATTTGAACTCTGAAATCTTTTAATCAAGTTATGTCCTTCTAACAGACACTGGACCCTAATTTCTTCTGGCATCTTCAATTAAAATAATCATGATACCCAGCAAAAATTAAGAACTACTACCTAAATATTGAATTATGAATGAGAGGCACGAAATTACATTACATTACCCTTAAAAAAAGCACCCAAAGGTTAAATTGAGCAGTAAAAGAAAATGAGACTAATGACTGGTTAATTTAGCAGAAAGTAAGTACAGTGATAATGAATCAAATGGCTTCCGTTTTTTGAACTGACCTCTGTGTCTAAATCTGAAGAGGAATCAGTGGAGGAAGTTGGGGAACCAGTGAGCAACGTGTTGAATGAAACTGATCCCAAATTATTATCACCGCCATTGTTTCTAACCAACCCAACTCTCGCATTCAGAGGCTGCAAACCCAACGGCCAGCCCTCTTCCTACAATCAAATCACCCCCCAAACGTGATTCAGTAAAAAAAGAATTGTACTGCCAGCAAAACCAAAAACAAAATGACAAAATCCAGAAGAACCCCAGGTGAAAAAAATCCAAAATTAAAGTGAAAGAGAAGACAAACGAATACCTGTCGAGCCATATCAGCTGCTGCCAAGTACTAGCTGGTATGGATATGGTTGTCTTGATTGATTGATCTTTTGGTTAAAAGAAAGTCCAACGAAGTGACCTCACTCACCTCATGAAACTAGAAACATATGAAGCAAAATTCTGTCATTTTCCTTTGGGGCTTTAATGCTTTCTACTCTTACAAGCAAACTGCAACTTTGGTCTATCACTGATGAGTGTAAGCTAGTAACTATTAGTATGCTCTATATAGTAGACGTTACTTTAACAGATAGAGATAGATGGTTTTGGTTCACATGTAGTGCGGTATCAGGACAAGAGCATTGCTTACATCAGAGAGACACAGTAAAAAACAAGCTGAGGAGGGTCAAAAAGTACAGAGTAATGACTAATGAGTATGAGGTCCTATCATTTGTTTGCTGAGCTTTCTTTCTTTCCTTTTTCCCTTTTCCCCATCTTTTCATTGGTTTTGTTGACGAGAAAGAAAAAGACAGAATCATTTTGTTGCCCAGAGAGAGATAAGAAAATCGAGGCAAAATTCCGAGAGAGGATCAGAAGCTGTCTGCCTAAATTACTGATTTACCCAACTTAGAGGTTCTTGGGGGAAAAAAAAATGAAAACAGAAAAATTATGAATGCACATTTTTAAGGATTCCCCTTAGGTGCAACAGTGGCACCGTGCCACAGTTGCAAAGTCTGGGGCCATTCCGAGTCCGGCGGACGAACTTCGCCCACGCCCCCCACCAAGGCTAGGGCCCACCCGTTTTTTGGCCATTTTTCCGCTGGGGGGTCTTGGCGCCCCGACCTTCGGGGGCTGAATTTTGGGCGCGGGTGTGCCCGTGGCCTATTTTTGGCACACGGATGCCGCCCGCAAAGTCTGGG